>NC_090336.1:57888647-58196860 GCF_035084215.1 Heptranchias perlo | reverse complement strand
ACATTTAGGCTTTTATTGTGTATTTGCTCACAAAATAGCAGTTGAACTTTGGGCTGGCCTGAGGATGTGTAATGTGCTATAGTTCGTTCTTTTTCAGCTATACGTTTTCAGCACTTTCTGTTTTTGTTGCAGACTTGGAGCTGTTACTAAGTTAAGTTTTTTTTCTGAACTTGGTGTTAGTTTTTAAAAAAAGCAGCGTAGATTTGTATTAGACTTGGTGCCTCACGTGTAAAAAAAAGTGCAGATTTGTGTTAGACTTAATGGTGCAAAAAAAACAAACAGCTGCACAGATTTGCTGAGTCCAACGACCTGAATCTATGCTGCTCCAGGCTCTGATGGACTCCTGGATGATTGATTGATGACGTAACGGAGCTGCGTGCGCGAAAACGAAAACTACAATTCCCACAACGCCCGGCGGGCCGGTCGGAAACGCCCGACACGTCATTTCCGTAAATAAATGGTCGCCGGCCGGTTAGGGGCTTTTTTTTTCTCTTTTTTTTTCTGGAATAAATAAGAACAGCGGCCGATATATTTTAATTGGTTTGAAAGCGGAGCGGATTCCCGGGGAAGGACAGAGAACGGAAAGGGCAGGGAGGGAGGGTGAGCGGGCCGGTCGGTGGCCGTGTGATGGAGTAACGGGCGCGGCCTGTGTCTGAGGCCCCGCTGTCAGGGAGACGCGGTGACGCGAGGCGGCGCAGCACACACCGGGTGAGGATCGGGGGGGAACCGGCTTCATAGACATCATCAGTCAGTCTCAACATCAAAGACCAGCAGATATAGAGATAGATAGATAGATAGATAGAGTCATAATTATAATATATAAAGAGCATCTACATAATGTATATTCAACATGTGTGTGTATACAAGGAGCAGATAAATAAATAATTATATATAAGGAGCACATTCATATAAATAAATAATTATAATATGTATATAAGGAGCAAATATATCAATAATTATATGTAAATATAAGGAGCACACATAATTATATGTATAATACATGTATATAATATACAGAGCATATATATAAATAAAAACAAAATGCATAATACAAGTGTATAATATATAAGAAGCACGTATATAGATAATTATATGTATAATGCACATGTATATAAGGAACATATACATGCTATAATTACTTGGATAATACAAGTGTATAATATATAAGGAACATATATATAAATATATATTTATAACCGTATATATATTTATAATATACATATATATGTATCTAATGCATGTAAGGAGAATCTATATATATTTATAACAACACATAATACACATAATGTATATATATATGTATATTGTACATATTTACAATGCAAAGAGCACATATTACACAAAACAAATAAATATTTATAATGTATATAATATGTATAGTTTATTGTGTACAGGGAGCTTGTATTTTTATAACAAAGAGCATATATATAAATAAATATTTATAGTATAATACATACAATGCCCACATATATGTTGTATATAAGAAGCATATATTTTTAACACATAAAGAACATAAACATGAGTATAAAGATTTCAGAAGAGTAAAAGCTCATGGGATCCAAGGGAAGTTGGATCCAGAATTGGCTCAGTGGCAGGAAGCAAAGGGCAATGGTTGATGGGTGTTTTTGTGACTGGAAGGCTGTTTCCAGTAGTGTTCCGCAGGGCTCAGTACTAGGTCGCTTGTGCTTTGTAGTATATATCAATGATTTGGACTTAAATGTAGGGGGCTTGATTAAGAAGTTGCAGATGATACAAAAGTTGGCCGTGTGGTTGATAGTGAGGAGGAAAGTTGTAGACTGAAGGAAGATATCAATGGACTGGTCAGGTGGACAGAAAAGTGGCAAATGGAATTCAATCTGGGGAAGTACGAGGTAATACACTTGGGGAGAGCAAACAAGATAAGGCAATACACAATAAATGGTAGGATACTGAGAAGTGTGGAGGAACAGAGGGACCTTGGCATGCATGTCCACAGATCCCTGAGGATAGCAGGACAGGTAGATAAGGTGGTTAAGAAGGCATACAGGATACTTTCCTTTATTAGCCGAGGCATAGAATATAAGAGCAGGGAAGTTATGCTAGAACTGTATAAAACACTAGTTAGGCCACAGCTAGAGTACTACATACAGTTCTGGTCACCACATTATAGGAAAGATGTGATTGCACTAGAGAGGGTACAGAGGAGATTTACAAGGATGTTGCAAGGACTGGAGAATTCTAGCCGTGAGGAAAGGTTGGATAAGCTGGGGTTGTTTTCTTTGGAACAGAGGAGGCTGAGGGGAGATTTAATTGAGGTGTATAAAATTATGAGGGGCCTAGATGGAGTGGATAGGAAGGACTTATTTCCCTTAGCAGAGAGGTCAATAACTAGGGGGCATAGATTTAAAGTAATTGGTAGAAAGATTAGAGGGGAGTTAAGGAGAAATTTTTTCACCCAGAGGGTTTTGGGGGTCTGGAACTCACTGCCTGAAAGGGTGGTAGAGGCAGAAACCCTCATTGCATTTAAAAGTATTTGGATATGCACTTGAGGTGCTGCAACCTACAAGGCTACGGACCAAGAACTGGAAAGTGGGATTAGGCTGGATGTTTTTTTTTGGCAAGCATAGACACGATGGGCCAAATGGCCTCCTTCTGTGCCTTAAATTGCTATGATTCTATGATATGAGTAACTATTAAATGTGTCCATTTATATTATATATAATGTGTATATATAAATAAATGTTATCTCTGGCACAGGATCACTGGGTCAAAAGGGCAGTGCAGTCCAAAAGCCCCCAAGGGTCGCTTTGTAAACATTTCCATAGTTCCCTGGTTAGCTGACGAGCACTGCGAGTGGCCCCATCGTCTGTGGCCCGAGAAAGGGAACACCAGTCTGGGTTGTGATGGTCATCACAGTTAAATAGCCTCTGTACATAAAGAGGGATCACTCGGGTGAGGAGCATCCGCCAGCACTCGTCCTCTGGTACGGCTCGTTAAGCACCTTTTTAGGAAAGAAAGGGGGAAGAATATGAGAGGGGTCGATCTCAAATTGCAAGTCCTGGGAAAGATCCTAAATGAACGTGCTAAAACTGCAAAGATGATACATTGTGCATCATTTTCTCGGTCCAGTATTTGCATCTCTTCCATCTGAAATTGTGTAGATACTGACTTCAATAATCACTGAGTATTGTCAGCAATGGTTTGATTGTAATGAAACCTGCTTCTGTGTTCAAACTGGTGGATCTGTAATATAAGGTGAGAAGCTTCCTGATTACTTTAAACTCGTTCTTGTGGGTGGTATTTGCCACATTGGGAGTAACAACGCTGATTTGATTTTAAACGGGTTTAAACCTGTGCAGTTCCTAATTGCCCACTAGCCTTTTTTTTGAGATTGTATTAACAAATAACGTTTTTTTGTAAATCCTACTTAGTTGTAATTCAAGGAAACCTAAGTTTTAAGTCAATTTGAGTATCAAATTGGAAAAGGGAGATTTAAAACTTCTGACTTAACTAAGGTAACCATCCCATGTGTTCATGTGGTTCAGCTGAATTTTTTTTTTGTCTTGGTCTAGTGTGAAGTGAGGGGTGTAGCCAGAAACTAGGGCCGATGTGTATCAGTATTGAACTTTGTGGTTGCAAGGACCACAGAAAGACTTGGAAGAAATTGTATGGGGTACCAGTGAGCAAGTCACCGATCGATGGTCAACTTTTTTTTATTTGTTCATGGGATGTGGGTGTCGCTGGCGAGGCCAGTATTTATTGCCCATTCCTAATTGCCCTGCAGAAAGAGCCGCCTTCTTGAACCGTTGCAGTCCGTGTGGTGAAGGTTCTCCCACAGTGCTGTTAGGAAGGGAGTTCCAGGATTTTGACCCAGCGACGATGAAGGAACGGCGATATATTTCCAAGTCGGGATGGTGTGTGACTTGGAGGGGAACGTGCAGGTGGTGGTGTTCCCATGTGCCTGTTGCCCTTGTCCTTCTAGGTGGTAGAGGTCGCGGGTTTGGGAGGTGCTGTCGAAGAAGCCTTGGCGAGTTGCTGCAGTGCATCCTGTGGATGGTACACACTGCAGCCACAGTGCGCCGATGGTGAAGGGAGTGAATATTTAGGGTGGTGGATGGGGTGCCAATCAAGCGGGCTGCTTTGTCCTGGATTGTGTCGAGCTTCTTGAGTGTTGTTGGAGCTGCACTCATCCAGGCAAGTGGAAAGTATTCCATCACACTCCTGACTTGTGCCTTGTAGATGGTGGAAAGGCTTTGGGGAGTCAGGAGGTGAGTCACTCGCCGGAATACCCAGCCTCTGTCCTGCTGTTGTAGCCACAGTATTTATATGGCTGGTCCAGTTAAGTTTCTGAAGTAGAGAGAGAGTGAGAGAGTTATCATTCCACAAGCAGGAGAAGCTTCTCGCTGCTCTCTTTAGGTTGATACTCTTTAGAGTGTGTTCTGAGCAGAATTTTGGCATTTCACCCTTAACACTAATGCCATCCTTGTATTGACTTGGTTATATATTGCATCAGACTTGACTGCCTGTTGCAGGGAGGACACCCTGGCATGGGTTTGACCATCACAGCAACTCCACTGGTGTTGCATTGCTTTTCTCTGTAAAGAGCCCCGGAGAAGGAAAAGGAGATTTCTCTGTGGCCTACAAAGCAGAGCTACAGTGTTCATCAAGCGACAATGTGGACTTTGCAGAACATGGAACCTGTTTCTGGTGATGCGTAGGATTGAGAAGGCCTAGTGTCAGATTTTGCCTTTTTTAAAGCTACTATTAACACTTATTTGCTCTACTGTAGATCACCAAGCCAAGGAACTGAATGTTTATAAGCAAGAAGAATTTGCATCGCTCGTAGAATAGATTTTAATATTGTCATCCTTGTTATCAAAACCCCCAATGGCCTCGCCCCTCCCTATCTCTGTGACCTCCTTCAGCCTGATAACCCTCCGAGATCTCTGCACCTCTCCAATTCTGGCCTCTTGCGCATCCCCGATTTTAATCGCTCCACCATTGGCGGCTGTGCCTTCGGTTGCCTAGGCCCTAAGCTCTGGAATTCCCTCCCTAAACCTCTCCGCCTCTCTATCCCTCTCCTCCTCCTTTAATTCACTCCTTAAAACTTACCTCTTTGACCAAGGGCTTGGTCACCTGTCCTACTATCCCCTTACATGGCTCAGTGTCAAATTTTGTTTTATAATCGCTCCTGTGAAATGCCTTGGGTCATTTTACTACGTTAAAGGCACAATATAAATGCAAGTTGTTGTTGTTGTGGGTGAGCAACAACAGAGTCAATGTGAAGCATTATGGAACATGGCTTGACCTGAGGAAACAATCATGTACTCAATGAGACTGAATCAGGGGAAGTTTCTCAAAATTTGGTCTACAACCAACACTGGACAACCACAAGCATGTCCCACACAAGGATAAGAAATCTACAGGATCTTAACAGGGCAATCCAGCTCTTCAGATAAGATCAATTCTTCCCCCAGGCGTACACAATTAATGACCTGATCTATCAGGGTCACCCACTAGCTGTCAAACATATACATGACATGTAATGTGTTTAAGTGAAGGTTGAGCAAAAGATTAACCTGCCACATATAAGATGAGATCTAAACTTGAGGGGAATAGTATAGTGATGCTTCATAAATGTCTGTAAGAGGAACTCCTTACACAATGTAACAGTACTGCTTGGATGTATGTAGTCAATAACGATTGATTCATTACATTTATCTGCACTCTAGCAACAAGTTTGAAAGTGAATATTTTCCATGCACTTGAAACGAGCAACTTACTGCTCAGAGAAAGAAATTGTTGAACCATTTGTTACTGTTTTTTGCTAGGAATTTCAAACTGGTGGTTTCCCTATTAATGACTATCTAGTTACATCGAGACTACAGCACAGAAACAGGCCATTCGGCCCAACTGGTCTGTGCCGGGGTTTATGCTACACATGAGCCTCCTCCCTCCCTCCTTCATCTAACCCTATCAGGATACCATTCTATTTCTTTCTCACTCATGTGCTTACGTAGCTTCCCCCTAAATGCATCTGTGCTATTTGCCTCAACTACTCCATGTGATAGCACGTTCCACATTCTTACCACTCTCTGGGTAAAGAAGTTTCTCCTGAATTCCAGATTGGATTTATTAGCAACTATTTTATATTTATGACTTCTAGTTTTGGACTCCCCACAAGTGGAGACATTTTCTCTATGTCTACCTTATCAAACTCTATCATTATCTTAAAAACCTCTATCGGGTCACCCTTCAACCTTCTATATTCTAGAGAAAAGAATTCTAGCCTGTTCAGCCTTTCCTGATAAGGATATCCTCTCAGTTCTGGTATCATTCTTGTGAATCTTTTTTGCACCTTCTCCAATGCCTCTATATCCTTTTTATGATATGGCGACCAGAACTGTGCATAATACTCCAAGTGTGGTCTAACCAAGGTTCTATATAAGTTTAACATAACTTCTCTGGTTTTCAATTCTGTCCCTCTAGAAATGAATCCGAGTGCTCGATTTGCCTTTTTTATGGCCTTATTAACCTGTGTCGCTACTTTTAGTGATTTGTGTACCTTTGCTCCTCTATCCCATTTAGACTCTTATTATCCAAGCAGTATGTGGTCTCCTTATTCTTCCTGCCAAAATGCACCACCTCACACTTATCTATGTTGAAATTCATTTGCCAATTACACGCCCATTCTACAGGTTTATTAATGCCCTCTTGCATTTTGACGCATTATTCCTTTGTATTAACTACACCCCCCAATTTGGTGTCGTCCGCAAATTTGGAAATTGTACTTCCGATTCCCGAATCCAAATCGTTTATGTAAATTGTAAACAACAGTGGTTCCAGCACCAATCCCTGTGGAACTACTTCCCACCTTTTGCCAGTCTGAGTAGCTACCCTTAACTCCTACTCACTGTTTTCTGTTTCGTAGCCAACTTGCTATCCATCCTGCTACCTGTCCCCTGACTCCACATGCTCTGACCTTAAGCATGAGTCTACAATGCGGTACCTTATTGAAGACCTTTTGAAAATCCAAATATATTACATCTACACTATCTTATACTCTGATGACTACACTGATCAAAGAAAATTTAAAATTAAAATGCAGAACTGCTAAATTTATGTGTAGTTTCTCAGCAGTAAGCGATACAAGATTATCTGGTCATGCAGGGATGCTTAACCTCAGTGATTAATTACTACTCATGAAAACATTCACATTGAAACTTGTTTTTACTTCCTTGATGATATATTTGAAGGCAGGAGCTGGGTACATAAGAAATAGGAGTAGGCCATACGGCCCCTCGAACCTGCTCCGCCATTCAATAAGATCGTGGCTGATCTTCAACCTCAACTCCACTTTCCCGCTCGATCCCCATATCCCTTGATTTCCCCTAGAGTCCAAAAATTTATCTACTTCAGCATTGAATATACTCAATGACTCAGCATCCACAGCCCTCTGGGGTAGAGAATTCCGAAGATTCACAACCCTTTGAGTGAAGAAATTCCTCCTCATCTCAGTTTTAAATGACCGATCCCTTATCCTGAGACTATGCCCCCTGGTTCAAGACTCTCCAGCCAGGGAAAACAACCCCTCAGAATCTTATGTTTCAATGAGATCACCTGTCATTCTTCTAAACTCCAGAGAGTATAGGCCCATTCTACTCAATCTCTCCTCAGAGGACAACCCTCTCATCCCAGGAATCAATCTAGTGAACCTTCATTGCATCGCCTCTAAGGCAAGTATATCCTTCCTGATATAAGGAGACCTACTACTGTAGGAGAGTAACTTGTATTTTAATGTTACTTGGAGCCTGGAGTCTTTCAACACTTGTTTTCCCTCTGCTTCACACCACACCCCTCAAATCTTGCATTCTATTTGGAGAGTAATAATTAGCTAATTTGTGGTTACATGAAGAATGTATTGTTTATGTTCTCTCTATAAATGTCGAGCATTCAGTCAAAGCTAGTGAGTTTAAAATTGGGTTTAATGTTTTTTTAAAATTAAAGTTTAAAAATGTTTTTTGAGACAGTTTTGTAAAACCACAGGTGTTGCAATTTTTTTTAAGTGTCTTACAGGCACAATTCCCATTTCACTTTTGTAGTTAAATGTTTTTGTAGGTCTCTTCTACTTTTTTACATTGTTTGACCACTTTATCTGCATTTAAATTGTAAGTATATGTGGGGTCCTGATACAGTGTAGTGATGTAAATATATAAGTATACGTTTAGTCCTGTTAGTGTGTTGTGCTGAGTCATGGAGTGAACATAGGAACAGGAGGAGACCATTCAGCCCCTTGAGTTTGTTCTGACATTCAGTTAGGTCATGGTTGATCTGTACCTCAATTCCATTTACCTGCCTTTGTTCCGTATTCCTTGATGCTGTAGAAAAATCTATCGATCTCAATCTTTAAAATTCCAATTGACCCAGCATGCTTCTCCTTCTGGGGAGAGAGTTCCAGATTTCCACTCCGCTTTGTGTGAAAAAGTGCTTCCTGATTTCACTCCTAAATGACCTGGCTCTGATTTTAAGATTATGTTCCCTTGTCCTGAATTCCCTAACTAGAGGAAATAGTTTCTCCGTATCGACCCTAGTGAATCCCTTTTATCATTGTAAACATCTTAATTAGATCGCCCCTCAACCTTCTAAACGCAAGGAAATACAGGCCAGATTTATGCAACCTATCCTCATAATTTAACCCTTTAAGCACTGGTATAATTCTGGTTAATGCGCAGTAGCCCCTCCAAGGCCAATATATTTTAGGTCCAGTGCCCAAAACTGAATCCAGTACTCCAAATGTGGTCTGACCAAGGCTCTGTACAACTGAAACATCACTTTCTCACTTTTGTATTCCAGATAAAGGCCAACATTCCATTTGCCTTTTTGTACCTGTGCATTACCTTCTAATGATTTATGTACATGGACACTTAAATCTCTTTGCTTCTCCACAGCTCCTAGTCTCTCACCATTAAGAAAATTTGTCTTTCTCGGCTCCAAAGTGGATGACCTCGCACTTGCCCACTTTGAGCTCCATCTGCCATGGTTTACCCGCTCATTTAGTCTATCTCTGTCCCTTTGCAACTTCCTACTCCCATCTACAGAACCTACTGTGCCTCCTAACTTGGTATCTTCTGCTAAATTGAATATCCAACTCTGTATTCCTTCATCCAAGTTATTAATATGTATGGTGAAAAGCTGAGGCCCCAGTACAGATCCCTGGGGAGCACCACTTGTCATATCCTGCCAATCAGAGTACATTCCCTTTATCTCTACTCTCTGTCTCTTACCTCCCAACCAGTTACCAACCTTTGTCACAAGGTTGCCTCCAATTCCGTGCGCTTTTATTTTAGCTAATAATCTCTTGCGCAGAAACTTGTCAAATGCCTTCTGGAAGTGGTGGGACAAGAGGTTGTTCCCTCCAGTTCTCCATTTGGTGGCTACAGGATGACACAATCTGTGACTAGAAAAGAGAATGGGTCTTCTGGCACTGATTATACACACCAGTGAGCAGCCACTCGAGGGTAGAGAAAATATCTTTCAGTTCTTTTATTGGATGAGCTATTGGAAGATCTAAAGAATATTGATGAAATATTAAGAGATATGTTAGAAATGTGTCAGCACTGATTATTGTAAATACCATTTTTGGTTTTAAATTGGGCGTAACTCAAATTTGGAAAGATATTTTTAAGGGAGCTTCTGTGGATAAGCTGGTACAACTATTCGTGATGTGTTTTGATGGAAGCAGGAACCCTTAGTCTTTTGCTTGTGTACACCTGAACTTTGAAGCCTCAGCTGTCAAGGAGTGCCCTTAAACAAGCCTCTGAAATTTTGGAAGCACAGAGAAAGTGACAACAACAACAGCAACAACTTGCATCTATACAGCGCCTTTAACGTAGAAAATGTGTTACACAGAGGCATAATCAAAAAATGGTTGTCAAGCTGAGGAAGGAGGTAATTAAGGTGGGTGACCCAAAGCTTGGTCAAAGAGGTGGGGTTTAAGGAAGGTTTTAAAGGAGGGGAAGGTGGTGGAGAGATGGAGGGATTTAGGGAGGGAATTTCAGAGCATGGGGCCTAGGTGGCTGAAGTGAAGGTTGCCAATAGTGGGAAGAAGGGTGGGGGGGTGCACAATAGACCCGAGTCAGAGAAACAGTTTTTTTGGGGGTGGGGTTGGGGGGGTTAGAATCATAGAATGATATAGCACAGAAGGAGGTCATTCGGCTCATCGTGCCTGTGCCTGCTCTTTGAAAGAGCTATCCAATTAGCCCCATTCCCCTGCTCTTTCCCCATAGCCCTGTAAATTTTCCCCCTTCAAGTATTTATCCAATTCCCTTTTGAGCGTTATTATTGAATCTGCTTCCACCACCCTTTCAGGCAGCACATTCCAGATCATAACAACTCGCTGTGTAAAAAAAAAAGTCTCCTCATCTCCCCTCTGGCTCTTTTGCCAATTACCTTCAATCTGTGTCCCCTGGTTACTGACCCTTCTGCCACTGGAAACGGTTTCTCTTTATTTATTCTATCAAAACCCATCATGATTTTGGATACCTCTATTAATTGTCCCCTTAACCTCCTTTACTCTAAAGAGAACAACCCCAGTTTCTCTAGTCTTTCCACATAACTAAAGTCTCGCATCCTTGGTACTATTCTAGTAAATCTCTGAACCCTCTCTAGACCTTGACATCCTTCCTAAAGTGTGGTGCTCAGAATTGGACACAATACTCCAGTTGGAGCCTTATCAATGATTTATAAAAGTTTAGCTTAACTTCCTTGCTTTTCTAATTCAGTGGCGGCTCTGAGCTGTTGAAGCCGCCAGACTGAAAATTGTTGCCCACACGCTCACAGGCCGGATATGGGACTGAGGTGGTCATGGAACTGGACTAGAACCCCAGGGTTCAATTCCCACAATTCAACAAATCTGGCACTTTGCGGGTTAATAACCATCAAAAATTCCAGATTCGGGTAAAAACCCAATCGGTTCACTCATGCCCTTCAGGGAAGGTACCCTGCCATCCCCCTCCAGTCCCACACTAAGTGGTTTATTCCAGAAGGAAGCCTGCCACCCCTCCAGTCCCACACTAAGTGCTTGACTCCTGAAGGGAGCCTGTGATCCCTCCAGTCTCACAATACATGGTTGATCCCTGAAGGGAGCCAATTAAGGCTGGAGGAGGTTACAGAAACAGGGAGGAGCAAAGCCATGAAGGGATTTAAACACAAGGATGAGAATTTTAAATTTGAGGCACGGTGGCCTGGGAGCCAACGTAGGCCAGTGAGGACAGGAGAGATGGACGAATGGGACTTGGTGTGGGATAGATGTGCAGCAGAGTTTTGGATGAGCTAAAGTGTGGTGAATGGGAGGTTGGCCAGGAAAATATTGGATAATTAATGTCAGAATAATTCTCCTGGCTTTTTAGTTTTGTTGACCGGAGGTCACCGGTCACGGTTACTGGCTTAGTACACAGAGGAGAAGAGTCAATTCTCTCTTAGCTCTCAATTCACTTTATTCACGCCGTTAGATCATATACATATAGCTTATACGTCTGGTTAGATGTAGGCATGCAGTTTACACCAGGTTATACAGTCTTATACCCAAACTAGGATCTAAATGCACACCCACTAGGTTTCTCTGACACTCCGAGTGGTCACAGAATATAAAGGATAATACCCGAAAAGGAGAGCTGACGCTGGCCAGGCGTTCCGTTCTCTCTCTTGATGTCGTCTCTACGTCCCTGACGTAGGGTCTTCCACTTCTGCGATGGTTGGTCTCCGGAGTCTTCGCTCTGCCTCCATGCCTCAGATCCTTCATTCTTATTCCGAATCTTATCTCTTCAGGCTGTGCTGTCTCTCTATTTCGTTGGTTTATGCTTTCTCGCTTTTGCCTGGGTCTTCTCCTCATTGGCTCTGTCCCAAGGTCTTAAGTAGCATTACCTCATTACTCCTTTCCTAAATAAGGGCTTGTGTCTTATCACATTTCCTTTGTCTTTCACAAAACTTGGTTAATTCAAACTGGTTCCAGGCAGCTGAGGCCAGTAACTGAACCCAGGTTACTTTAGTTCAAAAGTCGTTCCTGCCTCTGTGTATCAGCAGCCGACGTCTCAGGTTACCGCAGCCCCTAGCCAACAGTTTTCATTGGATTGTATCTATTTTTGAGCTTTAGGGAACTGCATTTCATAATTATCCTGATTTTTATATATGTAAATTTTTTTCGATTAAAAATTCAGTAATACTTGTTTTCTCAGCATAATAAATACAAGTTGGGCCCGATGAACGTAATTTGTTATTGCAATGTTTATGGCTCCAAGCTTTAATTCAAATTGGAATAATTAATAAAAATATGAAACTACTTACACCATTTTCTTTGCTCTGTTACACCTGCAAAGCAATGAATATCACAGTATTTGTTTTTTAAGAATGTCATTTTTTTTTTCTCCTCCCAGGTTACATACTAACTTTGCCTGAGGGAACAGGTCACCGGACCCCTGGCTGTTCCCACTGCTATTCCAAACCTACTGCTAAGGGGTCTGACGGAGTGGCATGGGGCACGACTCTCCATCCATGAGTTCTTTATCTTTTGTCCATCCCTTTAGGGAAACCTCTGCCCTTCTTAGTCAGTGTGTCTCAAAAGCAATGAGTTTGAGCCTTCAGCCATATTGGAACTCTCTCCCTAAATCCCTCTTGGACCATGCTTTTGGCCACTTCTCTTGACTCTTCTACTGCTCAACATCTGTCTGTCCTCAGCGAAATGTCTTGGGACGTTTCTGCATTAAAGATGCTACGTAAAATGTGTAAATATTGTCAATGAGATTGAACTGGCTTCTGTCACTCTGGTGTAGCACACTGGAGAAAAGTACCACAGTAATTCCTCAAAATGGAATAGGCTTTTATCCATAACTGCTGTGGAACAGGCAATAAACCTCTCACTGCTGTGATTTATGACTTACTTGCACAAGTGCGCTGGACAGATTTTTAAAAATTATGTAGTAATGAATTATTACACAATCCTTTTAAAATGTTGAATATTTTGCATAGTGTTACTGGGCCTCTGTGCAAATTAGATTTTATAGTGTGGGTGAACCCATAGCAGAAATAGTTCACTGTCCTGATTAGTGAAGTTGGCGCCCCTTTTTAAGTTAATCTTTTGTGGATGTCTAAGCAGGCATCTTGTTCCTGAGTGGAAAATAAAATTCTTGCAGGTCCCCAATGTGGCGCAAGGGTAATGGTCAGTGGAGCTCATCATCACTCTTTTTTTTATATAGGTTCCAGGACAAAAAGCTGTACACAGTACATTTGAAGCACATCAAACATGCCCCTGGAGCCGGGTAAACCGCGCGCAGGTAATGGGGAGGAAAACCCTGAGAGTACATGTCACAATAGGCAAGATGATTCTGAAACCGAGAATCTACATAATCGACTAAGCGAGGGTACTGAAATCTCCCACAGTGGAAACACTCTTCCATGTAAGTTTGTATTCATGCAACTTGCTGTCGTCTAGCCTAGTATCATATTTGTAAGTTAGAAGAGAAGGGAAGGAAATGGGGAGTGTTTCACATAAAGTATTCCACCCCCTTCTCCTTGCAATCTATACAATACTCAAAAATGACAATGAAGCAACTCCTCCCTTGCACTTGCTACTCATTCCTCCTTGCATAGAGATCTGTTGTTTTGGGTCTCTTTGCTCTGTGAACTGCTCTGCTGATGCAAGTTATGAGCACACCTGGAAGTGTCTGTATACACTAACCTGGAAATGGGCTTTTCAGATCGATCCGGAGGTGTCCAGGGGAGAAAAGTTGGCACTTGTGTTGGCATTTGATAAGGTTGATTATTCATGGCTTCAAGTTTATGGTTCTGAGCCACTAAAGGAGGAATACCAGTTTAATCAACTTATATTAGTCTGTGCGAACAGTGTGACTGAAAAATTTCACTGGTCCGTGGTAGCTATTGGACCCTGGTAATTATGTTATCATAATGGGACATTATCATTGGAATAGCAAAGTGATAACATTGGAGAAATGTTAACTGATTTTTCTTGGGCTATATTTTAAAAGAATTTCCTCCAAATTGTAAACAAGAGAATGTTTGCTCCATAAATATTCTAAACCCTCCGATCATAACAATGGAATATGAGAATGTTTTGATTGTAACCATATTATAAGTGGAAAGCATATAAAATAGTAATTTTACTTTTTAAAAAATGCTCTGTGAGCAATGCAGTGGGAGAACGTAAGAAATGGGAGCAGGAGTAGGTCATACGGCACCTCGAACCTGCTCCGCCATTCTGGCTGATCATGGCTGATCTTCTACCTCAACTCCATTTTCCTGCCCTATCCCCATATTCCTTGATTCCCTTAGTGTCCAAAAACCTATCGATCTCAGTCTTGAACATACTCAATGACTGAGCATCCACAGCCCTCAGGAGTAGGGAATTCCAAAGATTCACAACCCTCTGAGTGAAGAGATTTTTCCTTATCTTGGTCCTAAATGGCTGACCCCTTATCTTGAGACCATGACCCTTAGTTCTAGTTTCTCCAGACAGGGGAAACAGCCAGTCAACATCTACCCTGTCAAGCCCTCTAAGAATTCTATACGTTTCAACGAGATCACCTCTCATTCTTCTAAACTCCAGAGAATATAGGCCTATTCTACTCAATCCTTCAGAGGTCAACTAGTTGGAAGAAAATTATGGTTGCCTTACTAAATCCAAGATGCCCCGTGTAGTCATGATTTAAATAGATGTTTAAAGTGGAGAAGCCTGGATGCTGAGTTCTCAACTCCCATCCAAAAGGTTCAAAGTACTATTTCCTAAATTCACATATCCAGTTTCTTGTTTCAGCCACCAGATTGTGTGTCACATTTTAGACTTGACACCTCTTGAATTGCTTCCACTACCCGAGACTGATAACAGTGGCTATGTAATAGACTGTCGTCCTGCTTTTTTTTTTAAGATGGTAAAGGACATATGATCTTGAAATGTGAACAAATTGGAGTGAACATGGTATAATTGTGACTTTTTTTGGGGAATTCCAGCTGTCTCTCCCAATCTGGTCTCTGTAGAAGAACTAATTGAGGCGCAAAAAGGTGTCTGTAACATGGCTCTAGCCCACGAGATAGTGGTTGATGAAAGTTTCATAATCAAACAGCGAGATCTACCAGAGAGCGGGTAGGTTCTTTGAGCAGAGTAAAAGTATTTATGTTTAGCCCTTTTAATCTATAGATACTATGTGTTAATATATCAGCTGCTTGTTCTTAACGACTAAAATCATTACATAGACCCAGCTGTGCTTTTTTGGTTCTTCATTCTGAAAGTTGAAATCTGATTATTGATCTCCACTCTTAAGGCTATATACAGTTAGGGTAATCTGAACTATTCTCTTTGTGGGCCATCATGAATGATTACAGTTTAAAACATTGAATTCAAGAAATATTTCATGTTGGAATAGAAAATGTTCTGCACATTTCTTGGTTAAACAAATAGAGTAAAAAATATAATCAAAATGTTTTTGTTAACGCCAATAAAAAGTGAAGAGCAGGCAATGCAAAGGTTATCAATTTTACTTCCTGCTTGTCTTTTTGTCTACCATCTTCTCCCTCACGCTCTTTATCTCTGCTAGTGCACCCTTCTGATCTGATAATACTCTCCACATTCCCCATCTATATTCCTGCTTCCAACTGTTTCTTAAGTATTCCCTGATCTCCTTATCTCTGTTGGTCTTCCTGCAGGTTGTCCCTGCTGTTTTATGCCACCTGGCTTATTCTGTCCTTGATGCTTGTATGTCAAGACTAGATTTCCTGTGCTCTTTGATTTGTCTTCTTGATCTCTTTAGTTTCTAAATACACCAAATCAGGGTGCAACCCTTTTTCTGTCAATAAGGTAGGTGTATTTTTCAATTTACAGCCCCAGGAAGTTCAAACCAAACAGCAGAGAACATATAGTTTCAATGCACAAGGACACAAATGAAAAGATGCTGCATCAGGTACCAAGTAACTGGGGGCCAGGTAACTGGAGCTTGCATGCTGGATGCGGTCTGTAGGTGGTAGTTTGAATGCTTCAGAAAGACAATCTATAACTCTTACAGCTACATTTTCCTTTGCACATAACAATGTCCATGGGATAGCTGCAATTTGCCCATCTATTTGTTTGCTCTAGATTTGTGTAAAAATATTGGCAATCTGTAATGGGCAGATAATATATAAATATTCAAATGCACGATTGATGTGGGTTTACACTCATTACCAATTTCACACAGTGATAATGGGCATTTTGTGTATCCAATATAACCCAGGGAAACCAGTGTCTAATCTGCATACATTTGAGATGGGCAATTTATTAGCTTTTTTGTGGAAAAAGTCAGCCTTTGCAAAACACCTTCATTCATAGTGTATGTGAAACCTCGGCCTCAAAAAGGAAGATTTTTGTTCACAATTAATAATGAAATTGTACATGCATTCTTTATATGTGTTTATGGTGTCACTGTAAATAGTAAATAGTGGCAGTCTGTTTTTCCTTAGTAATTTTCGTTAAAGTTTCCTGAAATTAAATGGTTGAAAATGTATGTTAAGTGAGGGAAATATTTATTTGAATTATCTCAATATGCTGTGGGAAACCTCAGCCAGCTAACCAAATGGCAAAAGCCATTAGGCATTTGTCTGCTTAGGATCCTTAGGTGATGGTTTTGTGGTAAGAAAGGATAACCTGGATATATATATGTATGTAGCCTTATAACCCCCAGCGAATTACTTAGAAATACACTGACTAGTCTGCAGGCAAATGTGCAGACATTTTGTGCACAGCAAGATATCACAAACAGCTATGAGATGAATGACCAGTTGATCTATTTTTGACAGTGTTTGTTGAGGGGGAATATTGGCTGGGAAATTGGGAGAACTCCTGCTTCTCTTCGAAAAGTTCCATGGATCTTTAAAGGTCCACCTGAGCAGACAGATGGGGCCTTGGTACTCCCTTGTTACTGCATCGGACTGTCAGCCTGGATTGTGTGCTCGTTTCTTTAACCCACGGCTACAGTAATGTATGAAGTTATACCTGGGTTCATGCCTGTGATTTCCCTTGATGGCAAGTTTCTATGGTGTATGAAGCAAAGTCTTGGAATTTCATCTCACTGAAAAAGTTGTAGTTTCTTACTTGTATCCAGCACCTAAAGTGGCAAATGTTCCATCATGCATATTCTAAAAGGACTGCATCTTGTATTTAAACACCCTTTAAATACTTGAAATATTTCTTGAGGGTTGAGTACTTTGATCTGGTGTCTCCAAAAATGTTCAGTTTGACTGAACGCCATTGTTTTGCGGATAGTTCGTGGGTGTGTTCTCTCCTCTTGTTCTCTTGAGCACTAATGCTTAGATCTTTCTATTACAGAATAGTGCAGTGTAGCAAATTGGTTCTGTATACATAGGTACAGAAATGTCTCTCTGTTCATAATTTGGGTGGGGGGATTAGGACATTAGTGGTCTTATTGCTGAACTTTATGCTTTAAGCCTCCTGTGGTCAAAATAATTGAAGGACACTCTTGTTTTAGTAACGGAAGATAACTTGGTTCCGATTTTAAAAGAAGTCTGTTAAAGGTGCAGGCATATTGGAACTTTCTTAGTTGGTTTGGCTAATATATCCTTTAACATAGACCTTAATTCACAGAATAACACCATCTGAATGTGAGTAAACTACCTAACTATATATATTATACAGCTATATAAAGTTGAGACCGACTGTAACAAATCTACAATTCCAATAATTTCTGAACAGTTTTGAGAAGACAATTGAAGGGATTATGAAGAAAGCTTTCTGGGACAGTTTACAAGCACAGCTAAGTGAAGATCCACCAGTTTATGACCATGCTATCAAGCTTCTAGGTGAGATTAAAGAGGTAAGTTCTTATTTCAGGATTGCTTTACCCACATTTAATATTGAAAATCCTTGTTTATCTACCATTTGGGAATAGTATTTAGTACAGCAAGTACCAGTCAACTTTTGTTGAGGCTGTATTGATTTGCCTACCCCTGTTGTCCTGAGGAGGTGGTGGTGGACTGTTTTCTTGAGAGGGATACAAATTTCAGGAGGCATTAAGAGTCAACCATGTTGCATAGAAGTGGTATCACTGATCATATCGCAGGCTTTCTTCCCTTAAAAGTGTTAGTGAACCAGTTGGGTTTTTACAACCGCCCAACAGCTTTCATGGTCATTTTATTCTGGTACTGCCGCACAGATTAAATTACCGGATTTATTGAATTCAGTTTCATAACTTGCCACAGTGGGATTCGAGCTCTCGACCACTGGGTTGCTTGTCTGGTACCATAACCTCTCCGGTACCATAACCTCTCCGGTACCATAACCTCTCCGGTACCATACCTGTAATAACAGGGATTGAACGCAAGACCTTCCTGGTCTGTATGGATCAGCTTCTGACTGGCAAATGTTTTAAAATATTTTACTGCCTGGAAGTAGGCAAATAACAGACAATCTAAACTCTCCTTATTGGCCCAGCAGCTCTAATCTGTATGTGTGGCTCACCCCATGTTTTCTTTCACAGCCTCCCTGCCAAATTGGGGAGGCAGAAATCTCAGTGACCCAGAGGAAGAGAGGATGACAGTGGCAACTTGCATACAACCTTAAAGCAATAGCTTTAACATCATTGCTTAATGCCTTGTAAGTTTGTACCTATCATAATAGCCTTTCATTGAAATAGTGTTAGGACTTTATTAATGAGCACATAATTTATATTGAGCTTTGAATTTTGCATCCTTTATGTTTTTTTTGATGCAGAGATTTATTTAATTGAATTGAACAGTTTACATTTATGAAGCTGTTGTACAATAGGACAACCTCTGGAATGGAAGAAATCCATTGATGCATTTTTGCCATGATTATGCCTGCACAGGAGTAATGTGAGGTTGAGGTTTGAATCGTTTTGTCCTTGGTCGCGGGGCTCAGCTAAGTTGATTGGGAACTGCTCTGATAAAGGGCTGCGTCTAAAATGTCAACATGTTTCTTTCTTTACATGATGTGGAGATGCCGGTGATGGACTGGGGTGGACAAATGTAAGGAATCGTACAACACCAGGTTATAGTCCAACAGCTTTATTTGAAATCACAAGCTTTCGGAGCTTTCCTCCTTCGTCAGGTGAGTGCAGGGTTCCATAAAGGCACAGCATATATAGTCAGAGAACAATGCCTGGTGATTACAGATAATCTTTCCAACTGCCCGTTATCATACCTCGGCAGAGAGGTAATCACAGCAATCAAAGGAGTGGATGGTGTTCAGACAGGGGAACATTACATCCAAGACTACTGAATACACAAGCGGTCAGAACACAAAGACAGAGAGAGAGAGAGAATGACCAGTTGTATTAAAAACAGATAACTTTTTTTTCGCTGGTGGGGCTACATGTAGCGTGACATGAACCCAAGATCCCGGTTGAGGCCGTCCTCATGGGTGCGGAACTTGGCTATCGATTTCTGCTCGACGATTTTGCATTGTCGTGTGTCTCGAAGGCTGCCTTGGAGAACGCTTACCCGAAGATCGGAGGCTGAATGTCCTTGACTGCTGAAGTGTTCCCCAACTGGGAGGGAACCCTCCTGTCTGGCGATTGTTGTGCGGTGTCCGTTCATCCGTTGTCGCAGTGTCCGCATGGTCTCGCCAATGTACCATGCTCCGGGGCATCCTTTCCTGCAACGTATGAGGTAGACAACGTTGGCCAAGTCGCAGGAATATGAACCATGTACCTGATGGGTCGTGTCCTCTCGTGTGATGGTGGTATCTGTGTCGATGATCTGGCATGTCTTGCAGAGGTTGCCGTGGCAGGGTTGTGTGGTGTCGTGGACGCTGTTCTCCTGAAAGCTGGGTAATTTGCTGCGAACGATGGTCTGTTTGAGGTTAGGTGGCTATTTGAAGGCAAGTAGTGGAGGCGTGGGGATGGCCTTAGCGAGGTGTTCGTCGTCATTGATGACGTGTTGAAGGCTGCGAAGAACATGGCGTAGTTTCTCCGCTCTGGGGAAGTACTGGACGACGAAGGGTACTCTGTTGGTTGTGTCCCGTGTTTGTCTTCTGAGGAGGTCTATGCGATTTTTCGCTGCGGCCCGTCGGAACTGTCGATCGACGAGTCGAGCGTCATATCCCGTTCTTACGAGGGCGTCTTTCAGCGTCTGTAGGTGTCCATCGCGTTCCTCGTCGTCTGAGCAGATCCTGTGTATTCGCAGGGCCTGTCCATAGGGGATGGTCTCTTTGACGTGGTTAGGGTGGAAGCTGGAAAAGTGGAGCATCGTGCGGTTGTCCGTGGGCTTATGGTAGAGTGAGGTGCCGAGGTGTCTTCACCTTCGATAACCAGTTCTTTACCCAAACACACGGAACAGCCATGGGGACCAAATTCGCACCCCAATACGCCAACAGTTTCATGCATAAGTTCGAGCACGACTTCTTCACTGCACAGGACCTCCAACCAACGCTATACACCAGATACATCGACGACATTTTCTTCCTATGGACCCACGGCGAAGAATCACTGAAGAGACTACACGATAACATCAACAAGTTCCATCCCACCATCAAACTCACCATGGACTACTCCTCAGAATCGGCTTCTTTCTTGGACACACGAATCTCCATCAAAGATGGGCACCTCAGCACCTCACTCTACCGCAAGCCCACGGACAACCGCACGATGCTCCACTTTTCCAGCTTCCACCCTAACCACGTCGAAGAGACCATCCCCTATGGACAGGCCCTGCGAATACACAGGATCTGCTCAGACGACGAGGAACGCGATGGACACCTACAGACGCTGAAAGACGCCCTCGTAAGAACGGGATATGACGCTCGACTCGTCGATCGACAGTTCCGACGGGCCACAGCGAAAAATCACATAGACCTCCTCAGAAGACAAACACGGGACACAACCAACAGAGTTCCCTTCGTCGTCCAGTACTTCCCCGGAGCGGAGAAACTACGCCATATTCTTCGCAGTCTTCAACATGTCATGGATGACGACGAACAACTCGCTAAGGCCATCCCCACGCCTCCACTACTCACCTTCAAACAGCCACCTAACCTCAAACAGACCATCGTTCGCAGCAAATTACCCAGCTTTCAGGAGAACAGCGTCCACGACACCACACAACCCTGCCACGGCAACCTCTGCAAGACATGCCAGATCATCGACACAGATACCACCATCACACGAGATGGGTTCATGTCACGCTACATGTAGCCCCACCAGCGAAAAACAAGTTATCTGTTTTTAATACAACTGGTCATTCTCTCTCTGCCTTTCGGGTGTCTCTCTCTCTCTCTCTTTCTGTCTTTGTGTTTTGACCGCTTGTGTATTCAGTAGTCTTGGATGTAATGTTCCCCTGTCTGAACACCATCCACTCCTTTGATTGCTGTGATTACCTCTCTGCCGAGGTACGATAACGGGCAGTTGGAAAGATTATCTGTAATTATCAGGCATTGTTCTCTGACTATATATGCTGTGCCTTTATGGAACCCTTCACTCACCTGTCGAAGGAGGAAAGCTTGTGATTTCAAATAAAGCTGTTGGACTATAACCTGGTGTTGTACGACTCCTTACATTTCTTTCTTTACAGATGCAGCTTGAGAGTTTCCAGCATTTTCTGTCTTTGTTTCAGATTTCTGCAGTATTTTAGTTTTCTAAGGTGTCCTGCAACTAAGCTCCTTGTAATTTATAAATATTCTTTTTGTGATGTTGATTTTTAAAATTAAGTTTGTATTTCATATTTTTCTTTTCATTTGCCCACTTCCAATCTTTGTTTCTTGTACAGGGAATCTGGTTCTAGGTCTCTGTCAATGCTGCTTTGTGACCAGCTACAGGGATGCACTTAGAAGGTGCATAACGGAGAGGTGGATGATTTGCTGATTGGTTGACTATTTGTTTTGTCCTACGCTCTCTCTAACCTGCCCAGTAACCTGGTGAGACACTGGACTGCCTTTGACAAATTTCAGTGCAATACGCACTGGACTGTTCCTCACTGTTCTTTTACCAATTGCACATGTCTGATTGTGGAGAAGATTATTATGAATAGCATGATTTATAAAGCACCCATTTTATTGGATTAGAAAGCCACCTCCCCAAAAGGATCTGTGGGTACGTGCACCATGCCTGTGGTACTGATCCATACAAATAAGGAAAATCCCAATATCTCCCGTGCTGTGTTCAGACAACCTCAGCTGGGGTGGTCATGAAACAGCAGTTGGTCTCAAAATCGCTGGACTGGGAGGGAAAAAATGTCTTGAGGTTTTGCAGTCTTAATCTATCCAGTGATACTTGCGTGTGGACAAACAAAGACCAGATTGCAACAGCCACGATGGCCTACAAAGTCCAACAATCTGCTCTCTCTTGTACAGACACTTGGGTGACATAGTTTAGAGAAAACTGGAATGGGAAGCGAAGATGGATTAAGTAGTTTTCAAAATTGGCACCAATTACTATGTGGTGTTGATGAAGTGTCACTGGTGCAGCTCCAAAAACACCACTAAACATCTTCTAACCATAGATAAAAAGTGATTCTAAATTTACACAATTTTTTATCTCTTATTAACCCATTCCAACTCGTTCTTGCCTCTCCATTCACTGCTTGTGTTTTAAATTGTGTTTATAACAATGCATGATATAATTGATTTTTAATTATGGATTTCTGGGAGGGAAAACAACAAACATTACAAGGGTGATGTCAGTATTTTTAGCAGTAAAAGGTCTCTGAAATTGAGTACAGCATGTACACATGTCTTTTCATTACTATTCTGGTCAATTTGTTTCATGCATGTTGAAAAGTATTAAAGGCATAATATTCTGACTTTGATTTTGCTGACTTAGCTTCTAACTTCATCAATATTACTTCTTAGAGTCTCTTGTCGTTCTTGCTGCCTGGTCATACCAGATTGAGGAACCAAATCAATGAGGTTCTGGATCTGGAACTCATAAAGCAGGAGGCTGAGAATGGCGCATTGCATATCCCAAAACTGGCTGACTTTATCATTGGGATGATGGGAACACTCTGCGCCCCTATCAGGGATGATGAGATCAAGATCATCAGAGATATCTCGGATGTGGTGGCATTGTTCAGGCAAGATTACACTTTTTAAAAAAAAAAACACATGTCTGAAACCTGATGGCGGATTTGTTGCTTTAGTGTGTGAGAACACAATTTAAAATCGGCAATTTAATAAATCTTCCCTTCTATCTCTTTGCTCTTCTCTACTCCCCCTCACAATGATAAGTTTTCATTCTTAAATATACGATCGGGGGAGGTATGAAAAGTCAGTGAGTCATACTTAATGGCTTCATAGTAGTCTGGGGTGATATTAACAGAGGTCTCGGATCAGCTAGGCCATGCGACTAGTCAACTGAGGAGTGCGAAACTTGAAGAAGGGAAGTAAAGTATTTTTTTAAGGAAAGACAAAATTGTAAAGCATACATTAAAGCCATATTGGCCCGGAAATAGCGCTGAGCAGCAAACGAGTTATAAATTCACCCACAAACTACTTGCGGGCTTCTGGGCAGCTTCATTGGAGACTTGCAAAAATTGCAGCGTCCTTACCTGGGCTTCTGTGAGCTGTGAGAGCGGGGAAAGGATCTCTCTCTCTCCTCTCAGTCAATCAACTTGAAGCATCCTTGACAAGCTGCTCAGAGTCAGAACCAGGAAGTGAAAGCTACAGCAGTGAATTCAATTTTAAAATCAGTTAGAGAAAGTGAAATAAAGAGAGGGTAAGAAATATCGAATTAAAAGGCAGAGACAAAAGAAACAGAAAGAAAAAGTTTTTTAAAAATGTAATTGTTTTTTATTTATAAACATCTGACAATTAAAATTGGAAGTAATGATACTCCACATTTTTAAAGGTTAATATTCGGTGTCAGGGAGGTGGCTTGGCAGGCATTAAGACTTACCACGCCATTAAAAGTTAGTTTAGACTTTTAACAAAAAACAACGTACCTTTTTTATGGCGAGATTAGTTCATTTCCAGCTGGGCAGGAGAGCAAGTTCGAGCTGGTCCTTTCATTCAGCCGACGAGATCTTCTCCCCGCGCAGCTTTCAAAAGAGCAGGGCAAATGGTAGAGCAACTTCCAGATTTCCGCGTTCAACTGCGTGTGCACTCGCCGGAAGTTGCTCTCCCATTTGCCCTGAAATAACGGTGAGCCCTGTTAGCCTCGCCGTTATTTCATGAGCAATTTCTGGGCTCTTGTTTTATCAGGTAAAGTGCAAAAACGTAAACTAAATTGACGCTTTTAATAAAATTATGCAGAATAGTTATTTGGCACCAACACATTGTGATTTCTTCCCCTGTCCTTCCCCCTCCCTCTCTCCCTCCCCGCAAACACAAAAGCTCTGACGAAGCCAAGAGTAGATTCTCCCCTTGAGAAAGAATCTTACGAACTTCAATCTTTGTGTGTGTGTATTTGGTACATCGGTCAGCTGTGTCAGGGGGCCATACATTTGTTTGGTTAGAGATGGTATCGCACAGGGCCTCCTTGATTGCATAAAATTAAATAACCACCTGCGGGTGACTTGTTGGGCGTGCTGTTGCAGGAAACCTCCTGTTCCCATTGTGGTTATCGGTTCAAGTCCTAGAGCTGTCCCAAGAGATGAATTTATTAATTCTCATCCAAATTAATGGGTAGAATGTTTTGTATGGTGACATGGGTTTTGAGAAGAAGGAAAAAGAGTTGTAAAAAGTTTAGATTTATTGATTGGTTTCTGTTACCGAAGACTCCAAACGTATGAATAAAATGGTCTCGAAGTAAAACTTTTTAATTGCCATTTTGCTGCTTCTGTCAAGGAAATCATATCTGTACGTCTTTTTTTAAAGTAATCTGTTGCTCCGATTTTATTCTACCAAATAGGGCAGAGGTCAGGTGCCTCTAATGTCACTGTGTATCTATGATTATACCGGTTGGATGTGCCATGAACTCAGAAAATAACAGCTCTGCTCCCTGGCCTAACTGTGGAAGAAAGTTCTGATACTTTTTCTTCCAATTAACCAAAAGATGGTGTAATAGAATGGCTGATGCTGTTTATAATCTTTAGAAGTTAAAGGTTTGAAACCTAACAAACCCTCCAGCAGTGGCAGAACACCTTCGAGTGATTGCCAGACTGAACGGGAGGTCTTGCTTCCAAGCGGTGTGAAAGACCAGACGTCCCAGATGTAAAACCCTTGGTATTATCGGAGTACAAATGACCATTAACAGAATGATCCATAAGTCTTATCCGTTCTAAAAAGGCGGCTTAGAATTGTTTTTAAATGATTGTACTCTTGTCCAAAATAGATGTTTTTTTAAAAAAAAACTTACTTGCATATGGCTGGTCATCTGATTATGATAATGGTTTTGCACTGTTTTCCTGGCTGAATGAAAGTTTTTTTTTATTCGTTCATGGGATGTGGACATCGCTGGCAAGGCCGGCATTTATTGCCCATCCCTAATTGCCCTTGAGAAGGTGGTGGTGAGCCGCCTTCTTGAACCACTGCAGTCCATGTGGTGATGGTTTTCCCACATTGCTGTTAGGAAGGGAGTTCCAGGATTTTGACCCAGCAACGATGAAGGAACGGCGATATATTTCCAAGTCGGGATGGTGTGTGACTTGGAAGGGAACGTGATGTTGTTCCCATGTGCCTGCTGCTCTTGTCCTTCTAGGTGGTAGAGGTCGCGGGTTTGTCAGGTGCTGTCGAAGAAGCCTTGGCGAGTTGCTGCAGTGCATCCTGTGGATGATGCACACTGCAGCCACAGTGCGCCGGTGGTGAAGGGAGTGAATGTTTAGGATGGTGGATGGGGTGCCAATCAAGCGGGCTGCTTTGTCCTGGATGGTGTCGAGCTTCTTGAGTGTTGTTGGACTGCTGCACTCATCCAGGCAAGTGGAGAGTATTCCATCACAATCCTGACTTGTGCCTTGTAGATGGTGGAAAGGCTTTGGAGAGTCAGGAGGTGAGTCACTCGCCGCAGAATACCCAGCTTCCGACCTACTCTTGTAGCCACAGTATTTATACGGCTGGGCCAGTTATGTTTCTGGTCAATGGTGACCCCCAGGATGTTGATGGTGGGGGATTCGGTGATGGTAATGCCGTTGAATGTCAAGGGGAGGTGGTTAGACTCTCTCTTGTTGGAGGTGGTCATTGCCTGGCACTTATCTGGTGCGAATGTCACTTGCCACTTATGAGCCCAAGCCTGGGTGTTGTCCAGGTCTTGCTGCATGCGGGCTCGGACTGCTTCATTATCTGAGGGGTTGCGAATGGAACTGAACACTGTGCAGTCATCTGCGAACATCCCCATTTCTGACCTTATGATGGAGGGAAGGTCATTGATGAAGCAGCTGAAGATGGTTGGTCCTAGGACACTGCCTTGAGGAACACCTGCAGCAATGTCCTGGTGCTGAGATGATTGGCCTCCAACAACGACTACCATCTTCCTTTGTGCTAGATATGACTCTAGCCACTGGAGAGTTTTCCCCCTGATTCTCATTGACTTCAATTCTACTAGGGCTCCTTGGTGCCACACTCGGTCAAATGCTGCTTTGATGTCAAGGGCAGTCACTCTCACCACACCTCTGGAATTCAGCTCTTTTGTCCATGTTTGGACCAAGGCTGTAATGAGGTCTGGAGCAGAGTGGTCCTGAGCATCGGTGAGCAGGTTATTGGTGAGTAAGTGCCGCTTGATAGCACTGTCGACGACACCTTCCATCACTTTGCTGATGATTGAGAGTAGACTGATGGGGCGGTAATTGGCCGGATTGGATTTATCCTGCTTTTTGTGGACAGGACATACCTGAGCAATTTTCCACATTGTCGGGTGGATGCCAATGTTGTAGCTGTACTGGAACAGCTTGGCTAGACGTGCAGCTAGTTCTGGAGCACAAGTCTTCAGCACTACAGCCGGGATGTTGTCGGGGCCCATAGCCTTTGCTGTATCCAGTGCACTCAGCTGTTTCTTGATATCACGTGGAGTGAATCGAATTGGCTGAAGACTGGCTTCTGTGATGGTGGGGATATCGGGAGGAGGCCGAGGTGGATCATCCACTCGGCACTTCTGGCTGGAGATGGTTGCAAACGCTTCAGTCTTGTCTTTTGCACTCACGTGCTGGACTCCGCCATCATTGAGGATGTTTGCAGAGCCTCCTCCTCCCGTTAGTTTAATTGTCCACCACCATTCACGACTGGATGTGGCAGGTCTGCAGAGCTTTGATCTGATCCGTTGGTTGTGGAATCGCCGTTTAGCTTGCATGTCGTCCTGCGTTGTAGCTTCACCAGGTTGGCACCTCATATTTAGGTACGCCTGGTGCTGCTCCTGGCATGCTCGTCTACACTCCTCATTGAACCAGGGTTGATCCCCTGGCTTGTTGGTAATGGTAGAGTGAGGAATATGCCGTGCCATGAGGTTACAGATTGTGCTGGAATACAATTCTGCTGCTGCTGTTGGCCCACAGCACCTCATGGATGCCCAGTTTTGAGCTGCTGGATCTGTTCTGAATCTAAGCCATTTAGCACGGTGGTAGTGCCACACAACACGTTGGACGGTGTCCTCAGTGCAAAGACGGGACTTCATCTCCACGAGGACTGTGCGGTGGTCACTCCTACCAATACTGTCATGGACAGATACATTTGCGACAGGTAGATTGGTGAGGACGAGGTCAAGTAAGTTTTTCCCTCATGTTGGTTCACTCACCACCTGCCGCAGGCCCAGTCTAGTGGCTATGTCCTTTAGAACTCGGCCAGCAGTGGTGCTGCCGAGCCACTCGTGGATGGACATTGAAGTCCCCCACCCAGAGTACATTCTGTGCCCTTGCTACCCTCAGTGCTTCCTCCAAGTGGTGTTCAACGTGGAGGAGGACTGATTCATCAGCTGAGGGAGGGCGGTAGGTGGTAATCAGCAGGAGGTTTCCTTGCCCATGTTTGATCTGATGCCATGAGATTTCATGGGGTTCAGAGTCAATGTTGAGGACTCCCAGGGCTACTCCCTCCTGACTGTATATCACTGTACCGCCACCTCTGTTAGGTCTGTCCTGTCGGTTGGACAGGACATACCCAGGGATGGTGATAGAAGAGTCTAGGACATTGGCTGAAAGGTATGATTCTGTGAGTATGGCTATGGAAATATATCGCCGTTCCTTCATTGTCGCTGGGTCAAAATCCTGGAACTCCCTTCCTAACAGCACTGTGGGAGAACCGTCACCACACGGACTGCAGCGGTTCAAGAAGGCGGCTCACCACCACCTTCTCGAGGGCAATTAGGGATGGGCAATAAATGCTGGCTTTGCCAGCGACGTCCACATCCCGTGAACGAATAAAAAAAAAAATGTCAGGCTGTTGCTTGACTAGTCTGTGGGACAGCTCTCCCAATTTTGGCACAAGTCCCCAGATGTTAGTGAGGGTCGACTGGGCTTGGTTTGCCGTTGTTGTGTCCGGTGCCTAGTGGTCCAATGCCGGGTGGTCCGTCCGGTTTTATTCTTATTGTAACTTTTTTTAGCGAGATTTTACAACTGAGTGACTTGCTAGGCCATTTCAGAGGGCAATTAAGAATCAACCACATTGCTGTGGGTCTGGAGTCACATATAGGCCAGACCGGGTAAGGACGGCAGGTTTCCTTCCCTAAAGGGCATTAGTGAACCAGATGGGTTTTTACGACAATCCAGTGGTTTCATGGCCACCGTTACTGATACTAGTATTTTAATTCCAGATTATATTTAATTAATTGAATTTAAATTCCCCAGCTGCCGTGGCAGGATTTGAACTCATGACTCCGAATTATTAGCCCAGGCCTCTGGATTATTAGTCCAGTAACATAACCACTATGCTACCGTACCCATATTGTGGGAGCGCTATGTCAAGATAGCGTCATGCCCAAATTGCTGCTCCCAGCACTCACCACCCCCCCCCCCCCCCCCCCACCACCCCCAGGTTAAAGTCGCATTCAGAAAAATAAAGTGTGACTTGTTCTAAACCTGTATTGTCTATTTTCAGGGAGATTTTTACTGTCCTGGATTTAATGAAGCTTGACATGGTGAATTTTGCTATCAGCAGTATTCGACCACACTTAATGAAACAGTCTGTTGAATATGAGCGTAAGAGTTTCCAGGAATTCTTTGACAAACAACATGGTAAGAGTTAAGATTCTTGTTTCACAGCCATGCCTTATTACATGGTGTGATTGGTGATCTTGAAGGCACTCCTGTCACCTGTACTCCTTACTAAAAATTAAGTTATTAAAAGGAATTAATTTCACATGTTTTTAAAAAAACCATAATTAAGCATGAATACTGATCATGTCATTGGAGAAAATGACCAGAGAACATGGGGAGGTAAATTGATATTGGTTAATACTGGGCTCTAGCTATCTTTTTAGTTAATAACTGTATCTTCAGTTCATTCCGTTGTGTTGCTTGGGAATTTCTCCTAGCCAGCTCTCCACATAATTGGCACTGGTAATAAGGTGACTGGGCAATAATAGAAACTCAGTCAGAATCTGTAAAGGAAGGATGGGTGTGATAAAGTCTTTGAGTGTCCTACACAATTTTCTGTATCACACTTCAAAGAAAAAGAATGCACAATAGCAGATCCAGGATTGCTACAGTCTCTTAATTAACATTTGTTTGAACTCATCGTTGTTTACTTAACGGCAGTTAGATTTTGTAGCCTTAAAGAGACACTCACTTGAACTTTACACCATATGATGTTCCTGACCTTATGAAGCAGTGCATCTCCTGACTTATAAAGAAAGACTTTACATTTATATAGCGCCTTTCATGACCTCAGGACTCCTCAAAGCGCTTTGCAGCCAATGAAGTACTATTGAAGTGCAGTCATTGTTGTAATGTAGGAAACGCGGCAGCCAATTTGTGTGCAGCAAGGTCCCACAAATGGCAATGTGATAACGACCAGATAATCTGTTTTAGCGACTTCTAAGATTCAGATTACGATATATATGAGAATCCCTTGACCCACTGCCAAAGTCCTTCCCTCCCCCCTCTCCCCAACAAATAAGAAAGCCTTTAAAGACCCTGGTAAATATTTACATTTCTACAGTCTGGAAAAGACTACTACATAGACTTGCGACAGTGTGAAATTGGGAGATATTGCACTTAACTTGCAGAACTCACAATACAATTTTTTTTTTTTGCTGCTCCTATTTTTCTAATGATTTGATTTGATTTTGAATCGCAGGTTCACTGGATATCACTACAAAATGGCTGCAAGAGGCAGCTAGCGATGTCCTGAGCTCTGACTCGAATATTTCTGTGCCTGGAGGAGCTGTGGCGGCTGCTGCCCCAGAGATTTCTACCTTGTGCCCTACTACAGTGTTAAACCATGCATATGTTACATTGCTGAAATTGGATCACGTTAACAGACTTTTCCCAGAGGTTAGTGCCACTCTTCACGCCTTTTATGCATTGTCTGTTAAATAGTTGGATCTCTGTTTCATTGTGAATGCAGAGTCTTAAATTCAAACTGGACTGTACTCCTATGTGAAACTGAAGTGTGTACATTATGGAGTCATGCTGGCATAGATGTTTGTCTCTCCAAGGGTAGGTTTTCTGTGACTTTGTGGGGCATTGAAGTATAACCACATTGCTGGTACCCTATCACAATAATCGGCTACCCCATAAAAAGGAAACCAGACACTTTAATCCTTTGTGCACTATTTCATAGTATCATAGTAGGTATAGCACAGGAGGAGGCCATTCGGCCCGTCGTGCCTGTGCCGGCTCTTTGAAAGAGCTATCCAATTAGTCCCATTCCCCAGCTCTTTCCTTATTGCCCTATAATTTTTTTCCCTTCAAGTATTTATCCAATTCCCTTTTGAAAGTTACTATTGATTCTGCTTCCACCACCCTTTCAGGCAGCGCATTCCAGATCATAACAACTCGCTGCGTAAAAAAAAAAATGTTTCCTCATGTCACCTCTGACTCTTTTGCCGATCACCTTAAATCTGTGTCCTCTGGTTACCGATCCCTTCTGCAACTGGAAACAGTTTCTCCTTATTTACTCTATCAAAACCGTTCATGATTTTGAACACCTCCATCAAATCTCCTCTTAACCTTCTCTGTTCTAAGGAGAACAACCCCAGCTTCTCCAGTCTCTCCACATAACTGAAGTCCCTCATCCCTGGTACCATTCAGTAAATGTCCTCTGCACCCTTTCTAAGGCCTTGACATCCTTCCTAAAGTGTGGTGCCTAGAATTGAACACTCAAACCTAACCAGTGTCTTATAATGGTTTAGCATAACATCCTTGCTTTTGTACTCTATGCCTCTATTATAAAGCCCAGAATCCCATATTCTTTCTTTAACAGCCTTCTCAACTTGTCCTGCCACCTTCAAAGATTTGTGTATGTGCACTCGCAAGTCTCTGTTCCTGCACCCCCTTTAAAATTGTACCATTTAGTTTATATTGCCTCTCCTAATTCTTCCTACCAAAATGTATCATTTCACATTTCTCTGCGTTAAATTATATTTGCCATGTGTCTGCCCATTTCACCAGTCTGTCTATGTCCTCCTGAAGTCTGTTACTATCCTCCACATTGTTTACTACATTTCTGAGTTTCATGTCATCTGCAAACTTTGAAATTACACCCTCTTTACCCAAGTCCAGGCCACAATATATATAAAAAAAAGCAGTGGTCCTAATACCGATCCCTGTGGAATACCACTGTATACTTCCCTCTAGTCTGAAAAACAAGCGTTCACCACTACTCTCTGCTTTCTGTCCCTTAGCCAATTTTGTATCCATACTGCCACTGTCCCTTTAATCCCATGGGCTTTAATTTTGCTAACAAGTCTATTATGTGGTACTTTATCAAATGCTTTTTGAAAGTCCATATACACAACATCAACTGCACTACCCTCATCACCCCTCTCCGTTACTTCATCAAAGAACTCAATCAAGTTAGTCAAATGTGATTTTCCTTTAACAAATCCGTGCTGACTCTCATTTATTTGTAGCAGAATTGTAAACTCCTTTATTAAATGTTTATAATTTTATTCCAAATATTCAACCCAGGAAATGTTTCTGTATGCCTTTGTTGTATTGAGCGAGACTATTGCCTATTCCAGTGTTTGTAATTTTTCTGATGAAGAATTTAGTGGGGTTGCCTCCTTTTCACTGAGTACAGTCGGCAGCCTCACTGTACAAGTTCGAAAATGGCGACTGCCTTGCCAATGACACCCCACATCCTAAAAGTTAATATAAAAAAATCCAAACTGGGACTTCTTTGCTTGCACCTGGTTTGAAAGTGTTTGACCTCGGAAAGTTTTTACAGCTCGGAGACGATAAGCAAAATAGCTGAATTTTTGAAGGATTAAGTGAATGAGAACGGTTGGTAAGTCAACATGTTCCACTGTGAGTGGGCCAGAAAGTCGAGGAACGTGGGGTTGCACCTGCAGTTCCCCAAACAATCTTGGCGGTATCCCACAGGAAGGGGAGGGAGTGTTTGAGTGTCACCCGGGTCACTGTTGTGCATCTCCTAGCGTGAATGTGCACTACAGCTGTAGCATCACTGCACAGCAAAAATATTTGTGTAAATGCTACCTAAATCTGGGGTGAAGTAGAGAGTCTGTCTGGAGCACAGGGTGGGGGGGTGGGAGCGGGGGCGGGGGGTGGTGGGAGGATGGAGTCTTGTTCTGCTTCACTCTGGAGTCTGTTCAGTCCTTCACTCCAGATTTACACTAATCAGTTTAGTGTTGGTGCAATGTGTGAACTTCTTTTCACTGATGCTACCCATTTGTTGTAAATGCATCCTTAGTGGCCAGAACAAGTGACATTGGCAGCAACCTTGGCAGTAGGGAGCCTGCCCCATCTCCTCTGCCAAAAGTTGGTGTACGGCAGGAGTTTTAAAAGGGGGAGAACATTTAAAATCTGAGAATAAGGGATGGAGAAAAGAAATGAGGGTAAACGTCTCCTTGGATTAAACTTTATATAAAACGGATGCTGTGCTTATACTTGTCCTGCACAGGTGACGTGCAATGCTGTTGTCCCCTTTTTAATTGTAAACAATTTTACAACACCAAGTTATAGTCCAACAAATTTATTTTTAATTCCACAAGCTTTCGGAGGCTTCCTCCTTCGTCAGGTGAACATCAGTGACGTTCACACTGACGTTCACCTGACGAAGGAGGAAGCCTCCGAAAGCTTGTGGAATTAAAAATAAATTTGTTGGACTATAACTTGGTGTTGTAAAATTGTTTACAATTGTCAACCCCAGTCCATCACCGGCATCTCCACATCATGTCCCCTTTTTAGACTGTGCTGATGGATCAATCCCGTTTCGAGGAGATGCAAATGGAACTGAATCAGCTGATCATCATAGCAGCCGTCCTGCTGGTTATATACAACATGACGGGTGCGGCCATATCAGGGTTATCGGGATTTCTGGACAGGCTGAAGAGGATTATTAAAGTCTTATTGACAGGCATGCATTCTCTGTAAGTGATTTATTATGTGCTGCAAACAGCTACTCATTACTATACTGATTTAGATTTTGCCTCTAAATTATTTTAAAATAGTAATGTCAGTGTGTTGCATAAATCTTAATTTAAAAGAATTGCACAGAGATTGCAACATGGAAACAGGCTGTTCGACCCAACTCATCAATGTTGGTGTTTATCCTCCAGATGAGCAGTAGTCCTATACCCATGTGCCCTTTCAGTTCCCATATCCCTTTATTCACCTTTCCTTTAACCACCTGTCTAACCTATTCTTAAATGTTGACACGATCTCTGCTTCGATCACTAATTCTAGTAATGTGTTCCACTGCCTCACAACCCTCTGTGTGTAAAAAAAAAAGTTTTTTTCCTGCTCTGTCCTATATCTTTTAGCTATAATTCTGTATCTATCTCTCCATGTTCTAGACCCCTCAACCACTGGAAATACTCTGTTAGGAACATAGGAACAGGAGTAGGCCATTCAGCCCCTCGTGCCTGCTCCGCCATTTGATAAGATAATGGCTGATCTGTGATCTCACTCCATATACCTGCCTTTGGCCCATATCCCTTAATACCTTTGGTTGCCAAAAAGCTATCTATCTCACATTTAAATTTAGCAATTGAGCTAGTATCAATTGCCGTTTGCGGAAGAGAGTTCCAAACTTCTACAACCCTTTGTGTGTAGAAATGTTTTCTAATCTCGCTCCTGAAAGGTCTGGCTCTAATTTTTAGACTGTGACCCCTACTCCTAAAATCCCCAACCAGCGGAAATAGTTTCTCTCTATCCACCCTATCTGTTCCCCTTAATATCTTATAAACTTCGATCAGATCACCCCTTAACCTTCGAAACTCCGGAGAATACAACCCCAATTTGTGTAATCTCTCCTCGTAACTTAACCCTTGAAGTCCAGGTATCATTCTAGTAAACCTACGCTGCACTCCGTCCAAGGCCAATATGTCCTTCCGAAGGTGCGGTGCCCAGAACTGCTCACAGTACTCCAGGTGCGGTCTAACCAGGGTTTTGTATAGCTGCAGCATAACTTCTGCCCCCTTGTACTCTAGTCCTCTAGATATAAAGGCCAACAGTCCATTTGCCTTCTTGATTATTTTCTGCACGTGTTCATGACACTTCAATGATCTATGTACCTGAACCCCTGGGTCCCTTTGGACATCCACTGTTTTTAACTTTTTACCATTTAGAAAGTACCCTGTTCTATCCTTTTTTGATCCAAAGTGGATGACCTCACATTTGCCTACATTGAATTCCATTTGCCACAGTTTTGCCCATTCACCTAATCTATCAATATCGCTTTGTAATTTTATGTTTTCATCTACACTGCTTACAATGCCACCAATCTTTGTGTCATCGGCAAACTTAGATATGAGACTTTCTATGCCTTCATCTAAGTCGTTAATAAATATTGTGAATAATTGAGGCCCCAAGACAGATCCCTGTGGGACTCCACTAGTCACATCCTGCCAATGTGAGTACCTACCCATTATCCCTACTCTCTGTCGCCTTTCGCTCAGCCAACTTCCTAACCAAGTCCGTACTTTTCCCTCGATTCCATGGGCTTCTATCTTAGCTAACAGTCTCTTATGTGGGACCTTATCAAATGCCTTCTGGAAGTCCATATAAATAACATCCATTGACATTCCCCTGTCCACTACTTTAGTCATCTCTTCAAAAAATTCAATCAGGTTTGTCAGGCACGACCTACCTTTCACAAATCCATGCTGGCTCTCTCTGATTAACTACCTACTCTGTCCCATCCCTTCATAATTTTAAACACCTCTATCAAATCATCCCATAATCTCCTCCGTTCTAACTAAAACAGCCTCAATTTTTTATGCCTATCTTCATATTTTTTATTTTTTCATACCAAGCAGCATCCCAGTGAATCTGGGCTGCACCCTCTCTATTGTCTCAATATCCTTCCTGTAGTGTGGAGCCCAAGTCTTCACACAGCACTCCAACAGTCTTCCTAAGGTTTAATATAGATTCATTATATCTTGTTTTATATTCTGTACCTCTTGCCATAAAACCCAGCATTACAATTAGCTTTTCAATATCTTCTTCCCTCTCTACCCCCTGTCTCTCCCTCTCCACCCCCTGTCTCTCTCTCTCTCTCTCTCTCTCTTCCCCCTCTCCACCCCCTCTCTCTATCTCTCTCTCTCTCTCGCTCTCTTCCCCCTCTCCACCCCCCCTCTCTCTCTCTCTCTCTCTCTCTCTCCCCCCTCTCCACCCCCTCTCTCTCTCTCTCTCTTCCCCCTCTCCACCCCCTCTCTCTATCTCTCTCTCTCTCTCTCTCTCTTCCCCCTCTCCACCCCCTCTCTCTCTCTCTCTCTTCCCCCTCTCCACCCCCTCTCTCTCTCTCTCTCTCTCTCTCTCCACCCCCTCTCTCCCTCTCTCTCTCTCAATCTTCCCCCCTCTCCACCCCTTCTCTCTCTCTCTCTCTCTCTCTCTCTCACTCTCTCAATCTTCCCCCTCTCCACCCCTTCTCTCTCTCTCTCTCTCTCCCCCCTCTCCACCCCCTCTCTCTCTCTCTCTTCCCCCTCTCCACTCTCTCTCTCTCTCTCTCTCTCTCTTCCCCCTCTCCACCCTCTCTCTCTCTTCCCCCTCTCCACCCTCTCTCTCTCTCTCTCTCTCTCTCAATCTTCCCCCTCTCCACCCCTTCTCTCTCTCTCTCTTCCCCCTCTCCACCCCCCCCTCTCTCTCTCTCTCTCTCTCTCTCTCCCCCCTCTCCACTCTCTCTCTCCCCCCTCTCCACTCTCTCTCTCTCTTCCCCCTCTCCACCCTCTCTCTCTCTCTCTCTCTCTCTTCCCCCTCTCCACCCTCTCTCTCTCTCTCTCTCTCTCAATCTTCCCCCTCTCCACCCCTTCTCTCTCTCTCTCTTCCCCCTCTCCACCCCCCTCTCTCTCTCTCTTCCCCCTCTCCACTTTCTCTCTCTCTCTCTCTCTTCCCCCTCTCCACCCTCTCTCTCTCTTCCCCCTCTCCACCCTCTCTCTCTCTCTCTCTCTCTCTCTCAATCTTCCCCCTCTCCACCCCTTCTCTCTCTCTTTCTCTTACCCCTCGCGACCCCCTCCCCCTCGCGACCATGAGCGATCAGCTAGTTATTTCTAAAACCACAAACTCACACTATCGATGAGAATTAAATTTGGCCCTATTAAGAGTGGAAACCACATTCATTTGGCCCGACAGGAGCTGTAACTAGTGTTGGGAATGTTTATCTTCTCTGAATAAACTAAAACCATCGTTTTGCGGTTTATTCTTATGTAAAAAAGAACAGAAGACATTGGGAAATTAATATGAATGCTTTGTTACAAATTTTTACTGCATTTACAGTTCCTTTCATCTTGCTGAGGCTATGGTCAGTATGAGTGAGCAGATCTGTGTGGAAGTAAATAACTGCTTATCTCAACATGGTTTTTCACCACTAACTACTGAGAAAGAGACAGTGTTAAAAGGTCAAATCCAGGCAATATCTAGTTCGGATAACTCTGTTCGCAAATTAATAGGTAAGATTATACCTTAAAATATAGTAAACGTTTTACAGTTGGAACACAATCTTGTACATTTCTCTGTCCAAACTGATTGATGTTTTAGCAATGATCATAGACCGCGGTGTCTTTGTTAAAGCTGCCAGCCAACCACAAATGCTGACACGGTCTCCAAACAGTAGGAACCAAATGGACCAGCTGGGCCCCGGAGATCCAAATGGACCAGCTGGGCCCCGGAGATCCAAATGGACCAGCTGGGCCCCGGAGATCCAAATGGACCAGCTGGGCCCCGGAGATCCAAATGGACCAGCTGGGCCCCGGAGATCCAAATGGACCAGCTGGGCCCCGGAGATCCAAATGGACCAGCTGGGCCCCGGAGATCCAAATGGACCAGCTGGGCCCCGGAGATCCAAATGGACCAGCTGGGCCCCGGAGATCCAAATGGACCAGCTGGGCCCCGGAGATCCAAATGGACCAGCTGGGCCCCGGAGATCCAAATGGACCAGCTGGGCCCCGGAGATCCAAATGGACCAGCTGGGCCCCGGAGATCCAAATGGACCAGCTGGGCCCCGGAGATCCAAATGGACCAGCTGGGCCCCGGAGATCCAAATGGACCAGCTGGGCCCCGGAGATCCAAATGGACCAGCTGGGCCCCGGAGATCCAAATGGACCAGCTGGGCCCCGGAGATCCAAATGGACCAGCTGGGCCCCGGAGATCCAAATGGACCAGCTGGGCCCCGGAGATCCAAATGGACCAGCTGGGCCCCGGAGAGCGAAATGGACCAGCTGGGCCCCGGAGAGCGAAATGGACCAGCTGGGCCCCGGAGAGCGAAATGGACCAGCTGGGCCCCGGAGAGCGAAATGGACCAGCTGGGCCCCGGAGAACGAAATGGACCAGCCAGGGAGCAGTGACGATTAGAATAGATGGAAATTTGGGGAAAATATTGAAGTAACATTTAACAAAGTGAATTAATATTTGGTAGCTGTCTATAGAACATTGAATTCTTAATTAGGCGGCCAAGCTTGTACTAGGGGCTTCCCCCGTGATCACTTTGCCAGTTTTGCCAGGATTGTTGGTCGGTGTGAAGACCTTCTGGCCCTAATTAAGTGTGTCGATGTTGGTGTATCGTACTCCCGATTGAAGAGGATAGTGAGGGGAAAGTTGATCTTGCAGTGGGAAAAGTAACTTTTTGATGGGAATGTCCCCATACACACCCATGAAGTGAAATTACACTTTTGTTTAGTTCTTAAAAAGAATGAAAGTACCACCAGAAATTGTAATGTATTCATGTTTTATGATTTTTGCCTTATATTCTAATTATAGTGATGGTGGTAATGGCAGGAATTCAGTCTTGTCCTGTTCAAAAGGTCAAAGCACCTGGCAGATTTTATTTTTAAATTAAATTTTTACTCCTTTACTTCTCAAATTGAATAATCATTATTAAGAGCAAAAAAAGCATGAAATGGGAAAAGGCCATTTGGTCCATCAAACCCGTTCACTCTAATCCATTCTCTCGCGTACTCTACCCAACCATTTAATCTCCAGAGCAAAGACTCCTGCAGAGTCTCTGCTTGCCCGCCTTGGATTAAATTTGAGCAAAGCTTCAGAATATTGTCCCTTTTTAAAATTTCTGCTGGCTACTTCAAACTATTTTTGCTTTATGCAGATACCTGATAATTTCATCCTTAATTAGAGTCTATTAAATTAAATTTTCCCTACCACAGCTAAATTTAGTTGACCTGGAATTACCACTGCCTCCCTTTTTAAATGTGGGTTTAAACATTGGCCACTCTCCAGTCCTCTGGCACGCATTCACACTCAAGGCAGCCCTGAAATAAAACTTCTAGGGTCTCTGCAGTTTCCTCCCTCGGGATCCTTGATGCATCTCGTGGCCTTGGTGCTTTGTCTTCTTTTAGCCTAACTAACTTACCTAAAAATTTCCTTTCATCTATCATAATGTCTCTCATCTCTCTCAACCACATTGGGATTCATCTCCTCTCCAATATCGTCCTCTTCAGTAAAGACCGATGCAAAATACTTATTAAACACCTCTGGAATTTTTTGATCATCATCTACAGATTAACAGTCCTCTCCTCTCAGGGGTCCCATCTTTCTTTTAACAATTCTTTTTTACTTATAAACTTGTAAAATACTTTACTGTTCCTTTTGATGTTTTTTGAATTTTTTCCTGATACTCCCTCTTAGTTTTCCTTATCCCACTCTAGCCCCTCCTTTCTTATTTTCCTTTAGATTTTTCATTATTATTCTTATAATTCTCATGGATCCTTTTCTTCAATTTTAATTGGATTCTAACCTCTTTATTTATCCATGGCATCACAAAACTACTAGTAGTTTCCTTTTTAATGGAATACACCTAATAAACTAAATGGTACAGTTTTAAAGGGGGTGCAGGAACAGAGAGACCTGGGAGTTTACGTATACAAATCTTTGAAAGTGGCAGGACAAATTGAGAAAGTTGTTCAAAAGCATACGGGATCCTGGGTTTTATAAATAGAGGCATGGGGTACAAAAGCAAGCAAGTTGTATTAAATTTTTATAAATCACTAGTCAGGCCTCAGCTGGAATATTGTGTCCAATTCTGGGCACCACACTTTCGGAAGGATGTCAAGACCTTGGAGAGGGTGCAGAAGAGATTTACCAGAATGGTACCAGGGATGAAGGACTTCAATTATGTGGTGAGACTAGAGAAACTGGGGTTGTTTGCTTTAGAGCAGAGAAGGTTAAGGAGAGAGTTAATAGAGGTGTTCAATATGAGGGTTTCTTGATAGAGTAGTTAGGGAGAAACTGTTTCTACTGGCAGGAGGGTCGGTAACCAGAAGATACAGATTTAAGGTAATTGGCAAAAGAACCAGAGGGGAGATGAGGAGAAATTTTCTTATTCTGCAAGTTGTTACGGTCTGGAATGCACTGGCTGAAAGGGTGGTGGAAACAGAGTCAGTGGTAACTTTCAAAAAGGAATTGGATAAATACTTGAAGGAGTGGGAATGCTGACTGGTTTTTCCCTTTCCCTATTCAAGTTGACCTCGCCACCATGGCGGAGATCAGCTGGAGGGTCAAACATGAGATCTTCCAGCCCGGTATGCCTCAGTACATTACGTAGAAGTAACAGCACAGAAACAGGCCATTCGGCCGGTGTTTATGCTCCTCATGAGCCTCCTCCCACTCTATTTACTTCATCGACATATCCTTCTATTCCTTTCTCCCTCATGTACTTATCTAGCTTCCCCTTAAATGCATCTATGCTATTTGCCTCAGTCGCTCCATGTGATAGCGAGTTCCACGTTCTTAGGTCATGTGAGTGTGCACTATCAAATTGGAGACTTCTAATTGGGGACTGCGGACTTGTAAGTTTTTTTTTAAACCAATTCTAGAACTATTTAAGAGGTAATTTTAAGATTGTGTTCCATCGTATTTGGTGATAGTAAAAAATTAACACTTTCATATAATCCTGCTTTTAATCAGAAGGTACATCTAATTTCGAAATTGTAGTATCCAGCATCAGCAGTGGTGTAAAAATGTATTTTAAAAATTTTGTGCCTTTCCCTGTCTCCATATAGATGTTTGTGACTTTATTAAGTACCTTGTTATTGGCAACATAACTATCTGATTGCTCTATTTTGACTAATATCCCTTTTCCAAGGGGCTTCCACCATTAACTCTAGTATCATTCGTCGTTATTGTAAATATGCCATTTTCAATTAGTTATTTCTTTTGCCAGATTTACGCATCCAGACTTTCCTGAAGATGCACCTTGTGTCAAGCAATCCGAAATTAGTTGCAGTCCCTGGAGGACTTGGTCCCATTGGAAGCGAGTTGGAAGAAATAACCATCAAATTTCTTCACCTTGTAAACTATAACAAGTTGGTCTTTGGTCCTTACTATGACACTATCTTGACTAAAGTTCTCAAAAAGGATGACTCGCAGATACCTGGGATAAGTGAGAAGGAACAACTGTCCGAGGGATAATTTCATTGAAAGCATTGCACGTTTAAGCAACAATATCCATTCATTTGCGACTCCCTCCACGCACCTTAAGGAGAGGCCAAGCTGGTTTCATTCTGATTTGGGTTGGGAAGGGAAAATCGCTCAGAGAGCGTTGGAGACAGGGTCATTGAATATTTTTAAGGCTGAGTTAGATAGATTCCTGATTAACAAGGGAGTCAAAGGTTATGGTAGGTAGACTGGAAAGTAGGATTGAGGTCACAATCAGATCAGCCATGATCTTATCAAATGGCAGAGCAGGCTCAAGGGGCCGAGCTGCCTACTCCTGCTCTTAATTCGTATGTTCGTAATGACCTTTCATTGAGACAATCTGAGGTGGGGGCTGTTGACCACTTCCTGTTTCTGTACAATAGGAAGGATGTGTTCCAGTGTTAAGACCCCAGCTTTTTGTGGAGTTGGGAAAACATTTCCTCCTGCATTATATTTTTTCTAATTCTTAACTCCTCCCTGAAATTTGCCTCTTTATCTCTTCCCCCCCCCCCCCCCCCAAACCAATAAAGTCCTATAAATAAAACCGCTTGAACAACCAGAAATGAAACAATATTCGAAGTGCGGTTTTGTTTGTATGGTTTCTGGATAAGGCCTAATCTGTGGTGTTTCTCATCAGTGCTCAGTATTGCCTGGTGGGAATTCTGTTGATGCTAGAGATGGACCAATTCTGTCTGTTTGACAACAGGCTTCCACACCACTAATTAACACTGGTGGAGTTGCTGTTAATGCCAGCCACTGAATGCCTGGTGCTGATTGATTAGTGCCATGAAGGACTGGTGATGCCCCAAATGCTGCTAGCCATCATTGAGCCCCTCCCGCACCTCTCGGGGCAATGCTTGTGTCTTTGGGTGCTGCTGGTTCTCATCACTGCCCTACAGTCTTTGGACACAAAGCCCATTTCAGAAATGTCACTGTTGAGCTACTGAATGCCAGGGAAGTGGAGCTCCTCCTTCCCACAGTAATCCCACAGTCTTTTTTTATATATTGAACTGTAACCTGTAGCCACCAGAACACCTCCCTGCTGTAGTAGCAGGCTGCAGTGAATTTCCTAGATGTGAGAAACGGGCCTGTTGTCCAGGGGCTGCAACTCTGGCTACTTTTCAGAAACTGCAAGTGAAAATGTTACAAGCGCCTAAGTGAACAATCTGCTTGAAGGCTACAACTGTTGGAGCCTTTGTTGTAACTCAGATATCAACCCCGTTTTCAGGTCTAGGCAGGGTCATCAACCCTTTGTAGGTTACCCTGGAGTTGCCGACTTCGTGTTGCCCTAAGCCAAGACCAATTTGTTGAAAGCCCACAAGACTGTTTTCCTTGTGTGAAATTTATAATGCACTGATCAGAAATATCTTGAGATGCATCAAATATAAAGAATTACTTTGCATTGCAGTGCCTGTTATGTATATTGCATATAACAAGATCCTAGAAACAGCAGAGCTATGAATGACCATTTAATCTATGTGGTGGTATTTGTTGATGGAGGGACATTTGCCAGAGCACCAATGAGAAATCCCTGCTCCCAGTATAGTCGTGAGATCTTTTAGCTCCTGAACTATTGCAACAACTGGACAGGGCATCATTTCAATGTCTGTTCACAAGGACGTACCTCCAACAATGCAGCACTCCCTTAGTACTGGGCCAGAGCGTCTGTTTTGATTACAAGCTGAAACCTGTGGTAAGAAACTACAATCTTCTGACCCAGAGGTGAGGCTGCTACCAAACTCTCTCATAAGTAGGTGGTGGTGGGTGGGTAGATAGATCACAACGGCAACCTGGGTCGGGAGTAGTCAGCAGGGATTTTCCTCTACACTTCAAACCAGCTTGATTTGTTCCTACAGTCTGTGGAGGATATTTTACTGTGTTTCTCTTTTGTTGTAGTGCAACATTATATATATATATAGCACTCTCTTTTAAAAAAAATCAAACATTTGCACAACAGCCCAGCTTTTTCCTGATATTTATATATTTCAATACACAAGCAGCCAAACAAAATTAGCATGATGTCTTGTCGACTGAATTCACGTTAGGGTCGAGACTACTGTGGAAAAGATTTAAGAATGAGAAAGGAGGTACTGTATGGATTTTGCTTTTGTGCACAGTAAATGTGTTAAATTAAGGAATACCGTCATCTTGAATGAAAGCATTTAGTTGTGTCACAGAGTGGCCATAAACTCCAGTGCTTTCCTCATCGCTGGCTGTTTTGCAGTATTATATCCTGCTTGTTTAGTGTTACGCTTGCCTCGTGTGTTGTTGCATAAGGCGACTATGGAAATGGTGTGCATTGTATTTACTACAAGTAGCACTTTACCAGTGTAAATACTAGTAACCTATTTTGTAGAACAATTTGTAGGATGGTGAATATTTTTTTTCAGCTGCTTGTTTCAGAATTCTGCAATACAATAGTAAATAGTGATAATGTATAGTATTTAGTATATAGTATTTAAGCAAGAATGGTAAACCTATGTATCCTGGTGTAATAAAAAGGTTCATCTAGTGCCAGTAGTTTTTTTTTAATATGAGTAATTGTGTTAGAAATCGTGCATCATCTGGAGAAGACAATAAAGAGTCTGACCAGCAGTGGTTCAGTGCTGATAACGAACTGCATAGCGATTATATATGAGCCCTATTGGAAAGTCCTTGGGCCTGGGAAGGAAAGGGAAGAATCAGCTAGCTGTTTTGCTCCTGCTTATTATCCACTGACCACACCACCCCCCCCCCCCCCCCCCCCAAACTCGATGGGTGGTAGGATTGAGATCAGTTCGCTCTCCCTATCCTGCTGGACCTACCGGCCCATTTAAAATAAAACTTCAGTTTATAAAGTTAGAAAAAAAGTCCTGCTTGAAAAATATTCAAATTGAATGATCTGATAGAGTTCAGAATGCGTGCAAGGCCTGCCAGCTCAGCTGTCTCTTGGCACAGAGTACAATGTATAGCCTGCAGTATGGCTGGTGTTGATGGCTGAAAATTGCACTATGCAGCTATCCAGCTCAGTACAGACTGGTAGCCTGGTGTATAATTGCAGCATTGCATAAGTGCGTGTGTTAGTGGGCTGGTATCAGCACCACTTTGGGCTGCACAGGATGGCCCTAGTTGAACAGTTTTGTGACTAAGGAAGGAAGAGGTTGTGCAGAAGCTGGAGGCCCTCTTTTCCCCTCCCAGCCACACGATGCAAAATGTCAGACAAGTGCATGATATGGGGCAGTCTAGTTAGTAGCTTCACATCTGTGGCTGTAATGAAACTTTCTCTGAGGGAACGCAAGAAATATTTTTAAGACTTCTAAAAGGCAAAAAAACATTAAATGAGCTTTGCTCTGGGCCAATGGCTAACCATATGGGTGAAAGAGAGCTGAAAGCCTATGTGAGATGGATGCTGTACTACAGCATCACCAGGGTGGATGATCTGGCTGCTTAGGGCAAGAATTCTCTTAGAAATGGTTTTTCCCTTGTAAGATGGTGGCAATCCCTAATTGTATGTGGAGGCTGATTATTTTATATGTACTGGCTAATAGAATATTCAAACTGAGCTGTATGGACGAAACATAGCATCTAATAGGTAGGTACTAATAGGTACAGTAACACTAATCTGTTGAGGGTAAAAAATATTTCTTTCAAACACTGGATTAAAAGTAACAAAGAAAAACAATATTCTTGCTTGCACATTAAGAATCCAAGCCCTCCATAGAATCATACAGTGCAGAAGGAGGTCATTCGGCTCATCGTGCCTGTGCCGGCTCTCTGAAAGAGCTATCTGATCAGTCCTACTCCCCTTTTCCCTATAGCCCTGCAAATTCTTCCTTTTTAAGTATATATCCAGTTCCCTTTTGAAAGTTACTATTCCACCACTCTTTCAGGCAATGGTGATTTTTAAAAAAAAACAAAATGGGACACAGAACTTTTCCACAGGGGTGAGAGCGCTTTGATGAGAGGAAGATGGCATAAATGCATAAAAATAAGGGTCCGAGTTTAAATGCATTTTATCTCTTTATTACAAAGATTGTGTTCAGGCTGTCAAATTACAAAAGGAAACAGTTTGCCATAAATAATGGTAAAATGAGACTTGGCAGGAAACCACATGACACAATAGGACTGTGGCGTTTTAACTTTGTGGGATTTTAAAATACCTTCCCTCGCATTTGCACCATCCAGTTTTTAAAAAAAAATGAAACTGACAAATAAAACAAAATCACAAAGATTCACAAGTTGCATCGTAACAGCAGACTTGCACGGAACGAGATCGCAGTTGAAATGTTTGCACGGTGTGCACACGCGGTGCCTGGCATTCAAGACCAAACTTTTTATTCTGCTCAAACGAGAGCATGTTGAAAAATGAAATTTTCGTAGAAGAAACAAGGTTTTATCCATTTTTTTTTCACCCAAATGAGGCACAACAGTGAAAGCACAGTCTCATTTCCACCGGCAAGTGAAGAAGACATAGCTCATGGTCTCGACATTTTAAGAATGACAAATTCAGTTCTTCGAAACAGTCGGTAACGGACTAGTTTATCGGACTCGTTTCTGTTGACGTGCTCTGTAAATGTCATGCACGGGAGGTGCCACAGCTCCTTTTTCCTCCTCTTCATCAGAATCTTCATTTGCGGCCCTCTTCAGAGGCTTTTTCATCACTGCGTCGTTTTCTATAGGTCCATTTCCTTCAATGACTGTTTCAGGCTGGCCACCGGTGATCAGCTCAATAGCTTGTTCAACAGCTAGAAAAAGTAAATGGCAGAGTTTAATAAACCTATTCTTTTCATGAGTGGGAAAGCCGCCATCCAGGTACAATCTTTACCGTATGCGTGTTTCCTATGGAAATAAAGTACCAGGCACTTTCACGTCTTGGGCACCAAGATGATGCTGACAGGAACCTGTAGTTTTTATGTACATCCCGACATGTCCTACCTCATGTGCATCACAAGCAGCACTGCTAGACAGACACAGATTCAGTCTTCACTGTTCTAACTGAAACAAGCGAAAGATTCATTCCCTACAAACGAACCCTCAACAGACAGGTTCTGTTCCAAAGAGGCTGGAGATTCAGATAGTAAATTGCTAGTTTGCGGCAGTGAGAAATCAGTAATCTACGAAAATTCTGCATCAGTATACCCCAAAAGAGACGACACCACAAGGCTCCCGTTGCCAATGTGAATTGGCATTTTTTTTTACCTCTTTTTGGTTGAGTTGTAGATCTGCTAAGTTTTAGTCGGAAGGAGCAACAGTTATTTACTTTGTTTCCCTCTGGCCAACATAGATTAGGTTTTCTAACCACCAGTTATCCTTGGAGGCTCCCCTGGAGAACAAACTTTCTCTCTCATGCCCAAGAATGTTAAGATTATATGCCATAAAAATGATCTTCCTCATTAACATTCAACGGTCTTTGAAACGTGGAGCAGAACTAGTCTGGGCCCAAATTGACCAGGTGAGGCATGGTAGATCAGGAACCAAGGTGGTGCCAAGTGATTTGTTGTGACAAGATACTTAATGGATCATTTGCAAGAAATGAAGTAATGGCTTACAAAAAACTTCACCTTGCACCTAAAATAGATTACAGAGAAAAATTACTGATTGAAAAGCACAGGACGTTAACAGTACAGAACCAGGCCATTCAGCCCATCAGGTCTGTGCCAGTGTTTTTTGTCACAAGCTACCTAGTTTAATCCCATCCTACTGCTCACTCCCTATATACTTTTTAATGCACCAGAACAAAGGAGTGAAGAAATGGTAATTTCAATGACTTCTGATGTGAATTAAAGGGGCAGCCTGGGACTTGGGTTTTTAATAAATGTTCCCAAATAACACAATATAATGAACAACTTGATGAAAACCATAAAAGATGAAGTAGGTTTCTAGATTAATTGTAGCCAATTTGTTTCCCAAAAATCAGTGTATTTTACAGAGGTCTGAATTTAACTCTGGGTGTGCTGCTCTCGTCCAGTGCTAAGAACGTAAGAACATGAGAAATAGGAGCAGGAGTAGGCCACACAGCCCCTCGAACCTGCTCCGCCATTCAATAAGGTCATGGCTGATCTTCGACCTCAACTCCACTTTCCTGCCCGATCCCCATATCCCTTGATTCCCCTAGAGTCCAAAAATTTATCTATCTCAGCCTTGAATATACTCAACGACTGAGCATCCACAGCCCTCTGGGGTAAAGAATGTCAAAGATTCACAAACTTCTGAGTGAAGAAATTCCTTCTCACCTCAGTCTTAAATGGCCGACCCCATATCCTGCGATTATGGCCCCCAGTTTCTACACTCTCCAGCCAGGGGAAACAACCTGGGGTGGGGGAGGAGGGAAATCGGCCCCTGATCAGTTTAACCAAAACGGGTTTGTACTAATATCGTTCACTTTTGCTAATTTACTTCTACAGAATATGTTTGAAGATGATAGGTTAAGTGGCCTTTAAAAAAAAATGATAGGACTCGGCTGATTTCATGCCTGTGCGCAGTTTTAGAATAAACAATTCTTATTGGAAACTTCTCTATATTCACATTGCCATCTATCATAATTCATATAATTTTAAATCATATTTTAAAAAATGCAAAGGCCTTGGAATCAGACTGTAGGGTAGTAGTGTACAAATGCTTAACCTGCTTGTTTGAAATTCCTCTCTGCCATTTATTTTAAATAGGCTAATGTTTGCACTAAAATAGCAGAATGAGGAATTTCAAACAAGCAGACAATTTCAGACGGAAGTGTTAAGGATTCGTGTGCCAGTATCCCATGGTGCAATTTCAAGGCCAGGAGCATTGCTTAATGCGTGTTGTGAACATCCCCATTCTATTTAGAATACAGACTATGAAGATTCAGCGAAGAAACATCACTTACTATCTGGTAACTGGCAGCCTCTCAAAACTTCAATTAGTTCATCAACTTGAACAAATGGCCCCTGTGGAAAGGAAGATTCCAAATATAATCACTGTACATTGCAAATACTGTGATACACGTAACTGTTAGTTCAGTCTTTAAGAAAGAAAATGCTGACTATGAATAGCCACTGTTTGCATCAAATTCTGCCTCACATTTGTTTGTGCCAGTGAAAGACTTGTAATGGACTCAATGCTAGAACATATTCTCATTTTCAAACATGTACACGAGACAAAACGCAAGTTCAGTTCATTTCTGCACAGGCGGGTGGTGGAGCTCCCAAGGAGCGACAGTTCAGTGGTGCTGTGCTAGGACCATATCACCAGCCCCACTGTGTTCCCTGGCACTTTGTTCTAGCCTTTCTTGTATCACAAAATGCACACCCCTATACTCCCAAGAATAAACCACTAGCATGTAACAGCAACTTGCGTTTATATAGCGCTTTAACGTAGCAAAAGTCCCAAGACGCTTCACAGGAGCGATTATCAAACAACTTTTGACACCGAGCCACATAAGGAGATATTAGGACAGGTGACCAAAAGTTTGGTTAAAGAGGTTGGTTTTAAGGAGCATCTTAGAGGAGGAGAGAGAGTTAGAGAGGCAGAGAGGTTTAGGGAGGGAATTCCAGAGCTAGACAGCTGAAGGCACAGCCGGCAACAGTGGAGTGATGAAAATCGGGAATGCGCAAGAGGCCAGAATTTGAGGAGCGCAGAGATCTCGGAGGGTTGTAGGGCTGGAGGAGGTGACAGAGATAGGGAGGTAACCTCACTGTATAAACAGAATGCAGGTTAGTGGTATATTGCAAAATGCGTTTATGGTGTTATTGAGTATGTTATTTGGTCCAATATTACATCCATATATCCGTTCTCTCCATTAACGCTGTAGCATATTAATGTTATAGTTTTCACAAGAAGCAAAAAGATAATAGCTAATGTGAAAGCAATAATTCCAGGTTCGATCCCTAGTCTTTGCAGAGTTAATTAATCTCAGCTGGGCAACAGGTGCTACAACTTGCCTCAGCACCCCTGGGTAAGGAAGGTGAGGGGTGGGGGGAGAATCTCACTCAAGATGCACATTCCTTATCACTGCTCAGTGGTCCCTGCTGGAGAGAGTGCACATGGGTGGACATCAGGGAAGGACAGGATCAGGATCTGCTGCAATGACCCACACGGTCCAACAGCTTGCTAACACTCGTCGTCCAGACTTGCACGCAAAGAATGGTCGCTGGTGGGGGAGTGAGTGGAGGGGCCACAGGTGTCGCTGCAACTGTGCTGCAGGATGAATTATCACCTTGAGGAGGAGAAGAGGGAGGAGGAAGCAATATTTTTTTAAAATAGCATTAAATCCAAAGTCTTAACATTATCTGATCTGAGCAGGATGGACAAGTTGTAAATTTGGAACTCTCGGTGAACCTGTAAGACAGGGTGTGTGGACTAAATCCCAGGGGCTCCAACCTCCTGACCGATGAGCCTTACTCAGTGCTTCGTTTGATTGTTTTTTTATTTGCTGCTTTGTCCTGTTTGAATTTTGTGGGCCCGCAGATTTGGAAAGGCTTGGTTTTTTTTAGCAATGGTGGATAAATCCTGAATTAGAACACCAAGATCCGATAGTGTCAGTAACCCGAGATATATGGATGGGAGCACGGACTTAAACCTCCCATGAGGCTGTCAGGCTCTGTCCACAAAGATGAAGTCTGGACACTCCTGCTGCAAGATCACAAGACAAGAATCTCACAGTGTAAAGGTTCTGCTTGCAGTTTGCGGTGATAAGCAATTGGTGGAAATGGCCATAAGTGGGTGGGCAGGTTTTGGAAACAAAGACCAACGTCTAGATTGCAAGCACAGCCAGTACCTCACCTTACGGCCGGTTGGGGCGGGGGGGTAGGAGGGAGTACCACTGAATCGTTGGGCGTCATTTTGACTTTAGGCAACAATGTTAAAGGGGTGATATCAGATCAGTCACCTGTTATATATCTCTCCCGAATGAAGTCAATGGGAAGGAGAATAGGGGAGACATGAATAACAGGCTGGTCCCATATCGCCCGTTTTACACAGTCGTCCAAAGTCAAAAATGACCCTGCCTGAGCTTGGCGTTGCTGAAAAAGGCCACTGTACTTACCTGGAAACAAGTTGGCGGTGGTAACAGTTTCATAAGTAGCACAGAAGCTGGAGGTACCGGAAACACTCCGCCGGGGACAGGATGGAGTCCAGGAGCTGTGCAAAGAACAAACAATGTGAGTATTCCTTTAGTGCTCAAAGTGTTACAGCAGTAAAGCTACTTAAATAATACACCATGGACACTCCAGCTTGCTATTTACTATGACAGTGTTAACAAAAGTACTCAATAATTAAATGTTTTAACCAAATATCTGGCCACGTTAAAATCCATTATCAGCAACTGCAAACCAACATCAGACTATACTTACGAGCTAAATGTCTGGGCTGGAAAGGTATCATCTGGTTAGTGTCAGGTTTCGGATACTCCGGCTTTCTGTCGACTTCGTCCTTCATTATGGCTACGGCTGAAGGAGTTACTACGGGGTCTGGGATTATGGCAGTTATTTTGGCACGGGATACATCCTGGAAATAGGGAAATATTTTTATTTAGTATGGACAATTCCAACAGAATATTGCAAACATTGTTTTGTCTGCTTTTTTTTCCTGATAATTTGAACTCGAAGATTTTATGTCGAGTAGCAATATTTAGAAGACAATAGGTCAAAGTTTTAGTCTTAACAGTCGAGGTTGCGATTCCAAACTAGAAAGCTGGTTCCCCGCCCCAGGAGTAACACCACTTTAAATTAGTTTACAAATCTCTAGTAAACTGTCTGCAAGTCCCTGGCAGTTTCCTTCTTCTGTGGCCGTGTGTAAACGTACAATTAAAATACTTCTATTAGTCCTGTCATGTAATGAACATACCAAGGGTGTTTTACAGCAGGAGATCGGAGAACACTGAGCAAGGAATGGGAGTGAAGTTACAGTAGATGACTGAAAGTACACAGTCAGTGGTAGTTTTCGAAGAGGCTTTTTATTGTGGAGGGAACAGTGGCAAGGCGGAGGAGTTCAAGGAAGGAGTCCTAAGATGCAAGGGGTGGGGCGGCTGGAGGCTCTGCCGTTGATGGTAAGGTGCAGTGAATGTGGGATGTACAGTAGATCCGAGTGAGAAGAGCAGAAGGTGGAAGCTGCGGTGTAGTCGATGTAGTGAGGTTTGGGGTAAGAGTGGTAGTGCAGAACTTAGTACGGGATAGGATGAAAGAAATTTAAAAAAGACTTGCTTTTATATAGCGCCTTTCATGACTTCAGGATGTCCCAAAGCGCTTTATAACCATCGAGTATTTTTGAAGTGTAGTCATTGTTGCAATGTAGAAAACGCGGCAGCTAATTGCACACAGCAAGGTCCCACAAACAGTGATGTGATAATGACCAGATAATCTCTTCTTCAGTGATGTTGGTTGAGGGATAAATATTGGTCAGGACACCGGGGAGAACTCCGCTGCTCCTCTTCAAAATAATGCGATGGGATATTTTATGTCCACCTGAGAGGGTAGAGGGTGACTGGAGTTTATGTAGTTTGGTGTTCAGGGGGCCAACATGGAGAGCGTTGGAGCAATCAAAGCATGAGGTGATGAAAGATAATGTTTTAATGGTGGTGGGGGCTAGATAAGGACATAGGCAGGCAGTGTTGTACAGGTATTAATAGATATTCTTGGTGATAGAGCTGATGTGGGGTTTGAAGTTTAGCCAAGGGTCAAACAGGATACTGGGATTAAGTATTGTGGGGTTTAACCTGACTATACAGCCAAGGTAGGAAGGGGTTAGAAATGGGACTAAAATGTGCAAAATTTCTAGCAAGAGCCAAACAAGATGACTCCCATCTTGATGATGCACAGCTGGTAAGTTCTGGCTTTTTCAGGGTAAATAGATAGCACGGTGGCAGCAATGGAGTCAAGGGTAGTGGGGGGGTAGTAAATTGGGTGTCATCCGGAGGCATACCCCATATTTATGGACCATGTTGCCAAGGGATAGCATATAGATGAGGAAGTGGAAGGGGCAGAAGATGAAGTCTTGGGTTGCTGGTATGTCAAATTATCTTTCATTGCCTGAAGGGTGCTGGTTCAGACACCCTGTCTGAAACTTAATATATACCCGCTATCCTGTGAAATTAACCCATGAGAGCTAACTTTAGCTCAATGGTAGCATTTTGAACATATATTACACCAAGGTCCCCTGTGGAATCATAGTCTGAAATCCTGAAATGTTAGCCTTCTTCTTTTGCATTCTTTCTCCATTGATGACTGATCAATCCTGCTTGTATTCCAAGTTTGGAGTACCATTTATAGACATTTAAATGATGAGATGGTGGTAGGTAGGCATTATAAGAGCAAGGTCTGATTTACCATTATACCTTGCTTGGACTTGTTCTAAAGGTAAAAATGATTCTGATGATCTCAAATAACTGCAATGATAAAAAATTTGCACCAGAATAGTTCCTCTGAGGGCTCAACAAGTTTATTCTGAGTGTAGCTGGGCCAAACAAACCAGCAGGCCCTGGGTTTGATGACGTTAATAAATTCTGAATCAAACGTTGCTCTATATCGGGGCCAGCTGGCATAGTTGTGAAACAAAACCTCAATTGCAAGAACAGCACAACTGATGCCAACGTTAAGGGAAAAAGTGAAGATAAACACATCTTGACACGTGTCAGAGTGCAGAAAAGGAATATTATGTAGCTTCGCTTTCCCAAATCACTTCAAATTAAGAGACACAACTTAAGGTAGTGTAAGGAAGTGATTAGTTGTGATTGCTCCAGCTATCATGGGTGTGGGGCAGGCTTGATGAACCAGCTGGTCTATACCTGCCCATCAATTTCATATGCTCAGAACTAACTTTCCATGTCATAAGATACACAACAGAGGAAAATACATACCTTATATCCAAGAGCTTTAAGTTCACTGTTTGAACAGGGAAACAGGTCCATGAACTTGTATCTGTCTACTAGTAAGGCTGTTTCCTTTCCTTCATATTCCTCCTTAAAAGCTGCAAACCTCCTCTTTTCCACTTTCAGGATACTGGCTAGGTCCCCAATGTTACTTTCAAAAGCCAGAAATCGCGCCCAGATTTCTCTGTAATTTTGACAGGGGCAATAAGGGGAAAAACTAGAATTAGTGTGCTTATAATATAACTCTCTGTGAGCTTCCTGCTTATTCCTCAGTGCCTTTTGGCACCTTTTCACCAAAGTGTGTTGGAAATACACACAGCTATAGCAGCTCTCTAATACTGTTAGCAGAAAGCAAGGGATTGCTGGGTGTGTTTTTCTGGCAGCATATCTAAAATTCCAGCAAAGACCATGGCAGAGGCAATGCTGGCAGCAGAATTCAGCTATCACCCCACTAGAAATTACACCATGTCAAGTCGTTTACACCACTGCCCGGTCTTCAATTCTCCCCTTCGAATACGTGTCTTGGAAATTACAAAACTCTTGTTTTTTTGCAATCATGACAAATTTGACTAAACACTAGACCAGTATTAACAATCTGCACCCATTGTTACTTAAAATGTTTGAATAAAAACTTATAGAATCACACAGCACAGAAGGAGGCCATTCGGCCCATCGTGCCTGTGCCGGCTCTTTGAAAGAGCTATCCAATTAGTCCCACTCCCCTGCTCTTTCCCCACAGCCCTGTAAATTTTTCCTTTTCAAGTATATATCCAATTCTCTTTTGAAAATTATTATTGAATCTGCTTCCACCGCCCTTTCAGGCAGTGCATTCCAGATCATTACAACTCGCTGCGTAAAAAAAAAATTCTCCTCATCTCCTTCCTGGCTTTTTTGCAAATTATTTTAAATCTGTGTCCTCTGCTTACCGCCCATCCTGCCAGTGGAAACAGTTTCTCTCCATCTACTCTAAGGAATTAAATTTTTAAAAACTTCCTGGGGGAAACTTTTTCCCTTTGGCACATTAGGTGGCACAACAGCAGGGTGCAATCAGAGAGACGACGGTAATGAGAAGTGTCAGAATTTGACCTCAGTGATTGTCGGCAGCACAGAACAGTCACACTGAAGAGGAGGAAAAGCTTCTTTGAAATTAAATAAGTGAAACTCGTCTACTGCTGCACCTTGGCAATGACATTTTACTCTGAATTATCATTTACTGTTTGAACTGTTTATTCTGATTGCTCCATAGAAACTTGAAACCAGTGGGAATTAGTCCAAGACCCAACTAGGAATGACCATGGATGGGCCGGTCATCGGTTATCCATCCCAGAGTATCGAACTGATTATGACCCTCAGGATACGTACACAGTCTACTCTCGCTAATTCAGTCATTTCTGTTTAGCGCTAAAAAGATTTGAATTATCAGATAATTTGAATTAAGAGGAGTGGACTGTACTTGCAAGTATTGAACACTTTATATTACAACATACTGAACCACGACTGGAGAAAGCAAGTAAACTTTTTGCATGACATAATCAAAAGAATGTTTTTCCAAAAAAAAACTTGAAAGAAAACTTTTATAAAATCATTCGCTGATAAAACTGACATTAAATTCACTACGAGAAAATCAGACTTTTTTTTAAAAAGCATTTTAAAACATTTGACTTTTTACATGCTGATTTAATGTTTATGGATGGGAAATATTACCCCGATTTCTCTGGCGGTAAAGATCCGGATGTCAGCACGCGTTCAAACAAAACTCTGGTATTATTGTCCTCTGAAACGTAGACAAAATGCTGTTAAACAAGCTGCTGTGGTGAGACTGTGTCAGTACTCTTCATCCTTTCATTTCCCACCCCATATATATATATATATATATACACACACACACAGACGTCATTTAGCCCATCAAGTCTGTAGCAGAGTTTTACTCCACATGAGCTGCCTAGTTTAATCCCACTGGGTCTGCTCACTCACCAAGCTTTTTTAATGTTTCTCTTTTGAAGCAACTTTTTATGGCCTAATCTAAAGGAAGAAAGGATGTCTTCCTTTCAGAGTAAAGGCTCAGAGGGACATTTTAAAAATAATTTCCAGATTAACGTCATGTTTGAACCCATCTTTGGCTTTTAGGATCACTATTGAATGCTCTATTAGATCTCTGTCTGAGCAGGTTAACAAATGTTGTGCTATTTGCAGCTCTCAACTGCAATAAAGTGGTGACACACCCAAATACCATATCATTGCATCTATGGATATATTCCCTACACAGAAAAGCTGCTGTTTATACTTCCTGTCAGTCTGGTCCACGCCTAAAACGGGGATCAGTATGGTGGGCCTCCATTTATTTGCTTTTGTGTCAGTTTTCTCTCCCTATTATCGAACGAGGATTTGTGAATTAAGAGCTGTTGTCGATCTGGTGTAGTTTATTGTACATTCTGCACCAGTGTAATGTAAAGGATTCCAATCCCACTTGTCCCATTTGAGCCAGCGTAGCAGCTTTTGCTCCTGGCCTCTCTCAATCACCCCAAGAGTACCTCAAGAATCCATACTCGATCCCCTTTCTTTCCTCGTTTACGTGCTGCCTCTTGGGAAACATCTGCAGACATGGGGTCACTTTCCACGTGGATGTCAATGAACCCAAGCTCTAACTGTCCAACACCATCTTTGGTTCCACAACCACCCCTGTGTTGTCAAACTGCCTATTTGATATCAAGTCATAGATGAGCCAGAACCTCTTCTAGCTGTACATTGGGGAGATCAAAGCCACCTTATTTGGTGCCTGCCAAATAATCTGTACCCTTGTTCTAGACTCTATCCCCTCTCCAGCTTCTCACTTAAGCTAAACCAGTCAGTGTCTCATTCAACCCAGAGCTGAGCTTCAAATCCAAATCTTGTTCCATCACTATGACCACACACTTCCACTTCTGCCATGTTGCCCTATCTCACCCCCTCCACCAATTAAACCTTTATCCATGTCTTCGTTACTAGGCTTCACTCCTTATCCCCTGTCCTTGGTGACCTCCATTCTCTCTCCGTTTTCCAATACACCAAATTCAAAATCATTGTCCTCGTTTGCAAACTGTTTCACATCCTCGACCGACCCTAGCTCTGTAGCCTCCTCTAACCCTCTGTCCCATCCTACACCCTGCGATCCTCTAACCTTGGGCTCCTATGCATCTATCGCTCCACTGTTCCTCACGGTGTCACAACTTTCAGCTGTCTTACCCCCACCCTCTGGAAGTCTCCCCTTGAAGCTCTTTGCCTTGCCTCCTTCTCCGTCATTATAAAGCTGCCTCAAATCTACCTTTTTTGACTCTGCCTTTGGCCATCTCTCTAAATCCTTTATCACTTGGTCGACTTTCTCCTAGTTTGGGACAGCTTTATTACGTTAAAGGTGCTATACAATGCACCTTGCTGTAGTTATTGCTTAAAACTATTACTCTACAGTGATGCAGGGGAAGACTGCTCACTAAAGAAAAACACTAAAAAAACAATTCTCTTTTCCATTTTTAGTCATGACGATTGTACAGCTTTTATGCTCTGCAAAACCTGTGCTCTTGGCCTGCAGGCCTACTGCAGCTGGCTGCAAGGTGAAACTTGCTGGGATCGACGGGAAGACCCAACCAATACAGATAGGCTCGATTTCGGGTTGCAGTCGGCTGCAGGAGCTGACACTACTGAAATAGACCTCACACAGTATATAATTAACCAACCTGTTGCAACGCAATTATCAAAACAGGCACATTTGTCAACGCCTAATTCACGTCTGAAGAACGACTGACACCTGTTGATAAATGTAAACTGGATAAAGTTCTTACCGTTAAGATGAGAAAGGTAGTCAATGTAAGCCAATATATATTCTGGAATATCCCCATACTTCTTCAAACCCAGCTCAAATATCTTGAAGGCTACCGCCTTGTCCTGAAATGGAATGGTGAAAGGAGTTACGTATTGGGAGTCTCATCATAAATTTGCAGAGCTGTGAACATCGGGACAGGACTAGAAAGCACACCTTACTGCAGTAGTACTCCATGAGTGCAGCAGACACATAGACATGATGGCGTGTTCTCGCATCTTCCCTCGCTTTCTTAAAAATGGATCGGCCAGACTTGATACCCTCTGCTCTCCGTGCAAATTTCATGTATTGGATGTAAACCTTCAATACAAACAAAAACCATTTATATATATGTGTATAAATAAATCACATGCTTCTCAGTTTAACATTACCGGATTTGACTGATCCGGAACCAGGAAGGTTCTGTGCTCACTCCTAGCCTGTGCGAATTTGACTAATCTCTGCCATGGGAGGCACTAAGAATTGTCCTCAATGTTCCCAGATTAGGGAAGGGAGGAGTGGAAAAAATCTGCTCAGGTTCCCACTACAGATTGCTGCCCAGTAATCCCTGCTGGAAATCATGGAAGTACAGGATTGAGCGTGATGCACCCCAAGGTTAGATAGCCCACCGACAGTCTCTGTCTCGGCTCAGATATGAAGAATTGTTACCTGGGTGAGGTACCAGAACACTGGTGGCAATGGAGGAAGTGTGCAGTAGCTACTGTATCTCTAAAGTCACAGTGAGCGTTAATATACAAATCTGTGGGGGGTAGGGAGAAGTTCAAAAAAATAAAGGAAATTAATGGACATAATTAAATAAGAATACAAGTTTGTTAAGTGTTCAACACTACTACAATAGATTTTTGTTACATAAGGGCATTAAGGGATATGGAACCAAGACGGGTAAATGGAGTTAAGATCAGCCATGATCTAATTGAATGGCGGAACAGGCTCGAGGGGCTGAATGGCCCACTACTGTTCCTATGTTCCTTCCTATATTCCTACCCTCCTTCTCCAGCCAAAAGAGGATACTACTCTCCTTCCAACTTCCAGCCTGGACTTTATAATTTCCCCCATCTCCATCCCACTTCTCATAAATCTCTAAATTAATATGGAGTGGACTATTGATATATTAAGAAAATATATCTATACATTTATATAGGCCAGTATTGTTATTCCTGAACTTAGAATAAACAAAAGTAACTCTCACCAACGTTGGATCGATATCTTCAATAGCCAAGAGTCTATTGTATATGCTGTGTACCTTTTCATATTTCATCCGACTCTTAAAAAAAAGCAGAAGCGTTCCCATTAACTGTACTAGTAAAATATGACACGGAGCAGGAAGCAAAGATTAAGACAGCATGCGTTTTATATACTAGAGTACAACGCAATCTCTACTCACTTCTTCATAATCCGCGTAAGCAAAGTAAAGCAGCATGTTCTTCTTTAACAAAGTGCTGATGGCCCTCTCGTAAATGTTTGCAGCCTCATCGCTGAACAGCTTCGCATTGTTCATGTCCTGCCATAAAATGTACTTATTACAAAAGCTCCCCAAATGAATCTTCACCGATCATTCTGCACAACGGGAATTTGAAAGATCCGTACGCACAAAAAAAAAATCAGGAAATGTCAGTGTAGAAGATATATGTCAGGGTTATGAAAAATAAACCATGTCTATGACACAACATAAACAAGTAGGTTGTCGGGCACATTATGATTTTTTTTTTAACTACTGCTTGGTTGGAACAACAACTTGCATTTTTATAGCGCCTTTAATGTATTAAAACATCCCAAGGCGCTTCACAGGAGCATTATCAAACAAAATTTGACACCGAGCCACATAAAGAGGTATTAGGACAGGCGTCCAAAAGCTTGGTCAATGAAGTAGGTTTCAAGGAGCGACTTAAAGCAGGAGAGAGGCGGAGAGGTTTAGGGAGGGGATTCCAAAGCTTAGGGTCTAGGCAGCTGAAGGCATGGCCGCCAATGGTGGAGCAATTAAAATCGGGGATGCACAGGAGGCCAAAATTGGAGGAGCGCAGAGATCTCAGAGGATTGTAGGGCTGGAGGAGGTTACAGAGATAGGGAGAGGTGAGGCTATGGAGGGATTTGAAGACTATATTTTGGCTTATGGCAGATATGGTCATTCTTGGTAAATTTAATGAACAAAAATATTGAAGTTGGTTACTGTGTGAAATAGCTGTTTCGGTATCTATGATGTCCAGTCGCAAATAATACCATTAATATAATCAATGATGCTGACCAGGTCACATGTCACTGCAGTTCAGACTGTAATTACAATCCCCACCACTTAAAATGTCCACGTTTAAAACAGGCAGTCGCTTAGATCAGCCAAAAAGGCGATAACCATTTCCATTTGCAATAACATTACTTTGACAGTTGCCGGTTACAGCGTCTAAGTGCGCCGTTTATTTTGGTCAGGAATAGCTGTGCTTACTCACTAGATCGCACCTCGTTAAGGTGCACTGAATGCAAGAATCAAGATCTTGTTCGATAAGACAAAGTGCCTTCAAATTAAGAGGCTATTCCACAAATAATATTGCATAATTGCCACCAGCAAAATGCTTTACGCTAATGGCAATTTCTAGGCTTCATAGATTTCTACAATTCCTGATCAATAACTTAATAAATGTTGGTGCAGATTTCACAGAGGTACACAGCTACCGGGGCACTAACTTCCCCTGTTCTGTATGCGTTACAGCTTTCTGCGTTCCAGATGTAGTGTCGGCATTTGCGATTAAAATCTATGGAGCTCCCCAATTTTCCCCTTCCGCTACCTGATGCTGCTACTCCAGGAATCCAGAGTCTGCTACATGTTGTATGGGAATTCCCGATCTACAAAAACTACTGCTGACAGCGTGCATCAAAGTTTCAATTTCTCTGCAACAACAGGTAGGGGGTCATGGGAGAATCGGGAACGATCAGCGCTAACATGATTTGGGGGTGGGGGGGGGGATTCGGAGATTAGTAACAGTGTGAACTGGGGGGGGGGGCGGAGAATCGGGGAACAGTACCAGTGTGAACTTGGAGAGAGAAATCGGAGAAAGCATACCCTGTTATACCGGCCATCGCGAATAGAACGCACAAACGCGCTTGCTATAAGCGGTGGGGACTGTATACAGGTCCCAAGCTACTGGATATGAGAGAACTCCGAATGAAATCCAGTGGGAAGGAAGGAAGAAGCCAGAAAGAAACAGCCGTAGGAAAGGAGCGGATGCCAACAAACCGAGAGACACGATGGAAAGGAACAAGTTGGGAGACAGTCAGAGAATAGGCCAGAATGAAGGGGGTGACCATCGGAAGGCAGGAGCCCAGGGCAGAGTTGCTACATACAAGGTAACATTCATAATAGTTGCTAAGGAGACTCAGACATCATTAGTCATAACCCACTAGTGTTGATCATAACATGTAGTCGACAGGTTAGCTTTTCAACAAGCTGCGAGACGGGACCTGTCAAGTGTTAATTATAAGGTTTTAAAAACTTTCTGCGCAGTTGATTATCATGTTCCTGGCTGCGGAATTTATTAGGCAATGGCCTCAGGGAAGCCAATTTTAACCAGTTCTGTAAAACAATTCTCAATTATTGCTGCAGGTACTCTCCAGAGGTAAAACCCATTTAATTAGGCACAATAAATAATTCTCTTGTAATTGGCATTTTATAGTATCCAAAGGCATAATACAAAGTATGTCACATTCTCCTAATTATGATTTGGTTCAATTACAGGTTCAAGAAATCGTGCTGATTATTTGGTATAATTGGCCGTGTAGCAGCTTACCCCCTTTTCCGCTAGCAACTTGCTGGATTGCTCCAAGTACTGGGCAGCTTCATACCAGATGTCAGGGTGATGTCCCAAAACCAGCAGACATTGTTCATAGGCAAACATAACTGCAACAAGACACATACAATTCTTCTGAATCTACATAAATGTCATGGCAGTTCTACAGTAGATGTTCTCTATCATAGTTCTTGATTCACAGATAGCTATTTTTAACGAAAAGAATTTTTATCAACTCTTTCCCTCTTTCCTAAGTTTAAAAAGACATCCAATTTATATAGCATCTTGTCATGTTTTTCTAAGATATCCCAAGGTGCTTTACAGACAATTGAATATTTTAGAAGTGCAACAACAACTTGCATTTATATCATGCCTTTAACGTAGCTAAACTTCCCAAGGATATTCGCAGGACCAATTATCAAACAAAATTTGACCACGAGCCACATAAGGAGATATTAGGACAGGTCAAAGAGGTAGTTTTAAGGAGCGTCTTAAATAAGGAGAGAGGGGCAGAGGGACGGTGAGGTTTAGGGAGGGAATTCCAGAGCCTTAGTGCAGTGACCAAACACGGCATCCATTTTGTGCACAGCAAGATCCCTCAAACAGCAAGATGAATGACCAGTTAATTTGTTTTGGACTGTCTTTGTGCAATACAAAATTATTTTTCTACAAAAGATCCAGCACTAGTGGTGTTAAGTAGTCCCACCTCGTTTAGTGATTAGTGTTTGGTCTTCTGTACGAAGTGGGTTACTTTTTTCCCATTGGATATACTTCTTCCACATCTCCACCTGTTGTGCTTCCTGTGGGCTGTTCTGAGGTGGGACTGATGGTGCATTGCGATCCAGACCTTTCATGACAGTCTCGTATTCCTGCGTACAAAGGCACAAATCTTTAGAATCTACTTCTAAAATTTCAGACTCACGGCTTGTAAAACATTTCTAGTTTGCAGCAACATAGACGCAAGCATTGTGAAGGAAAACACAAACACATACCTTTGCCACTCGTCGAGCATTCATGTAATCTCTGCTACGATCTTCAATCATCTTCTTAGCCAGGTGGATATTAATGCTCTGTGGAGGAACAGATCATAACTCTGCAACTAAGTGTTTTCTTTCATCATTAAAAACATTGGCATCTAAAATTGCACCTCAGTGTTGCACTTTTACTAAGCAAATTTCCAAGCTAAGTGACTAGCTCTCTAAAAGCTGCTGCTTTCAAAACAAATCATTAATATAGATGCTGCATGGCTTTTTAATCTAATGATACGTTTATTAAAACAATCTTGATTAATGAAACTTACTCAATGCGTTGCTCTGAAGGCATCAAGGGGTATGGGGAGAGAGCGGGAATATGGTATTGAGATAGAGGATCAGCCATGATCATATTGAATGGCAGAGCAGGCTCGAAGGGCCGAATGGCCCACTCCTGCTCCTATTTTCTATGTTTCTAAGTTTCTTCCCATCTTGAAATGCCATGCACTATTAATATCAGTTACTCTCTTTACATCAATGTCTTCCATCCTATGACAGGAGCAAATCAATTCACAAGTCACTTCAGAAACCTGCGTGTTGCGAATGTGTATGAAGTATTAGCACACAGCACTGGAGATTGACTTAAAGCAGTTGTCAGGCGGAATATACACATCCTACCTTTTTATAGAGCTGGTACGGCACATTCATGGAGAAACAGGCCACAAATCAAGACATTACAGTCATGGTTTCTAATGAGAGTGGCAGCTCTCTTATAACAGAATAAGTACCAGTAGTCTGTTTAAGGCACTCTAACAACATGATATCTGGTTGTATTGTGATAATAAAATAAAATCTATAGTGGAATTGGGAAAAATGTATGCAGAAAGTAAAGAGGTTAAAGTTACTCCCTGCACATTTTTAATAAAAGAGTTGACCTGTTCAGATGAAACTCCTGTGTTTGCTGTTCTAAAATTGTTGACCCGTTTAAAATGAATGGACTTTGTTAAAATAGTGAAGAAGAATTTCATCCAAATGACCTATCCTTGCAATGCTGAGAAAAGAGTACAAAAATAAAATTGCATTTGCTGACATAAGCATAGTGTTGATTCCCAAAACAGTTCTGGTACACTACAATGTTAGGTGCCTCTTAACTCTATTAGTACAGCACTCGACTCCCATACAGATTCCACCTGAAATCCAAATGTAACCATCTTATATTGATGGGTTCCAACAGTTCTCAACTGGATGGCTAAACAGGAATGCCCCTGTTCAGGTCAGAAAGAGGACGTAATTGGCTGGCAGACCTTCCCCCCCACCCCCCCCCCCCAACCATGCAGAGCGCACCTCATGTTGGCTGAAAGGAGCGCCAATATCACAGCTTGTGGAGAAGTCTGTAGAGAGAGGCTGTCTTGCCTTTTCAGATATTGCTGGAGAATGAGCGCGAAGATTGGAAGAGAAGAGAGAAACTACAAAAAAATCTACCAAGTTTTGAGCCAGATCAGATCATAAATTGGGCTCGAGAAAATCCTACGTCAGATATAATACAATCTACTGAAATTAATCAAGTTTGTCAAAGGAAAAAAGCAAACAATAATCTTAACCAGTATTTTCTGCACTATAATTACAAGTGTCAGTCAGCTGAAATCAGCTTTAACTGTAGAGTAATATTTGGGTCTAAAGTTTTTACCTCTTCATATTTATTATAATCTCGCCATAACTGTTCAATATTTATCATAGGATTGACACAGCCTCGTTGATACACCCGACGAACTGCTGTTATCCTTTGGTTCTCTGCATAGGATCCCACAGCTTCCCTATCAAAGGGATAAGGTGTTTGTAAGTATGTCAGAATTAGCACACGTTTTAGATTTTTGCTATAAAAATAAATAAAATACCTGAATGAATGGATAAAAAGAAAATCCAATACTTACACTCCTTTTAAAAAGTTAATGTAATCAACCCAAATCTGTAAAAGATTTATAATTATTAAAATTGTTGCAGTTCTAGTTCACAATGCATTTAAAAAACTTTTTAAAAAAGCTTCATGAGAAAATGAAAAGAATTACTTGATAAGACATAATCTCCATGCCGATTTTATCCAAAGCAAAATCGTATGCTTGAGCCATCTTCTCTCTGGAATGCACGGAATGAAGATGTTACAGAACGGTAAAGAGTACCTCGTCCTTTGATACTTTAATCTAAAATTATTTAAAATATAAGCTGGGGTGAAAGCAAAGTTACAGAATTTCATTAATGTTTTTGAGCTATTCATTCCTTACTTGTAACTAGGAAGTTTGCCTTTCGTTTCCCGTACATAGGCCAAATAACATTTCCATAGATCAATATGCAAAACCTTCATAAGACATCGCTGAAACAACTGCAAAGAAATGAAAGCAAAAAATGTCATTTCTGAATAATAAATTTTTTAAATATATATATTTCTTCCCATTCTTTGGGTCCTCCGGCACCATAAATCACTCCACGACCAACAGGATCTGTTGCTAGGTCACTACCAATCTGGTTCAAAGCAGCTGCATTTATAGGGTAAATCTGACACGGCTACATTACTGGCTAGGAGTCAGACTCCACCGGAGAATGGATTGGAAATTTTTTTTTTTTATTCGTTCATGGGATGTGGGCGTCGCTGGCAAGGCCAGCATTTATTGACCATCCCTAATTTCCCTTGAGAAGGTGGTGGTGAGCCGCCTTCTTGAACCTCTGCACGAGGAGCAGAGGTCTGCGCATTTGATTCATGGTGCTTCTAAAATGTCAAATCTATCAACAGACGTGTAGCCTCATTGAATTGACCTTTATTTGCTTTAACATGCTGCATTTAACTTGCCCGTGATGCAGCCCTCCCTCTAGTCTCTAGCTTGACACTTCTACCAGATGGCTTGGGCTGAGACCATGTGTTATGGATGAGAAAACTTTCATGGATTAATTTGCACCCCACTCCTTCCTAGTCTAGTCGAATGATGTGCTGCTCTGCTAAACCACCATATGATAGCAAGTTCTCCTTTCAAAAAACCCCCCCCAAAATATTCATTTTTGCCACGGCAAAATACCCTTTGAAAAGTCATTGATGAGGAGAGGTAGAGATAGATATGCAAATTTCATCATATATTACAAAAGCCCACTGTTCCAAATGTTTAGAGCTTACATCAACTGTGTGAAAACATTTATCTTACATCAATACTAATGTTCAGCATTGTTGACAATGCCAGTTTAGCCTCGTGCTTCTGTTGTGGAGGAGAGTTGTTGAATTACTAACTGTGCGTGTAAAAACCAACCCAGGGTGTGATGAGTGAAGTCAGTCAGTTATTAGTCTGTGTAAAAATTAATGGGCTTGGTTCATCCAACGTTAAAAAAAAAATCAAAATTCCAAGAGGTGGGCACTGTTCATCAAGGCTTATAAAAACTTTTAAGTTATCAAGTTAATAAGTTAGGGTTCACTGACAGACTAACCAAAACATAAGGTACTCCCACCTCTAGCAGGGTACTGGGATTAAAAATTAAACTGGTTTACCTTTTCAACTTTGTCGTAGTTTTTTGCTTTTATCTGTAGCAATAAAATAGAGATTCAATCATTAAATTATACAAGTACAGAGCAACCCTGTCATAACAAGAGGTGTCAAAAGTTCCAGTGCAGTTATAGTTACAGGTACCTCATACAGTAAAACTCCTCACAGTTAAATTTTGACATCGACAATAACATTATAATATATATATATATAGTCAATAGTAATCATCTGTGTGACTGATTCAGATTACCTTTAATTGACAGTGATAGTGAGCCATTTATTGTCATTATTCATAAAATAGGAACGATTACTTGTTTTATTCCCCCAAATACTTTTAACAAATTGTACAGTGTACAGAGAGAAAGAACGAGAGAAAGAACGAGAGAAAGAAGGAGATAGAAAGAAAGAGAGACCCACCCCAATACTGGTTCAAATTTAAAATCATTGAATTTGTTTGATGGTCTTGCCATACAGGTGGTCTATAAGAAAAGGCTCCATTGCACTTTGAAATTCAACTATTATTTATATTTAATGACATGTATGCTTAAAAACAATTTGAGTGTCAATATTGTATTTCATCAATTCACTTTAGCTACTAACATGTTCTAGTAAACATCATGAAGTTCACACCAGATAATAAGTACACTTCTCCACCCCATCCTTTACAGTTCCCACTGCAAACACTACAGCGGAGATCTGCTCAATTTTACCAGATGACAAGTTGATCTTACGATGGGATTTAATTCCAACGGGGACACAAAACAATACTGAGAATCTTAGCTAAAAATCACAGATTGGGACATAACTATGTAGGATCAGGAGCTGGTATTTACCTGGCTCCAGTTTTTAAAGATAAAATTGAACTTCATATTTCATCTGAGACATTAAATGTGCAGCTGCACTAGGTTAGAGTTCGCAAATGAACACTGAGAAAATAAAACAATTCTAACCTGCACCAAGAACACACACCCTGGCCTGTTAGTTTTGTTGCTCACTGCACATTATCTAGATTAGATCTCTCCCAATCGGAAGTGATGGAACATGCCACAATTCCTGTTGGCTCCTCCCATATCATTCCAACCTTAAAAAGCAGAACATTTTTTAAAGGTTCCCATTTTTAAAATAAAAGTTAAATCTGATTGATCTCTCTAACCTCCCCATTTGGAAGAGATGAGAAATGTAGCGGTGTGCAAAGAGATAGAATGGTTTAATACAATAAACATTAAAAAAAACGGCCCTGCAGCCATCAAGAATGTGGAATTTCAACAAGGCACAGGGTTCCCAGCTCCTGATTGGTCTTGCAACCAAAAAGGTTTTTGTGCAAATTTAAACATATTCCTGGGTACGGTCATAACCTCGAGTGCATTATGTCCGTGGCGTTACTAAACAATAACTACTAGCTGTTTCAGTTTTTTTTATTCGCTCATGGGATGTGGGCGTCGCTGGCAAGGCCAGCATTTATTGCCCATCCCTAATTGCCCTTGAGAAGAGCTAAGAGCAAAGAATTATTAAGTCAATCTCTATCAGAAAAGGAGTATCATTCTGGACCATGCATGGCCACTGTTCCCGGCTAGGAGAACTCATGTCCACTGAGAGGGCTGACATAGACTGGCGGTGGAGAAGGTGTCCTTGTGCAAGCCAAGATTTAAGTTAGCTTCTGCCATGCATTTGGAAACCACTGTGGTATCTGGGAGCCATGACAAGACAAGACCAAACTGACTAGGTGAAAGTCTTACACTACTGTGGAGAGCAACACTTCCTGGATTATAGAATTCATATAGATGACAAATCTGTGCCCTTGGCTGACTCCTCTAACTTAAACCAAGATCCCCCCAGCTTTTATACATGATGTGGAGATGCGGGTGATGGACTGGGGTTGACAATTGTAAACAATTTTACAACACCAAGTTATAGTCCAGCAATTTTATTTTAAATTCACAAGCTTTCGGAGACTCCGAAAGCTTGTGAATTTAAAATAAAATTGCTGGACTATAACTTGGTGTTGTAAAATTGTTTACAATTAGCTTTTATACAGACAGCTGGCTTAGTTCCTCCATGCACAAATCTATATATTTTTTCTATACTAGTTGATCTCCAATGGCATTGGACATGGGGAGTGAAGACCAAGTGTAGTCTTCAGGTGAGGCAGGGTTAGCAGGCTGGACGTAATTAGATCTGGGCATTCAGATGTAATTCAGTTCCCATTTTAAAGTAATACATTCGATCCTTATTTTTATATAATATTTTGATTTTATATTATTTATAATTAAATAGCAAAACTTATAGGGAAGCAGAGGCATACAGTTGGTTGGAGCTTAGAAATTTCGCAAAGACTATCTGTAATCACCATGTATTGTTCTGTGATTTATAAATGCGTAGGCTTCGAGGAGTTCCTGACATTTACCTGAGGAAGGAGGAAGCCTCCGAAAGCTTGTAAATTTCAAATAAAATCGTTGGACTATAACTTGGTGTTGTAAAATTGTTTACAATTGTCAGCATTACAGGCTGAGGAGCTGAGAGACATAAAACTTGGATGCTACAGCACCATCACTGGCAAGAGGATGTAATTACATGGTGACAAGTTTACATAGGCTGTTTCCATTATAAATGTGGATATAGGAATTTACAATTGAAGTGCACATAACCGTGAGTTTAAAAAAAATTAAAACATAAGTTTTCAGACGCGTCTGTCACACATCAAGTGTCACACAAGCAAATTTCTGTAATACTTTAAAAAAGCACAAAAGAGAAAAGAAAGCCAATAATATCCCAATGTATAGAGAATCTTGCCCACCAGCAGAAAATACTTCCCAATTGACTGCAGAAGTCACACTTTAAAAAAATATTCAAAGAGAAAGTCAATACAATCTTTAACTGATCTGAGGATCTGCCCGAGAACAATTAGCTTCTAATTTACCCAGGATGCACAGGAGTTACATTTTGGGCCCTTAAAGCGTACACCAAGTTGCGTGCAGCTGCACATTAGCAGCAGAATACGTTGTACGTTTCATAGCATAATGCTTCTGACCTGGAAATACTGCTTTTCCTCTGATTTACCTTTAGCAACACCATGGAGGCATTCTGATAGGTATTAAAGATGCAACTAATGTCTATGCACTGGCACTTAGACTTCAGATTGTTGATGAGTGCAGCTCCAACAACACTCAAGAAGCTCGACACCATCCAAGATAAAGCAGCCCGCTTGATTGGCACCCCATCCACCACCCTAAACATTCACTCCCTTCACCACCGGCGCACTGTGGCTGCAGTGTGCACCATCCACAGGATGCACTGCAGCAACTCGCCAAGGCTTCTTCGACAGCACCTCCCAAACCCGCGACCTCTACCACTTAGGAGGAGAAGGGCAACAGGCACATGGGAACAACACTACCTGCACGTTCCCCTCCAAGTCACACACCATCCCGACTTGGAAATATATCGCCGTTCCTTCATTGTCGCTGGGTCAAAATCCTGGAACTCCCTTCCTAACAGCACTGTGGGAGAACCGTCACCACACGGACTGCAGCGGTTCAAGAAGGCGGCTCACCACCACCTTCTCGAGGGCAATTAGGGATGGGCAATAAATGCTGGCCTCGCCAGCGACGCCCACATCCCGTGAACGAATTTAAAAAAAAGTTGCAATGAATCCCTATTAATTCAGAATCATAACAATTTTATGTGGTGAGATTTACATCAATGTACAGAGTTCAAACTCCACGAGGTTTATATATTGTTTGTAAAGTCTTCAGCTATCTTAGCCCTACTCTCTGGAACTTTCAATCTAAACCCCTCCACTTTGCTGCTTGTCCCTTTTTAAAAGCCCCCTCAAAGTCTCGCTTCATCCACATTTTTGGTTGTCTCCCTTCTATGACTTCCAATGGTGCAGAATGGTGGTCCTTTCTCGACACAAATTAACTATGTATCTGTGGGACTTTAATGTGTTAAAGATGCGTTATAAGTGCAAGCTGTTTATTGCTAAGAGTCATATATCTCATCCAAATTAATGTAATTTAGTGGAATCACAATTGAATTTTCAAATTTCATCTGACATTAATTAAGCAGACTTATTAATTAGCCTGGTGGCCTGGCCAGAGGGTATGATGCAAAAGATAGAATCTTTTACAGTAGCGGAAGTATATTTTAGTAAGACTCTGCAAAGGAGTGATCACAAATCTATGCAAAATATATATAGCGCGTTCTGCACATAATTCACAGGTACTAGAGGTATGTCAATGCCTCTACCTCAGCAAATGAGGTAATACAACAAGGAACACCCATCACTTTAAGAGATTTTGCATTCAACATTCCTTAAATAACATGGGCTCATCTTAAGGTTGTTTTCTTTTTTTTGTGAGGACATTTTCTTAAAATAAGTATTTTTCTTTTATACCCTTGCTGAGCCGTCTGTGACGTGACCAAGCAGCCTGTTTCCAGGATTCTGCTAACTCTGAAACTGGTTGCCAGGAGGTCAACAAGAGTGGCCAAGGGATAACTTTCCTACCTTCCTCCCAGTGTACAAGCATTGGTCTCTGCTAGACACTGCCCAAAAACAGTACAACAGAGACTGGTAACTCAGTGTGTGGGTGATCACAGGCATGAGTCTGGCTCCCATTGCTACATCTTCAGTTCTTTTGCCCGTGCCAATTAGATTGCATAAAGTGAAGCAACTCTGAAATAGGGATTTCATTTAATGACAATATGAAGTATAAACGAGGAACAGGTTCTGCTACAGTCCATAATTCTCTTTGTCTCCCAAATGGGAACTAATGAGGCTAGTTAGTTCAGTGGCTATTCTATCATAACATTTCCTTTGGTTTGCAGAATTTGCTTTACCTGCAATGTAATGCCAGTGCAATTTCAAAAGGTGCATGCTCAGAATTTTTTGGGGGGTTTAATGTTGAATTTATTGTACCAAAGCTCAAAACAAAATAGTATTTACAGACTGGAACAAAAAGACAGGTACCCTGTGGAATGGTCAGTTTTATAAAACTGAAAGCAGCATCCAAAGTCTATACTGTGTATTTTCCAAGAATATCTCCATCTCTAAACAAATAGTAATCCTTATCGTCTAAGACAACTTTAGTCCCTCCATATTCTGGCAATAGAACTTTTAATGACTGGAAAATCGGAAGCACTATTATTTTCGTTGCACTGACCATGTCTAATTCTCCGATCCGCTTGTTGAGCAAACTAGAAGCGGAGCCTTGCAAAATTTGCCCTTATATTCACTTCAGACCGGCTCTGCAGTCTAGGCCTTCTTGTGGATCTTCCTTTAAGTGATGAAAAGTTCAATGTGCTAAGACCCATGTTTGTGACTGAAGCCTCTAATATTATGTGAGCATCTCCTCCAGTACATTTACATACTTAACAGTTTTCAACAGTAAAGCTTCTATTGGATGGAGCACACACCCCTATGAATGATCATGTCAGAGGCAGTTCAGTTCCCCACATTTATGTTAACACAAACTCATTACAACTGTAGGTCATTACATACGTCATGATGGGCAAAACAGCCTCTCTGGAATTTACCTTTATCAGATGACACAATTGTATGCTTAATATGTAGCTACATGGCGATGCAGAATTCATATTACTGCTTTGACTTTTATAGAATCATAGAAGTTTACAACATGGAAACAGGCCCTTCGGCCCAACATGTCCATGTCGCCCAGTTTATACCACTAAGCTAGTCCCAATTGCCTGCACTTGGCCCATCTTACCCATGTAACTGTCCAAATGCTTTTTAAAAGACAAAATTGTACCCGCCTCTACTACTGCCTCTGGCAGCTCGTTCCAGACACTCACCACCCTTTGAGTGAAAAAATTGCCCCTCTGGACCCTTTTGTATCTCTCCCCTCTCACCTTAAATCTATGCCCCCTCGTTATAGACTCCCCTACCTTTGGGAAAAGATTTTGACTAGCGACCTTATCTATGCCCCTCATTATTTTATAGACTTCTATAAGATCACCCCTAAACCTCCTACTCTCCAGGGAAAAAAGTCTCAGTCTATCCAACCTCTCCCTATAAGTCAAACCATCAAGTCCCGGTAGCATCCTAGTAAATCTTTTCTGCACTCTTTCTAGTTTAATAATATCCTGTCATGATGTGTATTGATGTATCAGTGACTGTACCAAGGAATTACCAGTAAAGTCCTTCAAATGGACACTAACTCTGCTGGCCATGTAGGTAGACTGACATCCTGGTTCGGTTTTATTCCAAAAAGGGGCTAAAAAACCAGGAATCTTTTGATGTGGTGCACTTTGTAGCATGTGAATCAGGACACTGAAATGAACACATTAATAGTGTCTGCTACCATCTTACAGACCACCTTGCATTCCATAAGTATATTTCCACTCTCTCTTCGCTGAAGGAAAGCATAGAATTAAGCTTTCTTTCCACCTTTGTTCTCAAGACGTGTAATAGCTGAAGGAAGCCATATTGTCCAACCCATCTACCCTACTGCCAAGTAATTGTCCTACACACCAATCCTACTACCAAGAAAGGGTGTTGCAGTGGAATTCATTTGTTTGTACCTAATTGTCTCCATCAGTTAAGCCCATGGACTCAGTGGAGCCCTTTACCCTATATTCTCTTGATGCAGTCATTGGTGAACCTGTACTCAGAATAACAAGGTTTTTTGTACTCAATGAGCATTGGTGAGATTTATGAGAACTGAGGCAGCAATCTCCATCCTTCATGCATGGATGCTTGGGCTGGAAGTCTCACTGGCAGCTATGAAAGCATTGCTCTGGTCTCGGATAGGATCCTTCCTGGTACAACGTCTTCTACTGATGTTTGGACAACAAGCACCTGCCTCATGAGAATGAGAGCAAGAAGTGAATAATGCTAATATTTCGATTTCTTTTCCAAGATTCTGCAGCAACTTCTTTCATTGTCTTTTCGTGACAGAATTTGTTCATTAAGTCAAATGATTCTAGTGACACAGGTCATTACTATGTGGGACTGGAAGAGCTTTCCTGCAATTTAAACATTTTTTTAAAGAAAGACTTGGTTAGTGACGCATAGAGTGTTGTTACCAATTCCCAACAGAGCAAGATTCCAATGTCAGCCATGTCCGTTTGGAAGAAGCATATGGAAACTTGAGAGAGAAATTTACTAATGTTGGGTAATATTAAAGATTTATGCATTCTGCTGGTTTATTATTTTTGTTTAAAAAAACGTAACGATCAAATACACACATGGTTAAAATAATTGAGAAGATACCATCCAGAGAATTTTTCTTATGATTGATAAAACAACCCTGGGTTTCGACAGACAACATAAAAAACAGACTATTTAAAACCATCAATCAGCAACAATTTCAACAATCCAGTTAGGCTAGTGAAAATCTGGCCAGTGACAGATCTACTCGACATCCCGTCAGTCAATGCTGAATTTAAACCCATGCAGGACAGAGTTTTCACCCAGCTGCTGTACAATCCAGTCCTCATGTATGTGTACCAACAGTTTAAAAACAGAAACAAATACAAATGCTGGAAACCTGGAGAAAACCCCCCCAAGAAAATGCTAGAAATACACAGCAAATCCATCAGTGTCTGTAAAGAAAAAAGAGAGTTTAACACTTCAGGAGTAACTCTCTGTCAGAACGGGAAACAGATAGTCCAATCACGGAAGATGATGTTAATGTTAAATGGTCATGAGAATGACCAGCAAACTGCTCAACAGAATACAAAATCAGAAAATGCTGGAAACACTCAGTAGATCAGTCTACATTTGGAGAGTAAAGACAGGTTAATCAAGAACACTGGGAATGAGTGGGTGTCTGGGGGGAGGAGAAGCAAGTTGATGTTTTGGGTGTAGAACCTTGGCCAGAACATAGTTCTGACAGGAGTAGGGTTGGGAAGGCCTGAGCAGATTTTTTACTCATTTTGGGACTGAGAGGCTTACTGTGTTTCTCCAGCATTTTCGGTTTTCATTTCAGACCTCTTCCATCCACGGTGTTTTTTCAATTTCCCCAATTTCCTTGGCTTTTCCTTTCCCGTGACCTTTCACCATTTTAGCTATTTGCAAGTTCTTTAATCTCTTTTCATTGCCTCACTGTGAAAGTCTTACAAATCATCAACATCCCCTGTTGTTCTATCAAGCAGTTTGCGGGTGAATCCTTTAACCTTCTCTCTATGCTTGAAGTATCCATTGTTTTCCCCTCTTTCCATTTTCAGTTGTGACGAAGGGTTAATAAGGATGTGTAGAGTAAAAAAGGAGAAACTGTTTCCAGTGGCAAAAGGGTCGGTAACGAGAGGACACAGATTTAAGGTGATCAGCAAAAGAGCCGATGAGGAAACATTTTTTTACACAACGAGTTGTAATGATCTGGAATGCACTGCCTGAAAAGGGTGTTGGAAGCACATTCAATAATAACTTTCAAAAGGGAATCGGATATATACTTGAAAAGGAAAAATTTGCAGGCCTATGGGGAAAGGGCAGGGTAGTGGGGCTAATCGGATGGCTCTTTCAAAGAGCCGGCACAGGCATGATGGGCCGAATGGCCTCCTTCTGTGCTGGTATCATTCTATGATGGGTTATAAACAAAAGTGAATCTGTTTTTTCTCTTTACAGATGCGGGCAGATCTCCAGTATACTTCCACTACTTAGTTTCGTTCCACATTTTAATTTTTACTAACGAGATTTGTAAGTCAGAACCAGGCAGTTTCAAAGTAAGGCAGGATGCTTGAAAAACTCAATGAAGTGGGGACTTTCTTCCTCAATTTGATACAAAATAAGTCAAATCTTCATTTTCGCTTTTAAAATATAGATATAAATAGTGTCAGCAAAAGGATTCAAACATTTTACTGAAGCATGGGGAGTTTACTCGTCCCGCTCAGTTTTCTCCCACTCTTTCCTGAAAGCAATGAGTTGCATTGGCAAAAGATGGTAGAAGTGTGGAACTCTCTCCCACAAAACAATAGCAACTTGCATTTATATAGCATCTTTAATGTAGTGAAACGTCCCAAGACGCTCCACAGGAGCGATTATCAAACAAAATTTGGCACTGAGCCACATAAGGAGATATTAGGACAGGTGACCAAAAGCCCAAAGAGGTAGGTTTTAATGAGCGTTATAAAGGAGGAGAGAGAGGTAGAGAGGAGGAGCGGTTTAGGGAGTGAATTCCATAGCTTAGGGCCTAGGCAGCCAATGGTGGAGCAGTTGATGCTAGCTCAATTAATAATTTTAAATCTGAGAACGATAGATTTTTGGTAGCCATGGGTATTAAGTGATATGGAGCCAAGGCGGGTGGATGGAGTTAGGATACAGATCAGCCATGATCTCATTGAATGGCAGAACAGGCTCAAGGGTCTTAATGGCCTACTCCTGTGCCTATACCCCATGCCATCAATGTTGATTTACAAACATCTGCCAGAGGGTGTAAGGGCACAGTCCAATTGACCAATGGCACAGATGTAAACCCTTATTCTATCACTTCGTGGTGCAGTGAATTGGAACTCCAAGAGGGCCCAAAAAATAACTGGCTTCTAGGACCAATATAACAAATATAAAGTACCTTTTTGGAGGTCTTCATGTGTACAGAATAAAAATCCAATATCTTCAATATTTATACATATAAATGAAGTTTTCTCAATATAAAAAAACACTGAGTCTAGCATATGTCTATCAGATATCACACTTCAAAGTGCCAAAAATATACAAAAAAACCCAAATTAATTGCCTATTTATGTTTCTGATATTAATAACGTAGCTTCTGGCCAAGAACAGGAACTACTGATTTACAAAGCATCTGCCAATCTACAAAACCATCCCTACAATTAGCCTCAGCATATGTCTATTTAGACCATTTCCCCACAGGAAGTACCCGAGCAGTGACCTTAAAGGGCCAGGCAAAACAAAGCCCCATTTTAGCAGCTAAATAGCAAACTGTGCTGCAGGTCCTGGACTATTCATAATCTGATTTCCTGTGGCATTTCTTATTTTATATATTATTAAAATTCTTGTTGCCTATTTCCCATTGTCATGACTAAACTAGTGCTTTTGTGGCATTTGTAATGCCTCTGTGACATTTAGTAAGCCCTAAAATGTAACAGTGCAGCCTGCTTCTAATACTTTTAATAGATAACACTGACATCTGCTGATCAGTACACCCACCACTGGTGGTGCCACAGTACAAGTTGACGGCTCTGCCCACCATTTTCTTTTTATCCTAATACAAACACAACAAACGTTTCTAAAAGACTTACTATTTCCTCTGGCTAAGTGTGTGTAACACGAGAGATTCACTATTAATATATTAAAATCCTTGCCTCAGTAATGTGTCGCACCCCCCATCTGTTGAAATCCCCAGTTAATTGAAATCAATGGGCAACATTAATGGTAACACCTGTTATTCTTACTTGCACTTTTCTCATCCTGTTACAGCTATAAGGAGACAACCAGGAGACATACCATTTCGTCTGACTAATCAGGAGCACAGCTACAGGAGATTTACTACACAAATACATTTTCCAAAAAGATTGAAATTCCCAAGCAAGGCTTCTCCAACAAGGACTATAGTATCCCATGACCAGGAGCTCTTGATTGAACTAAGAATTTACTAAGAAGGGGAAGGTAATAAGGTAACTTTTCCTTTGAATCATATAGCCCCAATTTGGACATCACAGTTCAGTCGCAATAGTAGTTCAAGAAGATTTGACAATATATAAATAAAGACTATTGTGGAATAATTGCCTTACTGGAAATTTAGCCTTCTTTATTTAGGTGAAATAGCATGGTTATAGGTGCTCTTAATACTTTGGAGTTGATTAGCATAGTTTGTGCTTTTCTCTACCCAAACTACCATTATTAGGGGCTTACTGTATTTAAAGCTTATCTATTAATATATAAATCTTGTCGTGCACATCCTGTCAGCTTCCTATGTCAACTTTAGTAATGCAAACTGCCTATGTAAACTTGTCACATTGGTTGTACTTACACCCTCTGCCAGTAGTGACGCTGTAGGAGATTGACTATATATTTAAATACTCAAGTCTCAGAACAAAAGCTGCCATTTCTACAATAGACATATTTTATGCAATGTAAAGTTGCTGCTTAAAGGATTTGAAAACATTTTGAAATATATAAAATGTGCCAGATTATAGTTCCTGAATTTAAAACTCAACACTGCTGTAGTTTTACTTTCAGGATGTCAAGAGCCTGAATAGAATATTTATGTAATGTTTCGTTAGTCATATAAATAATTATATCTTGATTGTTATTGAAATGCAATGCAAACCTAAATTGTTGAGAGAGATCATATAAGTTAAAGTAGAAAGTACACAGAAACCTTTGTGCAGCACACTTTCCATTGAAATAAACATTTTTTAAAAAGTTGATGCAATGCTCATACGCAGAATGTAATACAAAATGCCACTTTAGAGTCTAGAAAGTGGGTGGTGGTTTGTAACTCACAGCCACAATTTTAATTTACATAGTGCTTTTAATGTGTAAAAATAATCAAAAGGCACTTCACAGATAGGCATAGAGAAAATACACCAAACCTAGGAAGAGGAGATTTGGAACCGATCAAAAGCTTAGTTAAAGAGATGGGCTTTAAGGAAGATTTTAAAGCAGGAGTGTTGGAGGGATTCAGGGAGAGGATTCAGAGCGGGTAGGATCCAGGCAACTGAAAGCTCTGCGGCCAATCATGGAGCGAATTGCATCGGAGGGCTGAAGGGGGTTGTGGAGATAGGGTGGGAGAGATTTAAAGGCGAGGACAATGATAAACCGCGACACACAAAAGGTAGAAACTGACCTGAAATATGCCATAGCTCCTACCTAAACAGCATCAATATGTAAGAAACAATACACTTTGAAATCGTGGAAGCGCATTTTATTATCTGCTATTCTTCCCTTGTACAACACCTCTTCACATCATTCGACTTATTGGTGGTCGGGAAAAGAAAGAGTTTTTATTGTCATCAATTTAATGTCAAAATCTTTATAATTTCAGAAGTATATCCTCTTTTCTGAAATCATTCAACTGATGCCTCTCAATGGTATTACAAAAGAATAAAGTTCTCCAAAAAAATGTCCTGGAACAGAATTAGGACAACACCAGAAATGAAGGACCATCTTGTCTTGAAATCATGGGAAAGATGAATAGTACTCAGATTAAACAATATATTTTCCCTTAATATTAATATACATAACAGAAAAAGAGATCCAACAGTACAACACTACTTGTTGAAAGTATGGAGGTACCAACATTCATTAATGCAGTGTGCCATCATCTGTCATCTAGGTGAGATGCCCAATTAGGGGAATGAGGGTTCTATCAAACCCAACAGCACCTTGTTTTTGACTCTTCACCACTGCAAAGCTTTTCCTGAAGTCAAACTCAAGTCAAGCCTTGTGGTGTGGGGGTGGGAGGTGCGTTGAAGCTAAATATGTTGGCTCAAGAACTTCACATAAGTTGCAAAGATGGCAGGAACCATCAATCCAAAGGTCTAGAGAAGAACTTTGTCTGCAATTCCACCTCCTCGGGGAATGGCTTTTGAGGTAATGAGATTGTTTTCTCAGACAGACTTGAAGGATGTGCAAACATGACTAAAATATCCAAGAAACTACTTTGTGATTTGGTTCCAAGGTATAAACTAAAAAAAAAGTTTTGAGATATAGATACACATGTAAGTCCTTGAGTTGAGGATGTGGTATGGGCAAAAAAAGAAAACAACTTGCATTTTTTTTGATAAAATATTCCTTCCACTTGAAAGTGCAATTACTTTCAGTGCTGCTTTGATGCGTACATGGGATAGGCATCATTAGGAGATTGATAGCAGGAAACAAGATCACAGGACATGTTGGCCATTTTTGGCTTTCCTTCAAGAATGTATTTAAACATCAGATGTCAAGCAGCATGTGTAAGCCAGCATTACAAATTAACAGATTTATTGAGCATACTTGAGGAACAAAAATGTCCTGTTCTCTTCTGTTGGCCTTTATGAACCTCTGTAATAGTAGAAGAGCTTGCCAGACCCAAACAAACTCTTGAAATAGGCGTTTGCTCTGAAAATGTCTCAACCAAACCAGTGTCTCATGAATTCGCTTGAATAGGTGGCAACAGGGGAGAGCACAAGGAGCAGAAGAACAGGTGCCTCATGACAGCATGCAAAAACCTGCGTTAGTTGCAAAATTAAACGTGCTTACAAAATCCATTTGCAACTTTGAGTAGTTTGTATCCTAACTTGAGCTTGACTGTCAAGTAAAACTGGCAGTCATAGCATGCAGGTAGCCTTTCATGTGTCAAACAACAGTTTTCCCATTAAGGGTTTGACTTTCATCAAAACTGGAACATAGTCACATGAATATTTTAAACAAAAATGTTTTACACATTTGCATGGTGGGGTTGTTAAAGCAGAGACAATGTGCTGGAACTGTCGGTCCTTGGTGGAATACCAAGTTTGCCCAATAAATTTGGTAAGTTGTGATGCATACTTAAAACAATCCACTGAAAATAAACTAGGTTTAGTCTTTCTTGGGAGGACTACATTAAGCAAGTGCTCAATCATATTTTAATATATGGGGTTGGAACAGTTTTGAACTTGGTAGCATTGAGCATTTGCTGCAGTTATATGGGATGTTATCCATGAAGATATGGAAGACAGTTGGTAAGGTCCTCTTGCATTAAAGCAGATGAGTGGTTCATCAACAGATGTCTTTTGCAGTATAAGTTTCTAGGATGTTAACGTTCAAGGTGGATGTGCCTAGCTGGTAAAGCATCTTCTTCCTACATTGATGGGAGTCCTTCACAAGTTTTATGACTTCAGCTCATGGTCAGGGGTAAATGCACTACCTGATGTGATACCAAGAATCTCATCCAAGCTTGTAATGAGGGTGCTACAAACAACCTCAGTATCCTTGAACTATGGAGCACCGAGATGCGGTATGGATATATAGATGGTTGCTGTTTCTTAGCATTATACAGTGATCCCTGATGGATTCAAGTGTGTAGATATCATGTGATAGCTTCCAAGGTCAAATAGCCCACACATGAGTGGATGAGATACCAGAGGGCTGCTGTTGCTTGAGGGGCCATACTCCAGTGTGAGTTACCTTCAGAAAAGGATGGGAGAAAATTGAGGTGACAGAAAAGGAAGGTTTGAACAGATTCTGGGAAGCACTACCTATGACAATGCAAGCAAGCAGACACAAAGTTGTGTGTCAGATCCACCACTACAATTGGACAGAACCTGATGTGATACAACATGATCCGTGTAGCTTGCATGATCTTGTAAAAGGGACCTAGATCCTTTCATGTGAGACTGCTAGAGCCTGGATTTATAATCACCAATGCAATAAAGGCCTTTAAAAGGGACCCACCAGCAAGATTAGCACATTTCTGGCAGTATGAAGTGAGTCAAGGAGCAGAGGACAAGTGCACTGAGAGGCTTGCATGCACCAAAGATATGCGTCAAGGCTAGGATCATAGACAGTAGCACATCATGGATAATAACTTTGGCGCCCCACGCTATTGCATCTAATTCTACCTCATGCACTAGGACAGGTGATATCCTCATTGTGGATTACAGTATGCCTTATCCATGCTTACTTGGATAAAGCAAGAGCAACTAATTCAAAACTGAACAAATGCAAACTCCTCAGCGTTGATCTTTTTAAAAAAAAACCTCCAATAAGGTTGAAGACATGTCATGGAGTGATGACTTGCTGTGCAATTCTTCAGGCCAATTTTGGATTTCTTCTCCAGCTAAATAACTGCAATTTCTGCTTTCACTACTGAATACAAGCAATACATGTTCCAGCACTTCATCAGTTCCTAGATCGTCTGATCAAAAACTTAGAAACGGTGAAGGAGTACTGTGCACAGTTCTGGTCTCCATATTATAAAAAGGATATAGAGGATCTGGAGAAGGTGCAAAAAAGATTTACAAGGGTGACACCAAAACTGAGAGGCTATACCTATCAGTAAAGATTGAACAGGCTGGGGCTCTTTTCTCTAGTAAGACCGAGGGATGACCTGATAGAGGTCTTTAAGATTATGAAAAAGTTTGATGGGTAGACGTAGAGAAGATGTTTCCACTTGTGGGGGAATCCAAAACTAGGGGTCATAAATATGAGATAAGTCACTAATAAATTCAGTGGGGAATTCAGGAGAAACTTCTTTACCCAGAGAGTGGATAGAATGTGGAACTCACTACCACAAGGAGCAGTTGAGGCGAATAGCATAAATACATTTAAGGGGAAGCTAGATAAACACTTGAGGGAGAAAGGAATAGAAAGTTATGCTGATAGGGTTAGATGAAGAGGGGTGAGAGGAAGCTCGTGTGGAACATAAACACCGGCATAGACCAGTTGGGCCGAATAGCCTGTTCTGTGCTGTATATTCTATGTAATTCTATGTAAAGGCATTGATTAAGACAGACAGGAGAGCAACTTGTATACTATATATATATATATATATAAATTTGAACACGGGCATGTTGCAAACATCACCACTGAAATTACAAGAATAGAATCAAACTCAAGAATTGAAAATACACATGCTGATGACAGGTAAAAAGAATGAAGTAGTCCCTTGGGGGACCCTGCAGAAAGTTCATATGGCTCTCGCCTAAAAATCTGCTTAAATGCACAAGTATCTCAATGATTTTCTTGTACTGTTAAAGTTACTTCGTTGAATAGACATTCACTATTTTGAAAGCAGAATTAAAAAGGCTGGCCATTAATTAGTCCAAACCAACAAACAATTGCAACCTTTCAGAAACACCATTACAGCATATGGAAACTTAATAGCCCACATATAATTCATACTTTTTAGCAGGTTTTATGTCTTCCGCCTCCCACCACAATGGAGTAATTTTTTTAATGAAAGGATGTTGAGTATGACATCGCATTAAATCATATGGCTTTAGTGGCCAACTAGTGACTTACTCTGGGGAGGTGGGGAAGGGAAGGGGGTTCTCTCTAAAGTCAAGGTGGCTCCAAGATAGTATGTCTGGTAATAGAAGTTCGGAGCCAAGTCAACAGGTATGTCCTGTCCACAAAAAGCAGGACAAATCCAATCCGGCCAATTACCGCCCCATCAGTCTACTCTCAATCATCAGCAAAGTGATGGAAGGTATCGTTGACAGTGCAATCAAGCAGCACTTACTTACCAATAATCTGCCCACCGATGCTCAGTTTGGGTTCCGCCAGGACCACTCGGCTCCAGACCTCATTACAGCCTTGGTCCAAACATGGACAAAAGAGCTGAATTCCAGAGGTGAGGTGAGAGTGACTGCCCTTGACATCAAGGCAGCATTTGACCGAGTGTGGCACCAAGGAGCCCTAGTAAAATTGAAGTCAATGGGAATCAGGGGGAAAACTCTCCAGTGGCTGGAATCATACCTAGCACAAAGGAAGATGGTAGTGGTTGTTGGAAGCCAATCATCTCAGCCCCTGGACATTGCTGCAGGAGTTCCTCAGGGCAGTGTCCTAGGCCCAACCATCTTCAGATGCTTCATCAATGACCATCATAAGGTCAGAAATGGGGATGTTTGCTGATGATTGCACAGTGTTCAGTTCCATTCGCAACCCCTCAAATAATGAAGCAGTCCGAGCCTGCATGCAGCAAGACCTGGACAACATCTTGGCTTGGGTTCATAAGTGGCAAGTAACATTCGTGCCAGACAAGTGCCAGGCAATGACCATCTCCAACAAGAGAGAGTCTAACCACTTCCCCTTGACATTCAACAGCATTACCATTGCCGAATCCCCTACCATCAATATCCTGGGGGTCACCATTGACCAGAAACTTAACTGGAACAGCCACATAAATACTGTGGCTACAAGAGCAGGTCAGACGCTGGGTATTCTGTGGCGAGTGACTCACCTCCTGACTCCCCAAAGCCTTTCCACAAGGCACATGTCAGGAATGTAATGGAATACTCTCCACTTGCCTGGATGAGTGCAGCTCCAACAACACTCAAGAAGCTCAACACCATCCAGGACAAAGCAGCCCGCTTGATTGGCACCCCATCCACCACCCTAAACATTCACTTCCTTCACCACCGGCGCACAGTGGCTGCAGTGTATACCATCCTCAGAATGCACTGCAGCAACTCGCCAAGGCTTCTTCGACAGCACCTCCCAGACCCGCGATCTCTACCACCTAGAAGGACAAGGGCAGCAGGCACATGGGAACACCACCACCTGCACGTTCCCCTCCATGTCACACATCATCCCAACTTGGAAATATATCGCCGTTCCTTCATCGTCGCTGGGTCAAAATCCTGGAACTCCCTTCCTAACAGCACTGTGGGAGAACCTTCACCACACGGACTGCAGTGGTTCAAGGCGGCTCACCACCACATTCTCAAGGGCAATTAGGGATGGGCAATAAATGCCGGCCTCGCCAGCGACACCCACATCCTGTGAACGAATTTTTAAAAACCCGTTGTGGCAGACAGTAATCAGATGCCTGGGCCAGGCAGGTCCACACACTTGACGATTGACCAGCCAGCCTGGCTCATTAATGGAACCTACAGAGGTAGACCAGTCCCTGGAAGCTGGAATTCCTCCCACTGTGCTCCAGGTAGCCCTGCAGCCCAATGCCTCACCAATTAGGGTGATCCTAGTTAGACAGGAAGCAGGAAGCTTGCCAGTGCTCTGTAGTGATAGGCGGTTTGGTTTTAGCTAACTTAAATCCAGCACACTTGGGGAATCCGTGTGTCTTGGCTCAGCTAACCTGTTCCTAGGCTCTTTGGTCTTGGGTAAATAGGGTTTGTTGATTCAATATTGGGCAAACAGAAACTTGCAGGTTTTCTCAGTAGCTTTGCTTAGTGACTAATGTGTGTCAGACACCCCACTGACAGTGAGTCAAACTTCTAGAAGTCTACCATTCAGGAGCAAGACATAACTTGCAAATAATAGTACAGGGCCTAATTAATAGATTACATGGAGGGATGTGACTACAGGATGTAACAAATGCAAATACTGGGGTAGTGAAAGTTGGGCCTGGATGTAGTTACTAGACTTAAAAGTACTTTTTGTATTCAGGTCAATATTACAGGGTTTTGATCGATATTGGGAAAACACAAGTCATTTTGTATTCTTCTCTCCTTCCCTTGGTACCCCATACAATTTACCATTTTCTAGTCTAGATGATATGGCCCTAGGCCTCTTGAGAATACCAAAATAGTATAGAGGAGGCACAGAAGATTGGCTTAAGGTGCTTTGCCAGCTTAAAATGTCTTGCTGTTTGACTTCTTTTCTACCCAAACTGTGCAAAGTATCTACCCTCTACTTCAATGTACCATTACCTCCCCAGAGATAAAGCTGACACCACAGGGGTCTTATAGTTATCAATATTTTTCACAAAACTCCATATGATACTCCACTAGACCATTCATACAATAGGAGATACACCTTTCAACATCATGTGCAGGCTGCACAAATGGTGCATTTCCTAAAGTAGAGCTAGAAGTATGCAAGTTAACTGTTCAACAACCAGGTATTTGGTGAGAAAATTCTGTTTCCTGCTTCAAGTAAAATGCTGACGGCCTCCCCAGCCTCACAGTTAAATTTCCAGGGGGTGCAGAGAAAGTACTAAGGCGGTCAAAGATAAGCTGAAGAAGTTTTAGAAAGAAAGGACACACACCTCAATGGACTTCATACAAGAATATTTAAATTTGCTAGTGAAATCAGTCTTGTCCTTTCCACTATCTTTAGCAGATCATTAAAATACCTGTTGTGTGTAAAGCATTAGAAGCCATCCTAAAAGAGTGGATAATGAAATAGGTATGGTTTGGTAAGGGGGGAAGTCAGTATGGATTTATGGGATGGAGACCTTACCTATTCAAATTTACTGAAGTTCTCCAAAGAAATGATGGACCCCGTTGACAATGGAAATTCTATGGATGTGATATATTTAGATTTCAGCAAGGCTTCGGATACTGTGCCACAACAGATGGAATTGGAGTAAGCTTCTGAAGTGTATTGAAAATTGGCTAAACCAAAAAAAGCAAAGGGTGGTTGTGAATGGAACTATGGTCAGCATGGCAATAGGGCGATAAATGCTGGGCTAATGCTGCTTGCAGTATTTGTAAATGATTTAGAACTGGGAACAGGATCAAAGCTGTCCAAATTTGGAGAGAGGGGTGGATTAAACAATAGGGCACAGGCAAACCAAGTACAAAGCGATATTTACAGGTTGGGAAGGAGGGCTGATGAGTGGTAACTAGCATTTAGAGTGAACAAATGCAAGGTAATGAGACTAGGAAAGGGAAATAAACATGGGAATAAAAACTAATATCTGGCTCAAGGCAACTAAGCTATGAGGAGAGGTTCAAAAGCCTCATTGTTTATTCTTGAGAAGAAAAAGTCTCAAGGGAGATATTATTGAAGTATTCAAAATTAAGGGAATAGATAAATTCAACCACAATTATACGTTCAAGATTGCCACAAATTCTAGAACCAGGGCCAAGGGCTGATGCTTAGAAGATGGAAGGTTCTCAGACAATTTAGATGTAAATACTTTGCAAAGAGGGTGCTGAACATGTGGCATGGACTGCCCAAAGAGACAGATAATGTGGAAAAATGTGAGAATTGGATAGATATTCAAGGCAGTGGATGATCGAGAGGCATTAGATTTTGGAACTGGTCGGAACCTATCCTGATTCTGTATCTTACTATGTCTCTACGATCGAGTGATCCTCTCCTATTCCTGGGGGGGTTGAAAAAGAGGTGGCCTATGGCAACTGCTGTAATTATCATACACTTAAAACCACATAACTAACAATGTTACATTTCTTTCTTTCCAAGAACGCCATTCATGTAGAGGATATTAAATTTCATTTCATTAACTATTTTAACATTATACTTGCAACAGTAATCTCGGTGTTTGTGTTCTGGAGGAAGCGCGAGAAGAAATTCACAGTAAAATCCATATACTGTACAGGCTCTCAATGCCCGTGTGGGCAAAGGCACCACTTGGGCAGCGCTTAGCCATACAAGATACAGAAACTATTAGGTTCTATTTCTGGTTTATGCTGAGTTAGCTAATCTCACCTGGGATATTATAATTGGCCTCAACACTGTGGAGTAGGAGAGGAAAATTGCCACCCAAGATTCAGTTTTCTGTTCAGTACTGAGTGACCCCTGCTGAAAACTGCATATATATGGACATGTGAAAGAGATTGGGCTTGGCTGCGATGCCCCGTATGGTTGAATAGCCTGCCTACAGTCGTGTAGACACTCAAAAAGAAAAACGGCCATTTGGGCAAGGATCCTGAGACTCTGGCATTAGAGGAACCATATAGTAGCAAGCTATTAGTGTCTTCAGCAGAGAAAAATGGGAAAAAATTCCATTTAGAAAGCTTGATACAATGCAGCTCCCTTAAAGAATGAATGAACTTGCATTTCTAAAGCCCCTTTCACATCCTCGGGCTGTCCCAAAGCGCTTCACAGCCAATGAATTACTGTTGAAGTGTAGTTAGTTACATTGGCAAATGTGGCAGGGAACTTGCACACAGGAAGGTCCCAAAAACAAATAAATGCTGCTGTGTTCATGGAGGGATAAATGTCGACCAGGAAACTCCCCAGCTCTTCTCTGAATTATCCCACCAGAAAAGGCAGATGGGGCCTCTGTTTAATGTCTCATCCAAAAGACAAGACCTCTGCCAATGCATCATTTCCTCGGTACCACATTTAAGTTTCAGCCTGGATTATATGCCCAAGTGTTGGAGTGGGGCTTGAACTCAAGACATTCTAATTTAAATTAACTTAATCGTAAAATATTCTGGTTTAAAGCACATCCCATTTAATTGCACAAATTTTTGCAGCTTTGGATAGACTCACCTACGCACATAAGATTCTTGCTTCATAAACCCATTGTCCCACGTAGACAGAATATTTCACACCTATTAAAGTAGAGCGATCAGTTATTTGCTGCACGCATGCCTGCCCAAGGTAGTGACAGCGCACCGCCAGATCAATCGTGATGTTTCTGCACAACTGCTTGAGAAGTGAATGTTGATCAATGCCAACCTGTTTCAAATGTAGAGCATGTTAAAATCAAGACTGCACAAATCAACATAAAAGATTTTTTTTTGCCTTACAACCCTAATCTAAGATTTACATTTGAGATGCACTTTCCTGTGTGTTTTTTTTAAATGTCAAAAAACAAGGGAACTCAACATGTTCAAACCAGGTGATTTGTTGCACATGAATAACACTAATCACTCTCTTTTCATCTGCTGGCTCTGATGCTTTTTGTTTGAATATTCATTGAGCTTATGTTTATAATAGTCATTTTCGGTCACTGTACAGCTGGCTTTTTAGCAAGTCGGTTATTAAGTTCATTAAGGACGATCCTCTGTTTAATATTAGAGAAAGTAGTTTCTCCAACCCAGGAGTTTCCAAGCTTTTTGCCTTCATGGGCTGCTCAGATGCATACCATGGAGTTTTGCGAGCCAAATATAAAGTATTATAGTGAGCATTCCCATTATTTTGCACATTTCTGAAGCTGCGCATAAAGATACACCAATGAGGGAACTGTGCTAACAGCAGCCTGTTGCAAACCTACAGGTCCGCAAATTCCAATAGGTCAAACCAGCACATAAGAAATAAGGGCAAACAAAACTTGCGTTGTCTGGGTTGCGTAGGCTGGACTGTTAGGGCTCGAGGGTGCACGTGGCCCATAGTTTAGATGCCAGCCTTGCTCTAACCTCTAGTATAAAATTAGAATTCAAAAAAATGTTTATTGTGCTGGTGAGCGGAGCTCATGTTTAATGTAACACTTTATTGCACACTCTGCTCACTGGCATTTTAAACATTTAGAACGCAACAGGAACATTTTGTTCAAAATGCTCTTGTTTTAAACATCCGCTGACTGAATTCAGACCCTTTTTTTTTCAATGACAAATCAGTCAAATGTACAGCCTGGTTTAATGCACATTTTTAGCTGGCAAATACAATGTGCATTTAGCAGGCACCCTTGTACCACATTTGGTGTTGCAGGTTAACAATTGTACTCAACTACATTCTAAGCCTCGAGTCCGCAATGACTCGTCTCCAAAAAAGATTCTGTACAAATGTGTACTGTACTGATAATGAAAGTTTAAGTCATGAGGTAATTTCATTCACTGATGGCTATCTCAAAGGAAAATGACACTGCAGGTGATGTCCAGGGTAGTCTGAAGTTTAATGATGGAAACCAAAAAAGTGGTGTAACTGTAATGGGCAGGCAAACTGCGCTTGAGTGCTCTTCATGTGCTAAGACATCAGTTCTGCATTTTTATTTGCAAAAGCTCAAATGTTGAGATTTGAAAAGCTTTTACACAAATAAGAAAAATGTGACAGAGGAGTATATGAATTCTAGTTAGTTTGTATAAATCTATGCAAGTTACTTTTGTTATTCCTGCATTATATAAAAAATGTCAGGCATGGCTTTGGGGTGAACAGATGTAACATGCAGGGTTTGGAGCTTGAGCAGCAGCTGGCGTCACTGCAGTGTATCCGCGAGGCTGAGGGCTACAGGGCTAGCATGTTTCAGGAGGTGGTCACCCCGCAGCTTAAGAGAGTGCAGGCAGAGAGGGACTGGGTGCCCACCAGACAGTCAAGGAGGCCCAGGCAGTAGATCAGGAGTTCTCTGAGTGCATCTCGCTCTCTAACAAGTATTCAAACTGGCGAGGGAGAGGGTTCCTCTGGGGAGTGCAGCCAGAGCCAAGTCCACAGCTCCATGGGTGGCTCAGCTGTACAGGGGGAGAGGAGGAAGGTTAGGAAAGCAATAGTGATAGGGGATTCAATATAGTTAGGGGGAAAAAATAGGCGTTTCTGCGGCTGCAGGTGTGACTCCAGGATGGTGCGTTGCCTCCCTGGTGCCAGGCTGAAGGATGACACTGAGCGGCTGCAGAACATTCTGAAGGGGGAAGGGTGAACAGCCAGGAGGTCGTGGTCCATATTGGTACTAACGACATAGGTAGAAAGAGGGATGAGGTCCTGCAGGCAGATTTTAAGGAGCTAGAAAATAAATTAATAAGCAGGACCTCAAAAGGTAGTAACCTCCAGCTTACTCGCAGTGCCACACGCTAGTGAGTATAGAAATAGGAGGATAGTGCAGATGAATGCGTGGCTGGAGAGAAGGTGCAGGAGCGAGGGCTTTAGATTCCTGGGGCATTGGAACCAATTCTGGGTGAGGTGGGACCTGTGCAGGCCAGATGGGTTGCACCTCAACAGGGCCGGGACCAATAGCCTCACGGGGAGGATTGCTAGTGCAATTGCAGAGGGTTTAAACTAGCTTGGCAGGGGGCTGGGAACCTGAGCGTAGATTCAGAAGGGAGAGAAGCAGAGCTGGAAATGGAAGGTAAAAAATTAGTAAGCGAGTCTGGAAGGCAGAGGAAACAAAGATTAGAAAATAGACAACAAAAGAGTTTGTCAGTGCTTAATGGTATATACTTCAATGCAAGGAGTCTAGTGCATAAGGCAGATGAGCTGAGGGCACAGAATGACACATGGAAGTATGATATCATAGCTAATACTGAAACATGGCTTAAACAGGGGCAGGAATGGCAGCTCAACATTCTTGGTTACAGGGTTTTCAGACGAGATAGAGAAGGGTATAAAAAAGGGATGTGGCAATATTGATTAAAGAAACAGTTACAGCTGTGAGGAGGGACGATATGTTAGAAGGATCATCAAATGAGGCCATATGGGTTGAGCTAAAGAATAAAAATGGGGCAATCACATTGCTGAGAGTATACTATAGACTCCAGTCAGAGGGAGATGTAGGCAAATTTCTGAGAAGTACAATAATAGGGCAGTAATAGTAGGGGATTTCAACTACGCTAATATTAACTGGGATACAATCAGTGTAAAAGGTATAGAAGGCACAGAATTCTTAAATTGCATTCAGGAGAACTTTTTTAGCCAGTACATAGCAAGCCCAACAAGAGAGGGGGCAGTTCTGGACACAGTTTTAGGGAATGAAGCTAGCAGGTAGAAGGAGAATCAGTGGGAGAGCATTTTACTGGTAGTGATCATAGTTCAGGTTAGATTTGGCATAGTTATAGAAAAGGACAAAGATACAACAGGAGTAAAAGTTCTCAATTGGGGAAAGGCCAAATTTACTAAGCTGAGAAGTGATTTAGCAAAAGGAAACAGCTACTTGAAGGTAAATCAGTGTCAGAGCAGTGGGAGGCTTTCAAGGCCGAGATAGTGAGGATTCAGAACAAACATGTTCCCACAAAGAAAAAGGGTAGGATTGCCATATCAAGAGCCTCCTGGATGGTAAGGAGCATACAGGGTAAGATACGGCAAAAAAGTGAAGCTTAAGCCAGATGCCGAGAGCTCAATACTGCAGGAGGCCTAGAGAAGTATAGAGGAGTATAGAAAGTGCAGGGGTGAAATTAAAAAGGAAATTAGGAAAGTAAAGAGAGGGCATGAAAAAATACTGGCAAGTAAAATCAAGGAAAACCCAAAGATGTTTTAGAAATACATAAAGAGCAAGAGAATAACTAAGGAAAGAGTAGGGCGTATTAGAAACCAAAAAGGTAACCTATGTGTGGAGGCAGAAGAGGTGGGTATGGTTCTTAATGAAAGAGGGGGATGATGCAGAGATTATAGTTAAGGAGGAGGAGCGTGAAATATTGGATGGGATAAACATAATGAGTGTAAATATGAAGGGATTTAGCATCTTTGAAAGTAGATAAATCACCAGGTTCGGATGAAATGTATCCCAGGCGGTTAAGAGAAGCAAGGAAGGAAATAGCGGAGGCTCTGACCATCATTTTCTACAGGCGTGGTGCCGGAGGATTGGAAGACTGCTAACATTGTGCCATTGTTTAAACGGGGAGAAAGGGATAGACCGAGTAATCATAGGCCAGTCAGTCTAACTTCGATGGAGGGCAAATTATTGGAATCAATTCTGAGGGCAGCATAAATTGTCATTTAGAAAGGCATGGTACAGTCAGCATGGAGAGTAAATGAGGGTAATGTGTTTGATGTAATCTACATGGATTTTAGCAAGGCTTTTGACAAGGTCCCACATGGCAGACTGGTCAAAAAAGTAAACACCCATGGATTCCAAGGGAAAGTGGCTCAGTGCAGGAAGCAAAGGGTAATGGTCGACGGGTGTTTTTGTGACTGGAACGCTGTTTCCAGTGGGGTTCCGCAGGGCTTAGTACTAGGTCTCTTGCTTTTTGTGGTATATATTCATGATTTGAACTTGAATGTAGAGGGCATGATCAAGAAGTTTGCAGATGATACAAAAATTGGCCACATGGATGATAGTGAACAGGAAAGCTGCAGACTGCAGGAAGATATCAATGGATTGGTCAGGTAGGCAGAAAAGTGGCAAATGGAATTCAATCCAGAGAAGTGTGAGGTGATGCATTTGGAGAGGACAAACAAGGCAAGGGAATACACAATGGGAGGATACTAGAGGAACAGAGGGACCTTGTAGTGCATGTCCACAGATCCCTGAAGGTAGCAGGACAGGTTAAGAAGGCATATGGGATACTTTCCTTTATTAGCCAAGGCACAGAAAAGTAGGGAGGTTATGCTAAAACTGTATAAAGCACTGAGTATGGTTCTGGTCACCACATTACAGGAAAGATGTGATTACACTAGAGAGGGTAGAGGAGATTTACAAGGATGTTGCCAGGGCTGGAGAATTTTAGCTATGAGAAAAGATTGGATAGGCTGGGGTTGTTTTCTTTGGAACAAAGGAGGCCGAGGGGAGATTTAATTGAGGTGTATAAAATTATGAGGGGCCTAGACAGAGTGGATAGGGAGGACCTATTTCCCTTAGCAGAGGGTCAGTGACCAGGGGGTATAGATTTAAAATAATTGGTAGAAGGATCAGAGGAGAGCGAGGAGAATTTTTTCACCCAGAGGGTGGCGGGGGTCTGGAACTCACTGTCTGAAAGGGTGATAGAGGCAGAAACCCTCAACTTATTTAAAAGTATTTGGATGAGCACTTGAAGTGCCGTAACCTACGGGGCTACGGACTAAGTGCTGGAAAGTGGGATTAAGCTGGATAGCTCTTCTTCGGCCGGCAGGGACACGATGGGCCGAATGGCCTCCTTCTGTGTCTTGACTTTTTATGATTCTATGCAGAGAGACAGCTAGCAACAAAACGGGGCGTGACTCAGATCAGATGTTCACTTCCATGTTGCATCTCCGAAGTGCAAAACTATAAGAATAATTTGCACCCAATCCAAAAAAGAAGTTTCATTTTAAAGATACAATTTTCTAAGAATAATACAGGGATAGATAAAAGTATATTTTATCTTTTAAAGGAGCATAGTGTTCCAAGCAGAGTTTTGTTGATAGAATGTATATGTGTGAACAGCTGATCATACTGAAAGGATTTGATAACACTGCTACATATGAAAGTTGTAACCAATTGGGTTAGAATCAGGAATCGAACAGTTATTTACATATGCCAAAAGTTTCCAAATGTATGAAAGGAAAAAGGTTTGATTTATTTAGAATATTCAGGCTAAAATGTAAGTTACAGGGAGATCTGTACACTCTACACATCAATTGTCTAATGTTCAATTGTAAGTATTTTGTTAATTCCTACAGACAAGTTTTAGTCACGACTTACTGAGACCATAATCCTGAAAGACACTGATCAATGAAGTTAAAGCTTTTTAAAGTTTGCCTTCCAAGAGCTAGTAGTTTTCAGATAATGCCATATGCAAGAAAGAAAGAGTGTTCCTAGTATAAGATGTATTACAAGCAAGTGTCATTCAATTATTGTAATTAATGAAACACTGCACCTAGATTTTGGACAGATTAACCATTTTAATAAAGTATACTATTTTATACATTTAGTGCCTCACAATGAACAGGGCTTGTACTGTCAGTTTAAATTAAACAAATTTTGCAAGCACAATTTGCAAACCAAAGTGGAATTCAACATTTGTCTCGACTGCACCATTTTAAATTAATTCTTGACTGTCATATGGGGTGGTAAAGAAGCCTAGAAATGGTCGTCAATCTTGCATCTCACACAACGAGCCACAATTCATCAGTTTGCTCGGACATATTACCATTAGGTAAAGGTCTGAATTTCAAGGTTCAGGTTAGATGCAAATGTGCAGATCTAATTGCATGTATGTGAGACTTCTCAATATTCATACTAGCTTCCTTGATTACAATACCTCCATTAAACTCCTGATTCATTAAATATAATCAACAGACTAATAAAAAAAACACATTATCATGCACTTGCAGCATTCAAAACAATCAGACTACAGCAATAACCCTACCTGCTTATCGAAGATTTAACAATTCTTGAACCTTCTGCCAAATTTTAGGCGGCTCAAAATAAAACTTAATTTCTATTTGCAAAGCAATGTATTTCAACCTTCTAGTGATCATGGAATTTCAATTACACACTTGCAGGTATACTTGGTGGTTGGCAAAACAAATATTTTAACAGAAGATTTGTAAGATGATCTTTTTAGGTTGTTTATTTTTCCCTTCTTTCTTGCTAATTACTTTCCCTCTCCTGAAAAGCATCGACTCCTCACTGGGCTACAGTTCCAACTGGTGGCAGGTGCCCTCTGGTACCTCATTCAAGTGTCCTTTGTCCAGACACGAGTGTCACTTTGATGGAGTGTGTCGGTTGGCTATTCGACTGCAGGTGCTTCACAGCTGAGCCCCATCCTTTCCTCGCAAGACTTGTATTTACCGCAGGGTTTGCTGAATAACGATCAGGAGCACCAATTTCCACCTCCCTACTCCAGGGCAATAAAGTCAACTGTAGCTCCACTATCACTGCCATGGTTGAGATCAGTACGAGGATTGAACCGGTGTCGCTTCTCTTCTGTGCTGCAGCTGCTCGTTCTATAAACTCAGAGGCATCAAGGAGCCTCAAGTTATTTATAACTGTGCACTCACACTAAAGATATGTAATTACCTCTGCGCTGCCTGACTTACTTTCAACAGCTTTTCACGTTTTAAAGTAGGTGACAATAAATGTGGGGATCTGTTTTTGGTGTTAAGAGCTTCCTCAGGTCATAATAATACTAAAAAAGGCTGATTCTGAGAGTCAATTGTACACCTGTACAAACAGATCCTAACTTCTACCTGCATACAGGTATCACTCCAAGGAGCAGTATATTGGCACTGTACATTGGTGTATCAACACACTCCCAGTTGGAAGCTGAAGTAAAGAGGACATGGGATCACATCCAGGATTCTTTGTACATCGAGTTCTCAGTCTTAGCTAGGTCACTGGAAGGAGAAAAGAATCAATATGTTGCAGAGCTCTCAGCAGCTAATTAGTAAGAGACAAAAGCAGGGGAATAGGTCGTGTCTACTTCCACATCTAGGGAATGAATTCCACGAGCAAGAAGAAATATATTGCTCGACTATAAAGTTACTGCATTGACACTCCAGCTTCATATCAGTTCCTTAAAATAAGTTCTCCCCCTTACATCACTATAATATACTGGTATGTTGCCCATGGTCAGTTGGTGAATATGTTTAAAAAACATACATAATAGCAACAGAATTGGGGAGACACACCTCACAGTGTCATCTATTGAACAGAGCCTGTAACTACACTGTTACAGGCAACTGTTTACATTCTAAATGTTTACATAGGTGGCTGACACAAAAAAAAAGTGACAACAGGAAGTGTGTGCATACACAAGATTTTTAATATACAGATGGGCAGCAGGAGGCTAGGGGGAAAGCAGAGTTTGGAGTGAAATCCCAGCTTTTAACTTATGAAAAAAACTTGGATATTAACTGATGTGAAATGCCAGTGAATTATTCCTTGTAACGTTACAGATTTACACATCTTTAACTAGATATAGGATGTGAACATTTCAGGTCAATTTTAGGGTAATATGCAATAAATTAGAATGGAAGAGAGGTTAGGCATACTAATTTCCAGATTAGTCCTGCACAGTAAGCTTTAAAATCATGGACACACCTGCCCTTTGAAACATAAAATGTACATGGTGTTGCTGTGCCATACAGAACAGGGAGTCCTCATGTTCAGTTAGGGTCTCCAACACCACCACCCCCCCTCCAATGCCCTGGAGTCTCCAGGAATTAAAGATTAATCTCCCGGACACTGCTGCAAGCAACCCGGGAGAAAAATCAAATGGGCATTAATAAAAAAAAAATCGGAGATGGGGAAAGAAAGCTGTCTGTTTGCGTTCCAATTGGTGCAGGAAGGCTGCAGGCAGATGGGTATGGCAGGACCGTGATGGAACCTCCTGGAATACGTCCAACCAGAGTTGACAACCCTAGGTTCAGTTGCTGGTCTGTACTGAGTTAGGTGCCATCAGCCAGGGCAGCAGAATGGACACAAGCATTGTTGCCTTTTGTGGCTGAAAAGAGAGGGGATTATCAGCCTGAGTTCCTGCTACTGATTACTATCCAATGATCCCTGCTGCAAAGAGTGTGTGTGTGTGCATGCCCACAAGACTGCATGTGTGTCTAAATGTTGGAGGAGGACAGTGTCAGGCTCAGTGACTTGATTCTCACTGTCTAAAGTTTCATGCATAAATAATGGTTGGTCACTTGAACAAAGTATAAGAGTGTTATTTTCACTCATGGAGCCATTCCCCACCCTGAGTTAGCACCTACAGGGAAAAAGGAAAGATAACCAAGGGATGGGTGGGGTCAAGAAAACAATGCAAGGTCCATTCTATTGCCATAGTAGGATGGGTCACTACATTGTTAGTTCAGATCTTTTCCAAAAGTATATATTATATGCAGTACATGATTCTATCAAGATTATATTTACTTGAAAACAGGTGAGCTCTAATAGTTCAGTATTTGACTTCCAGCCAAAAAGAGGCAAGTTCAAGTCCCAGGGGTAACTGACACTTTGTGCTCACCTACTGCAGTCAGTTACACTTAAGCACCAATAGCAATTCTGCCACTTAAACTGCCCAGCTGCCCAGTTGCAAGCGGCCTGAACAAGGTAAGGGAAGGGAAAAACTTACACATTTGCTCTCATGGCTTGATGGTTTAAGCAAACAATCTTAATCTGAAAAAAATCACTATGTACAAATTCGACACTGCAAACAACAATTTGACATCAAAGCTGAGCAAACCAAACAGCCCAAGTACTGTACAACTGAAGGAAGCAAACATACCAAAGCACTTTATTCACTTTGTATTTCACAAGTCACACAATAGTTGTGGTAACAGCATTTCTAGTATTCTGTTACAGAATCTAAGTTCTGCATGCCTATTTTTCCAAGTCCTGCAAAGAACACAAGTGCACAGTATGTGACTGCAATATTGCTATAGTGCTACATATCACAACCTATGCATTTTAAGTACTGTACTGGTAGTGTCAACCGTGGCTCAGTGGTAGCGTTCTCATCTCTAAGTCAGAAGGTTGTGGGTTCAAGTCCCACTTCAGAGACTTGAGCACATAATCTAGGCTAATACTTCAGTACAGCAATGAGGGAGTTCTGCACTGTTAGAGGTGCCGTCTTTCATACGAGACGTTAAAGCCGAGGCCCTATCTGCCTCCTCAGGTGAATGTAAAAGATCCTATGACACTATTTCGAAGAAGAGCAGGGGGAGTTCTCCTAGTGTCCTGGCCAATATTTATCCCTCAACCAAAATCACAAACAGATTATCTGGTCATTTATCTCAATGCTCTTTGTAGAACCCAGCTGTGTGCAAATTGGCTGCCGCATTTCTCTACATTAGAATACTGACTATACTTCAAAAATATTACATTGGCTGTAAAGTGCTTTGGGACATCCCGAGGTCATGAAAGTAGTATATAAATGACAGTTTTTTCTTTTTCTTTCACACCGATGCTACAATATAGTACATTGATACTGCATCTGTAATATGAATTATATGGATACGTGAACAGGGTGGGCAAATGTGACTCGACTATTTGTTCGCGTGGAGGGTAGATGCCGACACAGACTGGTTGGGCCGAATGGCCTGCTACCGTGTTGTAACTTCCACATATTTCTATGAATTAATATCCTTCTGCAGTATCAATTCAATGATTAGAAATATATAGTATGACTGGGTGCTAAGTGGGGTATTAACTCAGTTAAGACTCTTGCATTGAGAAATTATTTCAATTTTGAAAACTGAGCAAGGTTGCTTCTTTCAACTAGGTTAGAGTACAGCATAGGTTAAGTGCCAGGGATGTTCTTTTAAATTAAAGTTGCTATATAAATGCAAGTTGTTGTTGTTAACCGTCCTACATAAAGCAAATCTAGGCAGTCTCAATCCAATTCCAAGTAGATATAGGTGCATTTAAGGGAAAGCTAGATAAGTACATGAGAGAGAAAGGAATAGAAGGGTATCCTGATAAGGTAAGATGAAGTAGGGTGGGAAGAGGCTCATGTGGAGCATAAACACCGGCATAGACCTGTTGGGCCGAATGGCTTGTTTCTATAAGTCCTTGGCACAAAATTGTCCACGACTTGATAAACTATCATCCTCATTCCAAAATCACAAAGATAGCTGCTGAGGGAAAGGGGGATGGATAAAATCATCCCAGTACACTAGAGGGCACTCTCTGAGGCTGATGGTAAAATACGCTATTGGAGAAGAGCAAGGGCAGCTTAACTCTGTCTGATTAACACTACATATTCGCTGCGACCGCTTCCTGTGGATACTGGAAGCTTTTGCAGAAGTGGAAAAGCAATCCATTCTCCAGTAACAACATGCATTCAGCACCAAAAAAAAATCTCAATAACAATATGCTACAGGGATTCCTGAATGTATCCACTCTGCATTTACCATGGCTGTTGTACAAGGGAAAAGGCAAGCTTTATTCTGGAAAGACGACCTAATCTAATCACTAAAAGTAGCGACGCAGGTTAGTAAGAGCATTAAAAATGCAAACCAAGCATTGGGGTTCTTTTCTAGATGGACAGAAATAAAAAGCAGAGAAGTTATACTAAACTTGTATAGAACCTTGGTTAGACCACACGAAGTACCGTGAACAGTTCTGGTCTCCATATTAAAAAAAAGGATACAGAAGCAATGGAGAAGATTTACTAGGATGATACCAGAACTGAGAAGTTATACCTATCAGGAAAGATTGAACAGGCTGGGGCTTTTGTGACCTGATAGAGGTCATTAAGATTATGAAAGGGTTTGATAGGGTAGATGTAGAGAAGATGTTTCCACTTGCAGGGGAGACCAGAACTAGGGGCCATAAATATGAGATAGTCACTAATAAATTCAATAGGGAATTCAGGAGAAACTTCTTTACCCAGTGTTGAACTCGCTACCACAAAGAGTAGTTGAGGTGACTAGCATAGATGCATTTCAGAGGAAGCTAGATAAACACGAGGGAAAAAGGAATAGGGAATGCTGATAGGGTTAGATGGAGAGAGGTGGGAGGAGGTTTGTGTGGAGCATACCGGCATGGACCTGTTGGGCTGAACGGCCTGTTTCTGTGCTGTATATTCGATGTCATTTAATATTGCTTCCTTGTACCTTATTTTGGCATTTAACATGTGTGTGTGCATGAATCAGAGTTATAAATTTTTGAATATCTACCTATATTTATTCAATTGAACAAATCAAGGCATGCGTTTGATTAGGAAGATAGGCACAGAAAATGTGATGCACAGCTCTGCCATAGTTTGAGAGGGACTCTGGTTTGTACTTGGGATAGTAAGCTCCCAAGTCAAGCTAGGGCCACCTGACAGCGTGGAGGATGCTACTTTAGCACTTTTCTGATCAAATATAGAATGCCACTGCAAGGGATGAGGGGCATGGCCTGTTCTTAGTCAGAAGTGGGTTTGTGGTGTAAGGTACCTTAGAGATTTAGAAGTACTTGAAGAAGTAAATGTGGAACAGGAAAACAGGAAGCCACTAAACTAATGAAAGTCATCCAAACATTTTCAAATAAAGGGGAAAATTTTTGCAGAATGAATCTTATCCTGAACATACAAGTGACTTATTTTTAAACTGTGAACACCGATACTGTAGTTTTACAATAATCCTAGCAGTTTTCTTAGCCATTTTGCATTTGAGATTCATTATGTGTAAGCAAGATTCAAAGTTTTCAATAAAAAAATTAGATATACTGATCTGCAGTCAGCACATTTATTGATTCCTGTATGAATAAAGCACCGAGCACTACAGATCCAAAAATCTGAGTTGTTCCACAGCACTCACGCCCATGCTTATGTAATTTGCAATTTATTATAGAGAATCTTTTGGACAGCCCTTATTCCCACTGGCCATTTTTGCATTTCATAAACTGTTCAATGCAATGTTTGTTATATATATTATATCCACTTTACATTTAAAATTTTCTATTTTGTCTTCTTTTCCAGATTCTCCCCCCCCCCCCGTTATCTTCCAGCATCTTTCTGCCAGGAGGACAAGTTGTTCAGAGATGTCTCTGTAGCTGACAGTAAGCACGCAAGCTTCACCAAGTTAGGACTGCTGCTGTAAGTTTTCCAAAATTGGAATTTCACTCATTCTAGTGCCCAAGGAAGTAAATGCCAAAACTGATCTGAGTGCAGGCAAATCTAAATAATTATTAAGGACAGAGTTAGAGCTGGTAGCGCCCTCAGTTGGGAATTAAAATACTCCTCTAACAGAGCTACATGACTGTTCCGCCTTCATATTCTCACTATGAAGGTTTATATTTCCCCCCCCCCCCCCCCGAGTACAAAAAACAATCTCTGTTGATTAAAAATTCTTTACCATTCAGCAATACTAGTTTAACACAGTAAATTTAATACAACAGAGGGAAGCATTACAATGATGAATTCAGAACAAAGTGGATGATAGCAATAAAGCACTGAATTCTAATGTGCTCTGCAGGGAGTAATTGAACAAACAGTGGCCTTAAAAGGGGCAGGTAAAGTTAGCAGCTAAACATCACAGTGCTCCAGGCTACCCATGAGCAATGTCTGTTTTTTAAAAAAAATTATGAAAATGTGAAGTTTATTTCGAAAACAAAATCCCCAAGTATTCTGAATTGAGCCCTTAGTGTTGTGGAGAACTCCATCCTGTAATGTTTTTCTGCAACCAGTGGAGCCACAGTTCCTTCCCTCCATTACAGGATGATGTAAGGTGGGAGGAGGCTCATGTGGAGCATAAACACCAACCATTTTCAAAAAAAAGGGGAACATTTCTGCAGAATGAATCTTATCATGAGCATACATATTTGTAAACTGTGAACACCAATGCTCTAGTTTTATAATATTCCTATTGCATAGACCTGTTGGGCCGAATGGCTTGTTTCTATGTAATTGTGATAGCCGTGTGCTCTGTAGCTGTCCTGTATGTTTGGCACTCTACTGCAAGCTTTACAAAGCAGCCCAGATACACTCTGATTCCCAAAGGCATTCTTCAAATGGTAGACTGATAATGGGAAAGTTCAAATTAAATGCACAATACAACTCTGGATGTCAAAACAATAGTAGATTCTTTTTGGGACTGGATAGCAGAGATAATTAGCACAGTTTTACATGTGAGACCTACATACAAATTCACTGCAGGCCAGTTACATGTTTTTCTTCTTTGCTAGCAATAAGCACTTTACATGAAATGAGTTTGGGCAGCATCAGTTCCTAGTGAGTGTGACCAACAGAAGAAAGCTGTTCACAATTTAATACAAATACAAACTACATTAGTAATCTTACTGAGATAGCCACTGTGGGAAGTATATTTTTAAAAATCACACTGGGGCCATTCTGTTATTCTGAGGCTGGAGTAAGGTACAGTACCAAGACTGTTATTTCACATCTGGCTGCACTATAGTCAAACTTCACAATGCTCTTTTCCTTGCAGCTCTACAGATCCTCAGCTGCATTGCTCATTAAAAAAAATCTAGCTCATTGTCGTCTGAATGAACTGTAGATGCTTAACACAAGCATTTATGATTCTAGAGCATTGAAATTAATTTTAATCAGGATCTCTATTAGCTGAGCTTTCACTGTGCGTGGTTAAGAATATAGACCTATAGGGAATTATCATATTGCTACTAAGGCACAACATTATCACAACTTTTTGAATTACAGCCAACATTAGACCTTCCAGAACTGACAACATCTCAGAAGATATTTAAAAAGAATTTCATGCATTAAGGCCAATTTTAGTTGTTAATAGCCAATTCTTTTTTTCAAAGGAAACCTTTAAAAAATAGACCCAGCCTTATATCCCCTTTTATTATCTAATGATATAAATGCTTTGCTAGACTGGAATAATTTTATACTCCTAACTTAAGGGTGCATTAAACATTTGCGCTATAAAAAGATAAACTATTAATTTGCAGATTACAGAAGTTATTAAGATACAATGAAGCTTTCAGCAAATCCTTTCTGGTCACTTCTATAAACCTTAAGCTACTGAGTTTACCAATGTAACCCTCAACTAAAATCAGGATATATGTTAATAACATTCACAGTCAACTCTACTTTCGTGGCACGCTTCTGATTAAATTAAATTCCTGATATAGCAAGGCACAACTAGGATACCATCAAGATGGCATTGTTCATTGATATTCTAAAAATATATAAAACTATATTTGGTCATCAATAACCACCCTGACCCCGTTTTTTCCAAACTAGTGTTGTACAGTAAAATGTAAGAGCCTTTCACTTATACCAGTGAGGGAGCGAAGAAAGACACACAAAAAAGCATGGGATCTATACTGTCAAGCATAGGGCATTGTTTTTCAAACTATAACTGGAACAAATCGAGCAGCCACACCCCTGCAGTTACCAAATACGGGCACCTGCAGGAAATCCAGCCATTAACACACCAGGTAAACATTACATGTTCACTCTCAAGCTTTTCCTCTGATATTACAACCTTGTACTTTACTGTTTTGTGGGCTGCTCGATTGGTACTAGTAGTTTATCCAAGTCGTCATTGGCAAAATAAAATTTCTGCACTCTGAGAAGATCGTATTGCTCTGAAGGCATGTTGGCCCATATGTGGTCACAGCTTGGTTAAAACTTCTGCTGGGTAGTTTCTAATGACAGTTAAATACATTCTACATTGTAATGCAACAGGTTCACCTATTATTTTACCAAACAAATCTACTGCCTATAATCACCAAATGTTCTTGGTTCTATCTGTATAGAACGCTGCAGCTCTTTGATTACCAATAAAGCGGAGACATTATTTTTGAAGAAAATTTCAGCACACTACTTCCTCAACCAACTTTCTATCTATGCTATATATTTCATCTTATACCATGAGCCTGAATTTTTGTAACAAGCTTCCTGTGAGAAACCCTGTCGAGCATCTTCCTATAAATCTATATACACTTCATCTGCTGCATTCCCTTTATCTTACAATTGGTCACTATCTCAGCGTCCTATTTGATCCTGAGCTGAGCTAGCGACACCATATCCTCTCCATCACAAAGACTACCTACTTCCACCTCCATAATATTACCAGTCTCTACCACTACCTCAGCCCATCTGCTGCTGAAACCCTCATCCATGCTTTTACCTCCAGACTCTACTATTCCAATGCTCTCCTGTCCAGCCTCCCATCTTCCACCCTTCATAAACTTTAACATGCTGCATACAGTCTATTTCATTTTTATATTATCCACGAGGGCTTTTTCATATTCCCCTTTAGCCCTTTTCACTTTCAATATTCCTGAGTTCTACCTCCTCTCTCGACCCCTCCACTGCCTCTGATTTGTCACGCTGCTTGTCCGACATCCAGTATTGGATCAGCAGAAATTTCCTCCAATTAAATATTGGGAAGACCGAAGCCATTGTCTTCAGTCCCCGCCACAAACTCCGTTCCCTGGCCATCGACTCCACTCCCTGGCCGCTGTCTTGAGGCTGAATCAGACTGTTTACAACCTCAGCGTCAGTTGGCCCTGAGCTGAGCTTCCAACCACATACCCTCTTCATCACCAAAACCGCCTACTTCCACCTCCATAATATCCCGTCTCTGCCCATCGGTTCCTGAAACCCTTATCCATGCCTTTGTTACCTCCAGAATCGACTATTCCAGTACTCTCTTAGCCGGCCTCTCACCCTCCACAAACTTCAGCTCATCCAAAACTCCGCTGCCCATATCCTAATTCACACCAAGTCCCGATCAACCATCACCCCTGTGCTCGCCGACCTACATTGGCTCCTGGTCCGGCAACACCTCAAATTTAAAATTCTGATCCGTGCCTTCAAATCCCTCCGTGGCCTCGCCCCTCCCTATCTTTGTAACCTCCTCCAGCCCTACAACCCTCCTCAAATTCTGGCCTCTTGCCCATCCCTGATTTCCATCTCCCCAGCCTTCAGCTGCCTAGGCCCTAAACCTCTATGCCACTCTACTCTTTTAAGAGGCTCTTTTAAACCTACCTCTTTGACCAAGCTTTTGGTCACCTGTCCTACTATCTCTATGTGGCTCGGTGTCAAATTTTGTTTGATAACACTCCTGTGAAACACCTTGGGAATATTTTACTACGTTAAAGGCGCTATATAAATGCAAACTGTTGCTGTTGTTTCCAATATATCGTTAGCCCTAGTTTCATCATATGCCTCCCTTGAATTTCAGCTAGTTTTAATCTATTTATCCATGGAGTTCTATCTTTCAAAGTCCCCTCTATTTGCCTTATAGAGTACATCTATTTTGTACTCCATCCACCTCATATTTGACGATTCCCCACTGTTGATCCATCATCCTGTTTGCTAACTTTTCTGCCCAGCTAATTTTGGCCAAATCCTTTTTCTTACAGAACTATGCCTCTTTCCAGTCAAGCACCTCTATCTTTGATTGTACTTCATCCTTTTCTATTTTCACATTCAACCTATGCTGTTGTTTCACTCTTCGGTTATTTGTCCAACTTCATTTCGTAGAACTTAATCAAGCCATGCTTCTTTTCTTGGACTAGAAACATCCAGATCCAGCAGCATATATATATTGCTCTATCGATACTGCTACATCTCGAGCCCAATTATGTGCTAAGACTGGCCAGTGTAATTCATGGCCTTTGGATTCATGCTGTCTGAAGATAGGTACTCAACCTGAGGAGTAAGCTGTAGCCATCTCATCGACAGACATAAAGTATGCAGCTGCAATCTACTCAAAAGTTTTTAAAATGAAAACTATCTTTGGATTTATTTGCATGTGCTGTGGTCCCACTGTGTTCCAGGGAGACCATTCTGCAAGAATGTATTGTTATGGTATAGTCATAAAGACATATCCAGTATCGTGGATATCAAGCTCATAATCGGCATCTACACACTGCATCTGAATCTTACTGTTTGCTGAGTAAGTTGTCTGTCCCTAAAATAGTTTAGTTGCTTAGGGATGTGTGAAACCAGTAGGGACTTTTCTTCAATTTACAATTGAAGTCCAACTTCCCTGAAGAGCTATGTGTAATGTTTCAAGAGGAGTCTCTAAGACCAGGATAGATGTGAAATGCTGCAGTCGGAGAAAGACTACCACTGCAGGCATCAATTTTTACGTCTATGCACAGACCAAGTAGGGCACAATATTAGAGCCCACCTGATTGGATTAAGTGCTGACTCTTCTGGGGGGTGAACTCCTAACCCACATTGAGCATGGTACTGGGAACTTGCTGGGGAGGAGCCTGGAATTCACAGGCTGATATCAAGTGCTAGTAGGAGAATTTTAAGGGATCTGGTCACTTACAAGGGAAGCAGCCATTTAAGGAGGAATAATTATTTACCTTTAAAAAGACCAAGTATTTTAATGCACGTTTGAGCTTTTCAAAGGCTGTTTGGAGCGAAAAATACTTAGGAACTAGCACGATAAACTTGGAGGTGGCAGAACAAACTTGGAGGCCAGAGCCAGAGTCTGTGAGCTATTGCTAGAGCACAGCATACAAACCCCATTTCATAGTTGACAAAGTGGAGGTGATGCTGCATGAGGTAGATGCTTGGAGGGTTGCCTTGCTTGCCACTCCAGGAGACTCTCCCCAGAAGTCAGCAGGGCACACCACCTGCAAGACCTGGGAACAGGTGTGTAAGAAGGTGGCACTTCAAGGAAGCTGCCAAAGTGAGCTGAACCAAGTTTCATTTGATAGGTGCATAGTCCACATACATGTTTCACATTTACTGCTGGTCCATACGATGCCGTATAAAATATTACGGCCGTTTCTAAGCTGACCATGCAGAGCACAGAACAATGGTGCAGCTGCAACAAATAACTAAAAGCCTCATTCACAAGCACTGTAACTCACTGTAGCTGCGTGGTCACTTAATGACGACCATGATAGATTGCAGCTTGGGCACATCCATTGCTCTGCATGCACTCTTTGAAACTACACAAGTCAAGTCTCTGCCTGCATGACAAGATGACAGTACATGGAAAGAGAATTGGAGAAGGGTTCAGAAATTACATGCCCGTGACCCCTTTGGAGGAGGCCATCCTGGATGATCTTTAAGAGAATCAAGGTGGTAAGAAATGGTGAAGCTGTAAGTCTCCCCAAGCTATAGACTAGTACCATGCATTTGGACACTTTTCACAGCCAGCCCCAGAGGCTCATACACAACCACAGAAAAAGCAATCAGTCAGCATCTTACAATGTGAGCTCTGTTGCAAGATCTCTCGTGGGGCTAAGACTATAATTCACTTTTCTGTCATTGTAGGCCTGGAACAGCAACCTGAGAGAATGCCTCAACACCCTGCTTCCCTCTCACCAATCTTTGCCAGCAGCAGAACTACACACGTCACAGAATGCAGTTTGCAGTTTTGAGGAGCAAGCATGGGTGATTCACAGGTGAGAAGATCAAGTTGTGCTGCCAGAGGAGCATAAACTTGCTGGCTGCCATCAAGGACACTGTGTACTTTGGGAAGTACGGTGGTATTTGGATAGCTGTGTCACACGTCCGTTGCTAATCAGTAGAAAAGACAAAATACGCTTACCAATGCATTAGTCATGTCATACCTGCGGGGAACACATTGGCAAACAATGCAGATGCTGCCTATGCTAGACTAGAAGGCTGACCCAAAACAGTTGAACGTGCTGGTACTCCCCCTACCACTAATGCTGCAAAACGTTTGACGTGGGTTGGTTGCAGGTGTCTTTGCTGCATGCTGTATTTTCACACTATGTAGATATTTCCTCAGACAAGTCCAGGTAAATCCACCTCTTCCTGTAGTACTGATTTGGAGGGCAACGGCAGTGGCCACAACACTCCAATCCTCCAGAAAACAAATATTCCCACAGGGAAACCCATTAGCTACATTTCTAGAAGTTAAGCAAAATATAGTGCCAGAAGGCATGCACCATGGCTTTCAGAACTAAATGGGCCAAAGGATTGGGGTTGGGGAGTGGTGGGAGGTAGAGAGAAAATCACATAAAGCATCCTTCAAAAATCATTATTTTGTGACTTCCTTGACCCTTTAAATTTTCACTTCTACACTGAGGACTCACTGTACGAGTAATGATCTAGCAGAGGTATCAGGAAATAGTGTGAACAACAGTATAACATCATTCCTGCACTGGTTGAAATGTGCACTGGAAATACACTAGACATTAGGAACTGAGATCAAATGTAACTGATTGACAAACCTCCAGTTGGTTATGCTTTAATAACACCCACATTCGGGTATAACGGTCATGTAAACACACCCTAAATGCTGACGCGAGAACCAGTAGTTTGCTTCTTCCACATTCAGCCCCAAGCGTTTCCTGTAGGTTTTCTGAAACTCTTATGTTAAAGTTTATATCCTCAAGGTCCACCAGGCAGTTCTTCTAGTATACAATCGTAATTATCTGCAGTGTAACCATTTTGAAAGCCTCCGTTTTGAAGGCAATATTCAAGGTGTTCAGGTCCAGGGAATGTTGGAAGAGCCTCAAGCTTTCATGTCTCATTGGTATCTTCACTACAGACTGGAAAAACAGAAGCTTCCGTATTTCGGGAAACAAGATTTACTTGGTAGGAGCACTCCAGCTGGACCGAGAAAGCCACTGCCTTGAAAAGTTATCCCTTGTGAAATGACAAAGATCTTCTGACAATCTCCCTTACCTGACTGCCCAATGAGGCAAAAGCTCACTCACCTGATAAATATCAAATACAATTCTTCACTGGCGCACATGGCACTTTGTGAACTTAGCAAACTTGAGTCACTGGTGCAGCACGGAGGCAAAAGCAGAATCAGTTTCTTTCTGGGCCCCCATTTTCATGCAATCCAGTTCATTTGAAACAAGGTTGGGGGGTACACTTGCTGCCCTTCCCCACAAGGGGGAAAAAGGAAGGGAATCTAAAGCTAGAGCTCCCTGGATGACTCCAGGTATAGAGATTAAAATGAAACAGAAAAAGGCCTTTGATAAATATCAGGTTCATAATTGAGTGGAGAGCCAACGTGAGTATAGGAGCTGAGGAGAACTGAAAAAGGAAATAAGAGGGGCAAAAAGAGTATATAATAGATTAGCAGGAAACATAAAAGAGAACCCAAAAGTCTTCTATAAACATAGAAATAATAAAAAAACGGTAGTCAAAGGAAGGGTGGGGCCACTTAGGGACCAAGAAGATCTTCTTGTGGAGGGCATGGCTGAGGTACGAAATGAGTACTTTGCATCTGTCTTCACTAAAGAGGATGCTGCCAATGTCACAGTAAAGGAGGAGGTAGTAGAGAAATTAGATAGGATAAAAATAGATAGAGGAGGTTGGCAGCACTCAAAGTAGAAAAGTCATTCAATCTGGATAGGATGCATCCTAGATTGCTGAAGGAAGTAAGACTGGAAATTGCAGAGGCTCTGGCCACAGTCTTCCAATCCTTGGATATATGGAATGGTGCCAGACGACTAGAAGATTGCAAATGTTATACCCCTGTTCAAAAAATGAGAGGGATAAACCCGGCAACTACAGGCCAATCAGCCTGACATCGGTGGTGGGGAAACTTTGAGAGACAGTAATCCAGGACAAAATTAATTGGCACTTGGAAAAATATGGGTTAATAAATTAAAGTCAGCATGGATTTGTTAAAGGCAAATCGTGTTTGACTAACTTGATTGAGTTCTTTGATGAGGTAATAGAGAAGGTTGATAAGGATAGTGCGGTTGATGCGTATATAGACTTTCAAAAGGCATTTGATAAAGTACCACATACTAGCAAAATTGAAGCCCATGGGATTAAAGGGGCAGCAGCCTACGTAACTGGCTACGGGACAGAAATCAGAGATTAATGGTGAGCGGTTGTTTTTCAGACTTGGAGGGAAGTGTGCAGTGGTGTCCCCCAGGGGTCAGTGTTGGGACCCCTGCTCTTTTTGATTTTTATATATATATATATATATATATATATATATATATAAAAAAAATGACCTGGATTTGGGTGTACAGGGCATGATTTTAAAATATGCAGATGAAACAAAACTTGGAAATGTAGTAAACAATGAGGATAGTAATAGACTTGAGGATAGTAATAGACTTCAGGATAGACAGTGAAATGGGCAGACACGTGGCAGATGAAAGTCAACGCAAGAAAGTGTGAAGTGATTTAATTTGGTAGGAAGAATGAAGAGAGGCAATATAAACAAAATGGTGTAATTTTAAAGGTGGTGCAGGAATAGACACCTGGGGGTGCACATACACAAGTCTTTGAAGGTGGCAGGACAAGTTGAGAAGACTGTTAAAAAGGCATATTACAAAGGGTCCCCCTTTGGTTTGTAAATAGAGGCATAGAGTACAAAACCTTTATAAATCACTGGTTCAGCTGCAGTATTATGACCAATTCTGGGCACCACACTTTAGGAAGGACGTCAAGGCCTTAGAGAGGGTGCAGAGGAGATTTACTAGAATGGTACCAGGGAAGAAAGATTTCAGAAAAGTGGAGACACTAGTGAAACTGGGGTTGTTCTCCTTACAGCAGAGGTGGTCATGGGGAGATTTCATAGGTGTTCAAAATCACAAAGGGTTTTGATAAGAGTAAATCCCATAATTTGACGAGTAACCAGGCATATCAGGAAATCAAAAATTGCTGGGCTACAGTTGATACCCCTATCGCAAGGGCATTGAGTGGTCTGTTGTAAAAGTTTAAATCAGTTTTATGCCATCCACATTGGAAAAATAAGTCTCTGCTGCCACAAAGGGCCAAGTAATTGCTGCTATTATCTGTTTCCAGTGGCAGAAGGGTCGGTAACCAGAGGACGCAGATTTAAGGTAATTGGCAAAAGAACCAGAGGTGATGAGGACATTTTCTTTTTTTTTTTAAACACAGCAAGTTAGGATGTGGAATGCACTGCCTGAAAGGGTGGTGGAAGCAGATTCAATAATAAATTTTAAAAGGGAATTGGATAAATTCTTGAAGGGGGGAAATTTGCAGGGCTACGGGGAAAGAGGTGAGTGGGACTAATTGGATAGCTCTTTCAAAGAGGCAGCATGGGCATGATGGGCCGAATGGCCACCTTCTGTGTTACAAGATTCTACAATTCCTCCAGTCTATGTCTCAAAGGAAGTCCGCTTCCTTCAAAGATGTTGCATTTTTGACTATACAAAGAGCCTGGCCCTTCAGACTTAAAATGGGAGGGGGTGGAACATCTCCCATAATGTGACTGCCAGTGGAAAATGAGACCAGAAAAATAACCAGGCATATCAGGAAATCAAAAATTGCTGGGCTACAGGTGATACCCTTATCTCAAGGGCATTGAGTGGCCTGTTGTAATGGTTTAAATCAGTTTTATGCCAGCCACATTGGAAAAATAAGTCTCTGCCACAAAGGGCCAAGTAATTGCTGCTATGATTTGTACTGTCTAATCAGTAAAATTTGAACCCAAGACAGATATGATTCTGATTTCTTTGAAAAATGCTGTGGACATATTGGTACTTTCTGGTTATCCAGCTTCCTAAAATTTCTTTCTAAAGTCATTGGTGCCCTATTTTATATTGGTGACTAGTATTTTAGTTGTATGTAGAAAACCACCAAGAAATCGAAGAAATAAGAAGTGACCAGTGTCTTATAGTCATTGAACGAAATGTAACTTGAACCTAAGTATAGCAGGTGATGTTTTGCCATATCCCTTTATTCTATGGTATTTGACCCCAAGAATCCAGGTTTGGCTACATTAGGTACATTTTAGCCACTGGGCTCAGCCAATGAACTAGAAACTTTTACTGAGGTCAAGAGAAGTCTGGGTGGCACAAGTGGAACTGAAGTTGTGTGTTGATCCATATGGCTGTAAATTGCACAAGTTCTACTATCCATAACTCAACACAAGTTTCTCAAGAAAAATCGCAAAAGTGCAGTGACTCCTGAATTAATAATTTGTCCCAGTATTTGAGTCAATAATAATTGAAGTAGACTTCAATAGCTGAGTAATTTTAACCCAGGAATCTTTCAAGATTGCTATAAATGGCAGATGCTGCAATGATTAAAGTTTGCACCAATGCAATCAACCGAAGTCTAATTTGATTGTTACTTCAAAAAAAAAACACTGGAATTTTAGCCACATTAACTATTGCTTTGATATCAATAGGCACCAAAACAAAAGTAGAATCCTGGGATCAGTAGTCATGTGGCTTAACTGGGAAGGAGATTGTGTAAACCCTGCCAGATCTGGCACCTTTGCCCTGCCCCCAACCTTCTGAGTTGATGCAAAACATAATTCAATCAATGCTATGGTCTTGAACACTCCTTGGAGCTGCTCCAAATGTCAACACATTGTTCAAGGATGCACAACATTAGGACAGATTAGAACTAACCGTTTGGTCCTCGTTTGCTACTTATACAAAATTGGAAAACTCATTACAAATTTAGTCCTCCCATGTACCTAGTGCAGCAACGTCCAAGTATTTTGCCACAGGTCCACATATAATTGGTAACGGTTAAATGAATTTTCACATTAATTTGCATATATCAAGTTGCTGATACTAACAACTTATTTACAATTTACCCATCAATTGGACCACAGCACATTTTCCAAGGTTACAAAATTTAAACAGGAAAAAATGGCAATTAATATAGGTGTAATTGAGTTATCAGGCCCCAGGGGTCACAGTGCTCCATGTAGATGGCCCAACAATCCTGGCCTAATAGGTAACGGTACTTTTAAAAAAATTCACTGGGGATGTGGGCATCACTGGCAAGGCCGGCATTTATTGCCCATCCCTAGTTGCTCTGAGGTGGTGGTGCTGGGCCGCCTTCTTGAACCGCTGCATGTAGCAGTTTGATATAACTGAGTGGCTTGCTACACCACTTCAGAGGGCAACAACAACTTGCATTTATATAGCGCCTTTAACGTAGTAAAACATCCCAAGGCGCTTCACAGGAGCGTTAACAAACAAAATTTGACACCGAGCCACGTAAGGAGGAATCAGGTCAGGTGACCAAATGCTTGGTCAGAGGTAGGTTTTAAGGAGCGTCTTAAGAGAATTCCAGTGCTTAGGGCCTAGGCAGCTGAAGGCACAACCGCCAATGGTGGAGTGATTAAAATCAGGGATTTGCAAGAAGTCAGAATTAGAGGAGCGCAGAGATCTGAGAGGGTTGTAGGGCTGGAAGAAGTTAAGAGATAGGGAGGGGCGAGGCTATGGAGGGATTTGAAAACAAGGATGAGAATTTTAAAATCGAGGTCTTCCCAGACCGGGAGCCAATACAGGCGTGATGGGTGAACGGGACTTGGTGCGAGTTAGGATACAGGCAGCAGAGTTTTGGATGAGCTCAAGTTTATGGAGGGTGGAAGATGGGAGGCCAGCCAGGAGATCATTGGAATAGTCCAGGCTAGAGGTTACAAAGGCACAGATGACGGTTTCAGCAGATGAGCTGAGGCAGGGACGGAGACAGGTGACGTTACAGAGGTGGAAGTAGGTGGTTTTGGTGATGGAGCAGATTTGTGGTCGGAAGCTCATCTGAGGGTCAAATAGGATGCCACGGTTGCGAACGGTCTGATTCAGCCTCAGACAGCAGCCAGGGGAAAGGATGGAGTCGGTGGCTAAGAAACAGTTTGCTGTGGTACCAAAGACAATGGTTTGGGTCTTCCCAATATTAAGTTGGAGGAAATTTTTGATCATCCAGTTCTGAATGTCAGACAAGCAATGTGACAAATGAGACACAATGGAGGGGGTCAAGGGAGGTGCTGGTGAGGTTAGACCTGGGTGTCATCAGCGTGCATGTGGAATCTGACGTGGTGTTTTCGGATGATGTCGCTTAGGGGCAGCGTGTAGGTGAGAAATAGGAGGGGGCCAAGGATAGATCCTTGGGGAACTTCAGAGGTAACAGTGCGGGAGTGGGAAGAGAAGCCATTACAGGTGATTCTCTGTCTACAACTGGTTAGACATGAATGGAACCAGGCAAACACAGTCCCACCCAGCTTGAAGACAGAGGAGGCGTTGGAGGATGGTATGGTTAACCGTATCAAAGGCTGCAATCAGGTCAAGGATGCGGAGGGATAGTTTACCACCGCCACAGTCACAGGATATCACTTGTGACTTTGATTAGGGCCGTTTCAGTACTGTGGCGGGGCAGAAACCTGATTGGAAGGATTCAAAACATGGAGTTGCAGGAAAGATGGGCATGGATTTGGGAGATGACAACATATTTCAAGGACTTTGGAGAGGAAAGGGAGGTTGGAAATGGGGCGGTAGTTTGCAAGGAGAGGGGTGAAGGGTGGGTTTTTTGAGGAGGGGAGTGATGACAGCAGTTAAGAGTCAACTAATGTGGGATTGGAGTCACATTTAGGTCAGACCAAGTAAGGACGGCAGGTTTCCTTCCCTAAAGGCATTAGTGAACCAATTGAGGTTTTTTACGGCAGTCTGACAGCACTTTTACTGATGCCAGTTTTATTTAATTACCAGTCTTTTTTTTTAAAGTTCAAATTCTCAAACTGCCATAGTGGGTGACATTCTCTAGATTACTAGTCCAGTAATATAACCGCTACACTATCGTACCCTGTTTGGTGTAGTATTAAGACACAGCTGACTGGCCTCAGCTGAGCAACAGTTGGATGTTACAACTTGAGTAAGCAGTGGCCAGGGTTCTTCACCCCACTGCTATTCATTAATTCCTGCTAGATTGTATGTGCGTGCATAAAGAGGTTCAGCTATGACCCCTTCCATAGCCTGCCTAAGCTATTTGGACCAACACATGGAAGAATGGCCATTTGAACAAGGTGTCAGTACCTGTGGAATCAGACCCAAATCAATTCTGTCACAGAATATGGGGGGGGACATTGGAGGAGAAAAAAACAGAAGTTTTTAAAAAGATTTTTGCAAAATGACAGCAGAGATGGCTGCCAGTAAGAGAAAAAAAATGGAGAGCTAGGCATATACAACGTGGTAAGACCATATGACTTCAAACTAAGGAGGCCAGAAAGAAGGAACTTGCATTTATATAGTGTCTTTCATGACCGTAGGACGTCCCAAAGCTCTTTACAGCCGATGAACAGGACCTTAAAAGGTGGTAATCTCTGAATTACTCCTAGTGCCATATGCTAGTGAGTACAGAAACAGGAAGATAGTGCAGGTGAATGTGTGGCTGGAGAAGTGGTGCAGGAGGTAGGCCTTCAGATTCCTGGGGCATTGGGACCAGTTCTGGGGTAGAAGGGTCCTGTACAAGCCAGACGGGTTGCACCTGAACAGGACTGGGACCAATGTCCTCACGGGGAGGTTAACTAATGCTGTGGCGGAGGGTTTAAACTAATTTGGCAGGGGGATGGGCACCTGGACACAACAGCAGAGAGCAGACAAGGTGCATAGTAAACTAGGAGGGAAAAACAGCGACGGAACAAAGAATAGTGTAGAAAGAGCAGGAATTAGATGGAAGAAAAAAGCAAAGCCGACTAACATGGTGTTGGAATGCACGCGTGTTAATGAAAGAAAAGTGTTACAAATAAGGTTGACATAAGAAAAAGTAAGCCATGCGGCTCCTCGAGCTTGCCTCCACGACTCAATAAGATCATGAATGATTATCTACCTCAACTCCGCTTTCCTGCCCTATCCCCATATCCCTTGATTCCCTCAGTGTTCAGGTATAAGCTGCCATGTTGGGTTATGAGAGTGGCCATAACTGAGACCTGGCTTAAACATGGGCAGGAATGGGAACTAAACATTCCTGGCTACAATGTGTTCAGGAGGGATAGGGAAGGAAAAAATGCTTTGGGGGGGGGGGGGGGGGGAAGAACAGCATTGATCAAGGATAACATTACAGTCTAAGAGGGACAATATACTAGAGGGTTCAAAGACTGAATCTATTTGGTTAGAGTCAAGGAACAGAAAAGGAGCTGTTATGTTTACTATAGATCCCCAAATAGTGAGGAGATATGAGGAACAAATCTGTTGGCAAATTTCAGAGGAATGTAAAAATAGCAGTAATAGTAGGGATCTCCAATTACCCTAATATAGACTGGGGAAAAAACAGAGCAAAGGGCAAGGAGGGTGAAGAATTCCTAAAATGTGTACAGGAGAACTTTCTTAATCAGTATGTTTCTAGCCCAGTGAGGAAGGAAGCAGTGCTGGATCTAGTTCTGGGGCATGAAGTAGGGCAAGTGGAATGTGTTTCAGTGGGAGAACATCTGGGTAAGTGATAATATAATTAGATTTCATGTAGTTATGGAAAGGGCCAAAGAAAAATTAACAGTGAAAATACCCAACTGGAAGAGCACCAATTTCAGGGATTTGAGAAGGGATATGGCACAGGTGGACTGGAAACAAAGATTGGCCAACAAAACAGTAAATAAGCAATGGCAGGCCTTCAAGGCGGAGATAGTTCAGGTACAAACCAAACATATTCCCATAAGGAAAGATGGGGCATCCAAAGCTAGAGCTCTTTGGATGACAATGGAAATAGAGGTTAAAATAAAACAGAAAAAGGAGGTTTATGACATGTCAGGTACAGAATAGTGTCAAAAACCGGGCAGAAGAGGGTGCAGGGGGAAACTGAAAAAGCATATAAGGAGGGCAAAAAGAGTATGAGAAAAGATTAACGGGTAACAGAAGAGAACCCAAAAATCTTTTATGAACAAATAAGAAGTAAAAAGATAGTTATAAAAGGAATGGTGGGGCTGATTAGGAGGCAGAGGGCATGTGAGGTACTGAATGAGTACTTTGCATCTGTCTTCACAAAGTAAGAGGATAAAGTTAATGTCGCAGTAGAGGAGGGGGGAGTAGTGATAAGATGGGTAGGATAAAAATAGATAGAAATGAGGTGTGAAATAGGCTGGCGTCACTCAAAGTCACCCGGTTCAGATGGAATGCACCCTAGGTTGCTGAGGGAAACTATGGTGGAGATAGAAGCGACTGACCACAATCTTTCAGTCCTCCTTGGATATGGAAGTGATGCCAGAGGACTGCAAATGTCACACGACTGTTCAAAAAAAGGGGAGCGATAAACCAGGTAAATACAGGCCAGTCAGTCTAACTTCAATGTTGGGAAAACTACTAGAGACCATTGTCAAGGACAAAATTAATTCTCACTTGGAGAAGCATGGGTTAATAAGGGACAGCCAGCATGGATTTGTTAAAGGCAAATCATGTCTGACTAACCTGATTTTGAGTCAGAGAAGGTCGATGACAGTAGTGCAGTAGATGTATATATGGACTTTCAAAGGACATTTGGTGAAGTACCGCATAACAGACTTATTCGGAAAATAGAAGCACAAGTATTAAAGGAATGGTGGTAACTTGGGTACATAATTGGCTAAAGGATAGGAGGCAGAGAGTAGTGGTGAATGGATGTTTCTCTGACTGGAGGGAAGTGTGCAGTGGGGTCCCCCAGGGGTCGGTATTAGGACCATTGCTTTTCTTGTTATATATAAATGACCTGCACTTGTATACAAAGTATAATTTCGACATTTGTGGATGATACAAAATTTGGCAATGTAGTAAATAGTGAACAGGATAGTAGCAGATTTCAGGACAGACAGACTGGTGAAATGGGCAGACAAACCGTGGATGTAATTTGATGCGGATAAATGAAGTGATGGACTTTGGGAGGAACACGGAGAGGCAGTATAATCTAAATGGTACTATTTTAAGGGGGGTACAAGAGCAAAGGGACCTGGGGAAGCATATTCACAAATCTTTGAAGGTGGCAGGGCAAGTTGATAAGGCGGTTATGCATATGGGATATTTGATTTTGTAAATATGGGCATTGAACACAAAATCAAGGAAGTCATGCTAAACCGTTACAAATCACTGGTTAGGCCTCAGCTGGAATATTTTGTACAATTCTAGGCACCACACTTAGGATATCAAAGGCCTTGGAGAGGGTAGAGGTTGTTTACCAGGATGATACCAGGGATGAGGGACTTCAGTTATGTAGAGAGATTGGAGAAGTTGGGATTGTTCTCCTTAGAGCAGAGGTGGTTAAGGGGAGACCTAATAGAGGTATTCAACATTATATGGGGTTTTGATAGAGCAAGTAGGGAGAAACTGTTTCCTCTGGCAAGTGGGTCGGTAACCAGAGGTCATAGATTTAAAATAATTGGCAAAAGAACTAGAGGGGAAATTAGGAGAAATTTTTTCAGAGGGTTGTTAACTTCTTGAATGCACTACCTCAAAGGGTGATGGAAGCAGATTCCGTAGGAACTTTCAAAAGGCAATTGGACATCTACTTGAAAAGGACTAATTTGCAGGGTTATGGGGTGTGGGACTAAATTGGATAGCTCTTTCCAAGAGTCGACACAAATGATCTCCTTCTGTGCTGTATGATTCTAAGTACTTTTGAAGTGTAGTCACTGTTGCAAATTGGTACTCATCACATATTGGTTCAGCTAGAGGCAACTGTGAACCCTAGGAATACCCATTCCCATGGTTCTGTATTCACACCAGTGCCTACCAATTCCAAAGTAACAAGTTAAAGTAAGTGAAGTGTCAACTTTAACCACTCTCAGGAAACATCGAGAATGCAATGACTATCAGCACTGCCCCAGACAGCAGAACATCAGCCATTATAGTGATGCTACGAGATTTTTGCCCTCCCTACCCTAGAGGAGCAGGGCTCAATTGCAGGATGCTAACCGCTAGCCCAGCTGAGATTGTAACAATAGGCTAAATTAGCACTGGCTGGAAATTCAATCCAGGACCTTCTGGTCTGTGCATCTTAGTACTACAGTAGGCATTGGCATTAGTCTTTACCCACTGGGAATGAAGGAACTGAACCAATGGGTTCTATTCATCTGCACCTTTTGATGCAGTGGTTTTATGTGGGGGATAAACAGCTTGAAAATGTTTTTTGTAAAGAAGATAAAAGTTGGAACAATGCCATACCTATTTTAGGGACTCTTTGTTACACCCATTAAAGAACTGAAAGGAGCCAAACCGTTGCTCCGTACAAGTCTGACAAAAACACATGGACAAGCATTACAGAATTTAGGTGGACAAAAATTGCTTAAGTCTATTAATTCTATACATACTATTAACTAGTTCACAAAAAACAATTTGAAGCATTTAACATTTGTTTCGGTTGTCTTTGTGATTTTTTTTTAAGTTGTGTTAAGTTTGCACATTTTATTGCTTAGCTTTATGTAATATATACACACACACACAATGTCACATGATCTTGTTGAACACTAGTTTTTAATCCATGTTTATGTGTGTGTGATAAAGACTCAGTATTTGGCACCCTTGCATTTGTGTGTAATAATCATTAAAGGAGAACTGTTAAATGACTGAGTTAAGTAAAAAGAATGAGTATATGTAGGTAATTCGAAGCAAAGGTGCAGTGGAAGTGTGCAGTATGGTAGTGCTGTTCTGACATTAAGCAAATGTTTATAAAAAACACAACGGGTAGTTAGTGTAGGCCATGTTTAACTGAAGTGCTATCAAAATTTCAAATGAGATCACTTTGGCTAGTCAAGCATTGTTGAAACACTCACTAAATACAGGTCAACGGCACAGCATTTCTGTCAAAAGACATGCTGGGCCCAACAAACCATCCTCAAGCCCAGCAAAATGAAATATGGTACCTAACCTAAAGAAGTAAGCACGGGGTGAGGGGGGGGGGGGGTGGAAATAAACACATGCGATATTTATACTGATCTTAGCCACATGCAGCACTGAACCTGTTACGAGCCCAAACACCAATCTGAAGTACCAGCTTAGGGAGCATGCCTCATCAATCCGTGTTTAGAAAAAACGTGATTAGGAAGGAAATTGAAATGGGTCGTGCGGCATAGGCATAATGACACCCTCAGCTGGACTCATCTATTTTTATCTCCCACTTGCAGAAATTTGTTTTGAGTTATGGACACTCAGGTGCTGCATTCATCTTCCAGGAACATTTAGATTTATTTTCTACTATTTATTCAGAAGATGACATTAGTAATTTAAGCTACCTAAAGTCTCAGATTAAACTAACGGTGGGTGGGTTTTTTTTTTGGGGGGGGGGGGGGGGGGGGAAAGGAAGAGGCAGGGAAATGGACACGGTTGGACCTAGTTTCTCGAGCATGGAAAAGACAAAAGGGTCCAATATCAGTGTCTACGTCCTCCCGTTCCCCAAGGTTGGCTCAGGTGCTAGTCAGGCATCCTTGGCGGCCACCTCAAACAGGCAGGCCCTTTGTATATGCCAACAAGGGACCTGATGCCTATTTAAGGAACCCTCTCCGAAATTGGTCAGAAACTGAGTCCACTCAGTTTTTCTGGTTCCTTCTGCAGCTGTTAAAGGGATTTCTGGCGGCCAACATAAAGGCAAGTTTTTTCTTTTTAACTTATCTTAATGTGCAACTAGGAGCAGGTGTTTTCCTTGCGACTCCACAGTACTATTGTGGTCCGCTGCCGGCCTGCACTCGTGTGCCCCCCCACCAACCACAAGAAGCCTCCCAGGACCTACCCAAGGGCCGCTGCCAGCGTCATAGCCTGCAAAATTGGTCCAGATCAAACCGGCGAGCTGCCTCAGGAGACCGGACAGGTGCCCGCAGCTATCTAGAATTATTCACGAGGCCCAACTCCGAACGAGCCTTCGGCCTCTGGCTTCTGGCGTGCGCTGCGAGCACAACCATTTCCAGCCCAAAAAAAAGCCTGAACAAATTTCCCTCTCACTTTCATCAATGGCATGTGTCGGCACAGTGCCCCACACCGTGCACATTATACATTAAACCTAACACACAACAATGAAGTGTTTTGATTAATTTTAGCCGAGAATTAAAAAATATTAAGATTTCATTTTACTTCAATCAATTATTTTGAACTCAAATTTAAATACGTTCAGCTACATCACTATCTTCCAGTCAAACTGGCCTTAGGCGAGAGAACTGCCGTAAACAGAGAAAAATTGCAATCGCCATTGACTTAACCCCGGGGGGGGGGGGGGGCAATGATCAATTTTGCAGATTCGGTGAGGGTATAGGTGGAGCAGCGCAAAGGTCCCAGGAAATTACGGTATAATTAATGGCATAACTCTCATCCAAACTTTCTGGGACTTTTACGGTATATAACAAACCAAACGCCAGATAGTTGCGCGATTCTGGGTCAATGTTCCTATCCTACTCAAACCCCTTCCTGACAGATCTACAATGTATATCTAGTACTTAGTTATTTCAGATTCAATATTTTTATCCTTTATAGAAAAGCTTAGGAAGATAGAAATAAGTATAATGGAAGACTGATCATGCAATCAACAATCAGTTTACTGCTGCAGATATCTGTTCCATAGTTCCCCAATGCCTGAACAGATCAATTAGAGTTTGGGATTTTGCTTCATTGGCAGTGGATTATAGTGTGAATATGAATAAGGTCAACAGAAAGTGTCCTTGACTCCAACCAGCTGAACAAGTAATCTGATCATGGAAATGATTGCCAAAGTACCATACTCCTTTTAGAATTTGGACAGAAACACAAATCATTGTTTTACTACAGGATTTTAAAGTGGCTTCTCATTCCCATTACTTTTGGAGAGCACTTCAAATTTATTTCTCCAATTCATCCTTACATTTACTGCAAATTTCTTAACCATAAATGATTATTGCCAGGATCAAGTTCCTTTTTTGGAAAGCCAAATATAGCACTGTTATCTGTAACTAAGTTTGCTATGAATTGTAGATGTAATACCGTGCACATTGGGATGGTCCTGTAGCTACAACACTACAGTTCTACACAGGAAACTAGTCCCTCTCCCACATGAGAAATCTACAAAAGTGGAAGTTTTGCTAATCTTGTCAGAGTATGGGGAGAGGGGAAAGATGAAATAAACTAACCATTATCCCAGCTGAGTTGCACCGACTGTGTCTGATATCCACAGGCTACAGAAGCTGTACAATGAACTCACAGAAAACATGGGATAGGGGGTGAAAGAGGGAAGTAAATAAGAAAATGTTACCAAAATTGGTCAGCTCAATTGATTTCTATTGAAGATTTAGACAAGTTAAAACAAATACAATTCCTTATCCACATTTTCAGGACAATCAAACATACATTTTATCCACTTGTTGATCTATCTATAATATAAAAATTGGTGGGTTAAGGGTGAGGGGAAAAAAAAATCAGTCATGCCTATTTAATGCAGAAGTTTTCTGTTATACCAGTTACTCTTCTGTGGCATTGCACAATGAAGGAGTCAAGGCCAAGCACACACTTCAAGTGAACTGAGTTAGACAGTGGGGAATAGTTGAATCAGGGAACAAAGATACAAGATTTTTTAATAAGACATCATACATTCTGTCCTTATTTTGATACAATACTTTTATTTTTATATTATTCATATAGTTAAATAGCAACTTACAGCAATTTGGGAAGCAGGTAGAGTCGGTTGGAGCATAGGAATGTCTGCAGTACAGGCCGAGGAACTGGGGGACACAAAACAGGCACGACCACTGGCGGAAGAGTGTAATTTACAGCATGACAAGTTTACATAGGCAGATCCCATTGTAAATATGGACACAGGAATTTATAATAGTAAGCAGTAACACAAAAGTTGCAAAAACTTATCAGGAAGCAAGGCTTTGTAGACAAGAAGTGTACACTGATGTATGGAGTTTTAACAAGATATGAAGGATATATCTAAATAGGTCTCGTCTAAGGAGCTCAAGAATCAAAACAAGTCCATAACCATGAAGAATCCAAGTACTGACAGTTCAAAGCCCAGTTAAAGCAACAGGTATCTGGCAGCAAGGAATCCTGAAAAACTCAAAACTGTAAAACAATCATGAGGTTTGGCAATCAAAATGAGATTTTGCAATTGGCCCCATGCTGGATAGTCTTGTTTTTAAAAAAATTCTTGCCTTTGGTTACATGTGTAACAAAAAGTACGTGATTTTCACAAAGAAAATGACCATAAATATGCTGTACAGTATACCATGTATTGACTAAAATAAGGCCAAATGGGCAGGGCTCCACATTAATAAGTGTGCACATTCAACCCCCCCCCCCCCCCCCCCCCCACTCATAACATTTAAAGCATTGGGAGGGTTTGGAACATATACCAGATGGGAAACAATGGTCTGATCTCTTCAGCTGTTAAATGTACCTGCATTCAATGTTCTCCTTCACCCTATATCTTCTTTGAAATGTTGTTCCCTCTTCTAGGAAGTGCGTGCATTTAGGAACATTATGAGAAATAGTGCTTTTCCAGCATTCCTCACATTTTGAAAATACTTGTACAAATAGGTCAGGGAAGACAAGCATTCAGCAAATTAAAATTTGAACAGTTATCGAAGCATACATGGACAAAAAAAAGCCCCCCCCCCCACCCCAGAGTTATCAGCCTTGGGAAAAGTCACAAAGTTCCACTACTCAAAAGTACTGACATCTGTACTTTTACTGAACAGACTTTACTACGTAGAACTTACACTACAGAAACACGTCATTCATCCCAACTGGTCCATGTGCTGCACATAAGCCTCCTCCCACCCCTCCATCAAATCCTACCAACATAACCTTCTATTCCTGACTCCATGTGCTTACCTAGCTTCCCCTTAAATGCATCTAAGGTATTTGCCTCAACTACTCTATGTGGTAGTGAATTCCACACTCTAACCACTCTCTGGGTAAAAAAGTTTTTCCTGAATTCCCTATTGGCTTTAGTAACTATCTTATATTTATGGTCCCTAGTTTTGGTCTCTCCCACAAGTGGAAACATCATCTCTACGTCTACCCTAACAAACCCTTTCATAATCTTAAAGACCTCCATCAGGTCACCACTCAGCCTTCTCTTTTCTAGAGGAAAGAGCCCAGGCCATTCAATCTTTCCTGATAGGTATAGCCTCAGTTCTAGTATCATCCTTGTAAATCTTTTTTTCACTTTCTCCAGTGCCTCCAAATCCATTTTATAATAGAGACTAGAACTGTGCACAGTACTCGAAGTGTGGTCGAACCAAGGTGCTATACAAGTTTAACCTAACTTCTCTGCTTTTCAATTCTATCCCTCTAGAGATGAATCCCAGTGTTTTGTTTGCTTTTTTAATGCTTAAAAAAATTAAAGCATACTATACACCATTATTAAGGATACAATACACGTTCTTTGGTGCTCAAGATTACGCAGTGGGCTTAGTGCAGGCAACGATAACATCTAGCAAATAAAATCCCTGGCAACTTTTGATAGCAATTTCAGGCTCCTACTGGCAAAATGGTTGCCTATAAAAAGTACAAAATTAAAACATGTATGTTTGTTGGATCTTTCTTTAAAGAACGCAACTGGCCATGATCAGTTTTTGATGTTTTGAATGGGATGGGGTTGAAACAAGCCTTAGGTAACTCAAATGGTGTCACTTAGTGGTACATTTTATGTAAATAATTGAGAAACAAGTTCATTTAAAAAACTGTTCCATACTCTGGAAAAATATGTAAATCCAGTATGTTTTGTGCACGAGGTCAGTTACAGATGGGAGTTGTTTTTTTTAATTCTTTGCTAAATTGTCCTAATTTTTTTTTCTGTGCTCAAGGTGAATGATATCAGTGCTGCAGAATGAAATACTTCTCTACTTCCCACATTGAGTAATTCAAGGTTAGATACAGAATAAAACTTCCTTGGCTCTGCTCCAATAATATGCCTGCATTTCAGCCTGAAGAATAGCTTCTAAATTAGTTTGAATTTTTTCATTTTCCATTCCAACCAGCCTGAATCCTAATTTAATGGCAAATTATGGGCAGTTATATAAGATGGACACATTCCCATTCTGAACTGGACTGAGACCTTCACTCACTCCACGAGAACATTAAAACTGGCTGAGAAGACGCCTTTCATCCCACTAGTCTGGACTAGATTTGCATCTAGATGCCTGAGGTGAAAGACCAGTGTCCGAACCTATTGCAGCAACCAATCTCCTACTACTTCTCCTCCTTCCCATAAAACACCCACCCTGATAACATCCAAAATACTCATGCTGTATCAATATCTACAAAATAGACATGCTATGAGTTTTGAACACACTGCATCGAACTACAGCTGCAAGATGTAGAGAGCCAGGCAGCATTACTATAGTCACAGTGTATGCTCATCAGGAGATCTTTGAACATCTTAACCATTGGGTCTTGCGTGATAATGCAGACCCATTGTCATCCTTCCCAGAAATACTCACAGCTAGCGAGGTTACAAGAACAGACATTACAAATGGAGCCTTCCAGTGTGTCCATGTTGGTTCACTTTGCAACAAATGTCTGACAATTGTGGTTTTCAGATAACCACAGTGCAGAATTTACTAAGATATATAGGGATGCACCCATGTCATGTGTAAAAAGACTGAAAAGGTTATCTACAAATATCAGGCAAAAATGAAGAATTACCTGAACTCTGACTTTCATAGTACAACTTTTTTTTTGTATAAAAGTGTTTCTTCTTTCTATCTTCATGCCCAGAAATTTTCCCTTTGTGCACACGTGCCATGTTAGGGAGGGACTGGACAGTAGAAGTGCTATGGCTCTCTTTCAGCAATCAATCAGCTTTGCTGCAATTGGGAGCCCACCACCAGGAAATCACAAGCATAAACCCACATCATAATTTTATTCAACTGTACAGTGTGCTGTGCCCCAAGGTGTCTGTGCAACAGTTGATTTTTGTGAACAGGCACCCCAGAATACACAAAGAAATTCCAGTGACTATTGTTGGGTAGTACACGTATATAAATTTCTGGTGAAGACAAGATCAGGCTTGGCTATGATATCCGCATGATTGAATATCTTACGGACACAGTCAAGAGTCTCCAGTAGTGAGGCACTGAAGGGAATTTGTAGAATCGTGTTCCATCATAAGGCAGCGCCTTAAGAAGAAATGTGGGAAATATTGAAAGGAAAATGTAAAAAAAGTGGAAGGAACCTATTGTAATCTTATATTATTGCATCTAGCATACCTCAGGACAGTCAGTATAGCTTATAAAAAAAACACAAGGCACAGTTTAATAATTTTAATTTATTGTTTGTGTGGTCAATTCTGCTTTGAAGGGTTGCATTCCTAAATTACTGCTTACACAAATATACTGGTCCCAATCACTAGAACAGTACTGGATTGTTATTTTAAATGTTTCTCCATTTTGTTCTCTATTTATTTATGCTAGGACAAACTTGGACAATGAAATCTCAGGGCAGATTAAAATTAGTCTGCTTTTTCTAAACCTCTCCCAAATCTACTGGCTTAGATATCTGCAAAATATTCTGTAATTTCATCCCATTTTCCAGTCCTAGCTACTCCCTTGAATGTAGTTTCCTAACTCAGTTTTACATAAAAGCCTGCACCCATATTCCTTTATATAATCATTGCCAGTCTTAGCCTTCACCGTTTTATTCCTCCTCTTAACCTGAGCCCCTCATACCAAGGCTTGAGGCATCACTTATCCTATTTCCAAATTAGATAAGCCACTGATTATATCTTTTGTTTCTGAACTTGCATTCCAAATTTTAAAATATAATTTATAGCCTTTATTTTGACAGTTAAAAAACAATTCTGAATTGATTATTTAATTTATATATCCCTACGCTTTTTTATTTTGTCTCTTCCAAAACGGCAGCTAGTTCCTGGTCTCTGTCAATACTCACTTGGCCCTACCAGTAGAGGGTAGAAGACATCCTTTTTCAATTCTCTCTCAACACCACCCTCCTCTGCCCCAGACTAGGTGATGCTGCAGGCTGCATCTGGTTCAATTCAGATCAGAAACTCAGATTGAGCCACACTTTCCCATTCTGTGGTGGTGTATGTTTAAGCACTAAAGCTACGCCAAAAGCTGAATGAAGTTTGTGAGAAAGCTGCCAAAGCCATAAAGGGAAAATTGAGAATAGGAAGAGATGGGATTACAAAACTGAGATCTGTCTAATTCAAAAGATTAAAAATAAAGTACAGGGGAAAATCAGATCCATGGAACATAATAAAGCATCAAGCAGATAGATATCAGAGAAAGTGTATAAAAACACAAAATGCCAGGTGAATAAATGAAGACTATTGTATAAACACAAAGAACAGGCAATGTTGTGAAAAGAAAGAAAATTTTAATGTTTCTCTTGTATAAAATTACAACTGGGAGGTTTTTTTTTCAGACTTTGGTAAGGAAACAGATTTCAACATTATTGTAAGATTGCTACAATATCAATAAAGCAACATCGTATTTCTCCCTAATACGGATAAGTGATATGAGCTAAGGTCAGAGGATAATAAACCTCACCAATAAAACTACTGCTTGACCTGATAAAATCCTAGCAGGATTGCTGCATACCAGATTTGTGAAGACTACATGCATCTCAAAGCACAAAAGAAAGTGGAAATGTGTCTGGGCTTTGAAGTTATTTTTATTATGACACAGTGGAAGGATCAGTTTGTAACTGTCACCATTAAGTTGGTCTACATTCTATATTTTTCATTCACACAGGTTGGCGATGGACAATGCACTATCATGCAAGACAGACATTGCCTCTATGACAATGAAATTGTTGTAATAGAATTATGTCAAGATATGGCCTACATTATTGTTAAGACCCTGCTTCCTTAAAGGCCTCGTCAGCTTTTGTGCAACAGTGCCAGCTGAATGTCATCGCATGACAAAATCTTGTTTTAATCTAGACAATGCTCTGCATCAAAACAATCTTTCCCACACTTTCTGTACAGCAAGAAAATGCTGCTGAAAGTCAGTATGGACTATGACTAAAATAGCAACAATCTCTGGTAGAACCTGGTCTCAAGACTCAATTTCTTCAACCACATTAATGCTCATGAAATTAGAATTTTTAGATTTATAGAAATGACAAACTAATATTAAACTATACAATATAAAGATTGTTCATTTAACCAGTTTATTAAACCAGGAATCTAATATATTCTGTTACTTAAAAGCATGCATTTCATTACATCAAGACGTATTCAACGACTTAAGAACTTTTTGGTTATGTGTCTGTCATATGGGTAGCTAAACCATTTATTTCATTTAAAAAAAAATAAAACAATTTATTGTATAGCAGCAAGGCTAGAAATTGTTGTAGGCTGATTAGAACAATGCAACGTCCTAGAAAAGAAATAAAGATTAAACAAACAACACAGTATTAAATGTTAAGAGTCTCTTTGGCAAATAAAATGTCTCACTATTAAATACAAGATACTGTGAGTGAACAGAATAAATGAACTCTAAAGAAATGACACGGGAGGCAATAAAGAGACACATGACAACTGAATAAAAGGCCAAAGCACATCAGATACCATTAAAGACTATTTTAATGTTGTTGCAACTCCAACATGCAACAATCATTGGTGTGCAATAGGCCCACACATTAAGATTTCATTTTAAAAAAATTAAATCCCTACATAAAATACAGTCTGCATCTACAAATATTAAGTCCCGGCCACCGTTAGCTTTTAACGTCTGAATATTCACTTAAAATTTGATAGTCTAATATAATGCACTGGTGTGAACTTCATGGAGCATGGCAGAGTTTATGTTACTTTAAAATTAACCTATAAAATTGAAAAAAAATATTAACCTCAGCTTCAATGTATAGTTTCCAGAATCTGCCAGAGCTTGGGAACTGGGTGACAAGTCGCTCATAGGTCTTCCGCGCTTTGTCTATGGGTTGGTTCTAAAAGTAAAAACCATCAAAAATAATTTTTTACAGCATTTAAAAATATGCAATTTGATATTTTACTCCCCAGTCATCTCAGTAAGAGGCAATTTCCACAACTGTTTTAAAATCATGTGCAAGTTTTTGAACTGTATAATAAGCAAACATAACCCTATTTCACTAAACCTGTGCCTCTCGTATGAGAATGCTCCAAGCATCAAGGTCATATGGATTTTCTTCTAATTTCTTTTCTGCCTTCTTCACTTTTTCAGGGACATACTCTGGAGCCTGTGTAGAAAGAGAGTATAAACTTACATCACCATTTATACCACTCTTACCTGTTTTACAAACAATGTTTCAAATATTGTCCACAACACAAAAAAAATGGCAGCTACATCAAGTCAAGCAGCAAGAAATTACAATAAAAATCACTTTGTAATAAGCTACTGCAAATTGAAATGTACAAATCACATCCCTACTGTTAAGTAGGCCACAATGGTGTTCAATGGCACTGATGCACAGGTATTCACTAGACATCACAGCAGAGTTCCTGTCAACAGTATTGCTATACTTAAAATTAATTTTGAGAACTGATGGATTTAATGCATTCAAGACTTTTGGGCAGGTGTGCAGTGCTTTAGCATATCAAATTTTATAGATTTGAACAAGAAATCAAAGCAGTGCTTCCAAAGCATCCCCTGCAAAGAAAAAGAACAAGGTTGTAAACGACCTTGAAAATATAAGCATTACATCAACTAAAATGTCTCTTTTCAATGCTGGCACTTAAATTCCTCCTGATATCCTGGCTTTTTAATATAGCTGTTAAAATCTACATAAGTCAACTGAGATTACAAGTCAGTGTTTACAGCCTCCGTAATTGTGGTTATAGTTAGCTCTCCTGATGGCTCGAGTTTATCTCATGGGTGGTGAGCCATACAGAACAGGAAGGTCCCGTTGGGAGGACACTAAGTTAAGAGGCACAGTTAGTGCAGATGGGAGCAGAAAGTTACAATGGGACATAGGCAGATTAAGTGAGTGGGCAAAACTGTGGCAAATGTGGAGTGCAATGTGGGCAAGTAAGGTCACCCACTTTGGATCCAAGAAATAAAAATCAATATTTTCTAAATGGTGAGAAACTAGGAGCTGTGGAGGAACAAAGATTTGGGTGTTCATGTGTGCAAATCACTATAAACTAAGGGACAGGTGCAGAAAGCAATCAAAAAGGCTAATGGAATGTTGGCCTTTATCTCAGGGGCTGGAATACAAAGGGAATGAAGATATGCTTCAGTTGTATAGAGCCTTGGTCAGTCCACATCTGGAGTACTGCATTCAATTCTGGGCACTGCACCTCAGGGAGGATATACTGGCCTTGGAGGTGTAGCGCAGATTTACCAGAATGATACAGATGCTTAAAGGGTTAAGTTATGAGGACAGGTGGCATAATGATGTTTGTATTCCTATGAGTATATAAAATTGAGGGGTGATCTAATCAAGGTGTTTAAAATGATAAAAGGATTCGATAGGGTAGATAATCTATTTCCTCTGGAGGGGGAATCCAGAACAAGGGGGCATAATCTTGAAATTAGAGCTAGGCCATTCAGGAGTGAAATCATGAAACATTTCTTCACACAAAGGGTAGTAGAAATCTGGAACTCTTCCCAAAAGGCTGTGGATGCTAGGTCAATTGAAGCTTTCATGACTGAGATCGATTGATTTTTGTTAGATAAGAGTATCAAAGGATATGGAGCAAAGGCGGGTAAATAAGGTTGAGGTACAGATCAGCCATGATCTAACTGAATGGCGGAACAGGCTCGAGTGGCTGAATGGCCTACACCTGTTCTTATGTCCCAGGTTCGAACCCATGCCTGTGCCAGGTGAGCTAAATTGCAGCTCATGTAGGAGTGAGAGCACTTCAACTGGACTCAGTTTAGAAGGAAACAATCACCCAGGGTTTAAGTTCCTGAACAGTATCTACACAAATGGTAATTTACTGAGGTTGCAAGTCAGTTGTTTACATCCTCAGGTGATTTCTGGCATATTTTCAATTTACAACTCCACATTAGCTCAGTAACTAAGCTATGCAAGACCAGGAGTCTCCCATGTTCTGTACTAGATCTGGGCTGATTTAGCTGATCTCTGCCATGACTGTTTGGGGAGGTAGTAGTGGGGAGGGGTGGAATGAGGCAGAGGAAAGGAGAAAAAAAGTCAATGCCTTTGCTGAAATAATGTGTGTGTGAACATCAGGGAAGGACATAATTGTGAGATGATCTCACCGGTCAAGTATCCTGCTGGCATTCACCATCAAGGCCGCACATGAATAATGACGATGAGGGAGATACCAGATGGAAAGCTGTGCAATAACACCTAGGAAGGATCGATGCTTTCAGGAGAGATGGGGAGGGGAGAAAATTGCCCAGAAAGATATAGTTCCTCACTTAATCGGTGAGAGAAAAAAACCAAAAAATGACAATCATGTTGCGGTTACACAATGTGCACTGACATATGCCTCCATGTATGGACAGCTCCCAGCATTGCCATTTTGGAGGTAATGGGGGGGGGGGGGGGGGGGGGAGGGGAAAGAGAAGGGAGCTGGTAAGCCATGCAAAAGTCTAAGGTTTCTGAAGTCGCAAATTTCTTGATGCACACAAGGGATACACAGATAGGTCAGAGGATAGCCACTTTAGTAAAACACACCTAGATGAGGGAAATCACCTACGAAGGCTAGTGGTTTTTGGAAGCAATAAACCTTTGGGGTCTTATTCGTCACACTACAGCAGATTTGAAAGTTGACATCTGGCTTTAGACAATATACATTCCAGGCCCAAACATTAGTCAGGTTGGTCCAGCTATGAGACCGCCAAAGATAAGAACACAACTCTACTTTTACTTAAACAACTCCCAGAAACTCCTAGGTTATGTACTAATGTACTTTGTTTTTTTTTGGGGGGGGGGGGGGGGGGGGGGAAGAGAAGACGGAGAAAAATAATTAACTGATTTGGGGGGGGGGGGGGCGGAGGGGGGAAGGAATAGGAGCCAAAATTTAAGATTTTTAAAAAAAAATTGATTCAGGTCACACACCAAGGACTAAGATAGATGAGCCAATTCTGAAGGGTTAATATGCAAGGGTTTATTATCCTGTTAGATTGGTTTAAAATGGAATACCAATCCAACATCCTTCATGTACATTCAAGGTAAACACTCAGGTGATGAAAACAGCATCAATAACTCAAGTCTAGTTAACAGCTATAACAAATAATTGCCCACAACAAAAAGTTTCTCTCTTTCTGATAGAAGCAATAAGGTAATCCGACCACTCAAAGCTCCCCTATGAAGCATACGCAAACATTGAGCCAAACCAATACTCTGATTATTATACAAAATCAGAATATGTTATTCAGACAAATCTAATGTTCATTTTCTAAACCAAACTCTGCAAACTCCAACCCAGTCCCAACTCACCTTGAATTTAGGAGACACAAAGAGGAAACAAACAAGCAAATTCAAAGTCTAAACCTACATGTAAGTGTGTCAACCCGGCTCCCATAAGAGTCAACAATGCTTCAACAGCCCTAGCCTTACAGCTCCCTCCCATCAAATCTACCAAAGCCAATGCACAACCAACTAAGTTTCTCTCCTCACCTGTTAAATGCTATCATTCATTGTGTGGTGTAATAGCAGCAACTTATTTGACTCAGACATCAGCCAGTTCCATTACTCTCCCTAGCTCACATTCTTAAAAAAACAATGCATTGTAATTTATCTGGTGCACAACTTGCTAACTAAAAAGATTAGACTTTCAAAATAACTTTTAAAAAAGTTATTTTCTGCACTTTCATGGAGATTTAATGTTATTACTCATTTAAAAGGAAATGTGAGCATCTGCACCAAAGTGCAGCTGCAGGTGGGCTGAACAATAAAAGTAGTTAGTGCATTTATAGTGTAGCTACCAGTATGAGATTAGCAGCTGCAGTATGGGTTCCACACAGGGAATACTCAATTTATACTGCTGTATTTAAACTGATACTTCCCCTGTCTAGGAGAGCTCCTCTCTCAACAGGTAAAACTTAAAACTTTTAAAGAGTACTCAACATTTAAATCAACTCCAAGCAATTTAAAAAGTGCCCAGGATATCAAAGAGATCACAATTCAACCTGGCACTGCATTAGTGTTATAGCCCATGCAGTGTCATACCCAAGCTCCAAGAGGTCTCACACCGCTGCACTTCAGAGTTGGGTTAAAGCTTTACTCCAGATTTAGCACTGTAACAATGCTAATGCTGCAGCTTAATCACACCTTTACATATCAGACTCAAATTGCAACTATGGAAACAACATTTTCACAATTTAGTGGAATCAACTGAGTTGCTCCATACTTAAATGGAAACACTAATGAAACCACATGTTTATACACACAACTTTTAAGGAACCCAAATAACTAGCAGAAAATAGAAAACTCAATGCGACCCAGAAAATAAATTAATTTCTTTGCTAGTTTTTCCCTTCCCCTGGTCAAAGTGTTGACTCCTTGTTAGGGTAGAGTGCTACTGCCGCTAGTCGCCTTCTGATATTACGGCCAAGTGGCCATTATTATTTGGGAACCCTGACAGCAAATGTTAGCAGGCTATCTGACCAGAGGGGGCACCACAGATAATCACTAAGTTGCCCTCACCTGACATCCACATTATCAGCAGAGTTGTTTGGTAGTGATCAGGACATGAGTCCAGGGCTGACTTTCCCTCAACTAACCCTGGAGAGCAGAGTGTAAATATCGTGCCTATACCAATGCCTCAGCTGACAAGCACAGGCCAGGGACCTAACTGGTTTGTATGGCTCAGCTACTCACTGATACACCTGGTGAGCGACAATGGTAAATAAAATAAGTTTGAGGCTAATCTATTTTGTGTCAGCCTCACTCAAATGAAAAAAGGTAAACCATGCCACAGAGGCATCCTTATGCTTGTACATCATGGGATGCATTTACAAAAACATATATATCTCCAATTTAAAATTCTCATCCTTCGTGGCTTTGCCCCTCCCCATCTCTGTAAACTCCTCCAGCCCTACAACCTTCCAAGTTCCCCCAACTTTGGCCTCGCGTGCATCTCCTACTCCCTTTGCCCTTCCCACATGCCATCAAGGACCTAAGCTGTGGAATTCCTCTCTTCCTCCTCCCCCCACCCCACCCCCACTAAACATCACTGCCTCTTCACCTTTAAAACCCTCCTTAAAACCTAGCTCTTTGACCAAGGTTTTAATCACTTCTAATATCTCTTCCTCTGGCGCACTTCTGTGAAGCACAGTGGGACATTTTTCTATGTTTAAAGGCACTATATAAATGCAGGTTGTTGTTATACACATGCCCACAAGCCACCAGGTTAAAATAGCACTCATTTTCTATACCAGCACTTGGGAACAGCCAACACTAGATGCACCTATAGAAACTTATAATTAAATACAATGCAGATTTCTACAGCTGCCAATAGGACAAAGCACAATGAAGGATTCAAAATGAATGGCAGCCTTTTCTTCAAAAAAAAATGATTCTTCAGAACCCAGCCATTATAACTGAATTTTCACAGTACACCATAAGTGAAAAGGGCTGTCATAACGTTCTAAAATGTACATAAAGGTAACAAGATTAAAAAATTGCACAAGAGCGGAGTGTTTACTCTAAACTATAGTGCAGCTTACAAAAGTTGCTTCATAAATAGAACAAATGTCCAATTCAATGACTTCTTAAGCAATAATTCTTGGTCCATATTAAAATGCAGGACCAAGAATTCATCCAAATTCAAAGTGAGCAATAAATATCTGGCTATATCTTTCATTATCTGGTGGAGGCAACAGTAAGAAAACAGTAGTAAGAAAAATTGTTCCAAAGAAAATTAAAAACCCTAGATGTATCAGGGTGGAGTGTGGGTAGCAATTCAGATGAAACATTTAAATTTTATGCAATTTAAGACATGTGAACCTCAACTGAATTACTGCCTAAAATCCACTTATATAAAAACCTCATACATTTTGACAAATGTTTGTACAGTAGTTTCCCCTCCAGCAAATATTCTGGCAATCCAAAAGCCAAATGAAAGCATCATAGTCTAACTGACTTTTGGTATTCTCTCTTCTAGTGAAGGTCTCACAGGTTTCCTCAAGTGTACGTTATTCAAACTATCAGGTCTAGTTTTGGGCACACATGTTCAGCTCCAGCACGGATCACTGGGTACAGATCAGGAAGAACACAGATGAGGTTTTTTTTATATTTTAAAAATAGACAATGGAATACAATCCCCCATTAGCAGTAAAAAATCTTGGAGAATCCTATCACTCCATATAAGAACAGATTTTGACAGTTACTACAATTAGTGATCTAATGATAAAAACAGACAGCAAGCAAAAACGCCAGTAAAAAGCCCATGAAATAAAAATGAAATTTGACCATAGAACAGTGGTCCTGATAAGGAGCTATAACCCTGATCAGTTTTTACCCTCCCTAACCTGAAGGTCAAGACCAATTGTAACATCTCCACTGTTACCCCAGCCAAGATTGGCACTCTCAGGAACTGAACCTGGGATCTTTCTCATCTGCTGCCTCATTACCACATAGTGCATTTATTGAACAAGCAACAGAGGTGGTCGTGCATTTTATATGCTCACCACTCATAGGATAATAGATTCTGAAACCAGGGATCCAGACAAACATCCTTGGAAGAAAATAGCATACTGTTACAACACAGTTCTTTCATCTGGCACATGGGTTCAAATCCCAGCCACACTGATAGCAAAATATGAAACTTTTTTTGTTCCGTGTGTTGAAAGGGGTTGTAAGCAAACAGGCTTCCTTCCTTCCCATCTCAAATGGCAACTCTTGCTGATGGATGTTTTACAAGTACCAGAGACCTGCCACTCCCCAAAACATTCCCGATAAGAAAATCTAGGAAATAAGTACGTGTGGCCATCATAGCCAAGCATTATCTTATCCACAACTGCTGCCTGCAAGGGACTTCTAGCAGTGGCTGCTGGAACAGTAATTGGGAACCCAGCAGAGAGCAGGCAGTCAAGGATAGATCCTTGAAGACTACCAGCATGGGAAGAAAAGCTATTAGCAATTCGCTGGCAATGATCAGACAGCTGAGACTGGAATTAAATAAGAGCAATCCCACTGGAGTGAGACAATGGAGAAGGATAGTGCAATGGACGGTGTCAAAGACTGCATAAAGCACGAGAAGGGATAGTGAGTGCCCCATGATCACAAGTCATAAACTGTGTTCTTCATGGTTTTATTCAGGGCCATTTTGGTGCTGAGAGGGGGACGGAAATCTGATTAGAGGGATTCAAATGGAGTTGTAGAAGAGGTAGGCAGAGATCTGGGAGGCGACAACACATTAAAGGGTCTTGGAGAGGAAAGGGAGGTGAGAGACAGACCAGTAATTAATGAGGGGTTGGGGTAGGCTTTTTGAGGGAGAGGGTGGGGTTACTACAATGCTATGAAAGGAATGGGGCAGTGCCTGTGGAAAGGGAACCATTTACATTAGCTATAATGGGGGCTAGGGAGGGAAACTAGTTGGTCAGCAAATTCTTGGGAATGGGGTTGGAGCAAGAAGTAGGTCCTGTGCAAGAGATGACCTTGTAGAGAGGGCAGAGGGGTGGGGGAAGAGAAGAGAATGACATTGCACAAAAACAAGAGACACAGGTGAGGGAAAACTGGGATGGGAACTGGGGGAAGATAGGGTCCGGGTAAGAAAAAAAATGGTAATAGCACATATAGGGTTATAGTACAAAAAAAGTTCACATATCTAAAAATGTTAAAAAGACAAATCTGAATACACAAAGCATTCGTAATAAGGTAGATGAGTTAACAGCGCAAACAGGTATGATATAATTGCAATCAGAGGCATGGCTGCAGGGTGACCAAGGCTGGTAGCTGAATATCCAAGGGTATTTGATATTTAGGAAAGACAGGCAAAAAGGAAAAGGAAGTGGGGTGGCATTGATAGTAAAGGATGAAATCAGAGCAATAGTGAGAAAGGATATTGGCTCAGAAAATCAAGATGTAGGATCAGTCTGGGTGGAGTTAAGAAGCACCATAGGGCAGAAAACACTGGTGGGAGTTGTCTATAGGCCTCTAAACAGTAGTGATAATGTAGGGGATGGCATCAAACAGGAAATTAGAGATGCATGTAACAAGGGTACTACAGTAATCATGGGCGACTTTAATCTACATATAGACTGGCCAAAGCAAATTAGCAATAATAGTGATGAATTCCTGCAGCGTGTACGAGATTTTTTTTAGACCAGTATGTTGAGCAGCCAACCAGGGAACAGGCTATCCTAGATTGGGTATTGTGCAATGAGAAGGGGTTAATTAATAATCTTGTTGCGCGGGGTCCTTTAGGGAAGAGTGACCATAACATGATAGAATTCTTCATTAAGATGGAAAGTGAAGTAGTCCAATCCGAAACTAGGGTCCTAAATCTAAACAAAGGAAACTACGAAGGTATGAGGAGTGAGTTGGCTATGACAGATTGGGAAGCTTCATTAAAAGGTGACAGTGGATAGGCAATGACTAACATTTAAGGAACGAATGCATGAATTGTAACAATCTGGCGCAAAAACACAAAAGGAAAAGTGGCCCATCCATGGCTAACAAAAGAAATTAAGGACAGTATTAGATCCAAAGAGGAGTCATATAAAGTTGCCAGAAAAAGTAGCATGCCTAAGGATTGGGAGCAGTTTAGAATTCAACAAAAAAGGACCAAGGGATTAAGAGGGGAAAAAAGAGAGTGAGTGTAAGCTTGCAAGGAACATAAGAGGGGACTGTGGCCGCTTCTACAAGTATGTAAAAAGAAAAAGATTAGAGAAGACAAACGTAGGTCCCTTACAGTCAGAAACGGGAGAATTTATAATGGGGAACAAGGAAATAGCAGAGCAATTAAACAAATACTTTGGTTCCGTCTTTACGGAAGAGGACACATAACTTCCCAGAAATGCTAGGGAACCAAGGGACTAGTGAGAAGAAGGAATTAAAGGAAATTAGTATTAGCAAAAAAGTTCTGGAGAAATTAATGGGACTGAAAGCCAATAAATCCCCAGGGCCTGATAATCGGCATCCCAGAGTACTAAAAGAGGTAGCCATGGAAATAGTGAATGCATTTGTTGTCATCTTCCAAAATTCTATAGATTATGGATCTGCAGATTGGAGGGTGGCAAATGTAACCCCACTATTTAAAAAAGGGAGAGAAAACAGAGCTACAGACTGGTTAGCCTAACATCAGTAGTAGAGAAAATGCTAGAGTCTATTATAAAGGATGTGATAACAGGACACAACATAGATTTATGAAAAGGAAATCATGTTTGACAAACCTACTGGAGTTTTTTTTTGAGGATGTAACTGGTAGAATAGATAAGGGAGAACCAGTGGATGTGGTGTATTTGGATTTTCAGAAGGCCTTTGATAAACTCCCACAAAATGTGCAAAATTAAAGCACATGGGATTGGGGGTAATATACTGGCATGGATTGAAATTTGGTTAAGACAGGAAAGAGTGTAGGAATAAATGGGTCATTTTCAGGGTGGCAGGCAGTGACTAGTGGGATATTGCAGGGATCAGTGCTTGGGGCCCAGCTATTCACAATATATATCAATGAATTAGATGAGGGCACCAAATGTAATATTTCCAAGTTTGCTGACAAAACAAAACTAGATGGGATCGTGAGTTGTGAGGATGATGCAAAGAGGCTTCAAGACGATTTAGGCAAGTTGAGTGAGTGGGCAAATACATGGCAGATGCAGCATAATGTGGATAAACGTGAAGTTATCCACTTCGGAAGGAAAAACAGAAAGGCAGAGTATTATTTAAATGGTGATATATTGGGAAATGTTGATGTACAAAGGGACCTAAGTGTCCTTGTACACCAGTCACTGAAAGCAAACATGCAGGTGCAGCAAGCATTTAGGAAGGCAAATGGTATGTTGGCCTTCATTGCAAGAGGATTTGAGTACAGAAGCAAGGATGTTTTACTGCAGTTATACAGGGCCTTGGTGAGACCACACCTGGAGTATTGTGTGCAGTTTTGGTCTCCTTACCTAAAAGGGTATACTTTCCATAGAGGGAGTGCAGCGAAGGTTCACCAGACTGATTCCTGGGATGGCAGGACTGTCGTATGAGGAGAGATTGGGTCGACTCGGCCTCTATTCACTCGAGTTTAGAAGAATGAGAGGGAATCTCATTGAAACATAAAATTCTGACCGGGCTAGACAGACTGGATGCAGGGAGGATGTTTCCCCTGGCTGGAGGGGTCACAGTCTCAGGATACGGGGTAGGACATTTAGGACTGAGATGAGGAGAAATTTCTCCACTCAGAGGGTGGTGAACCTGTGGAATTCTCTACCACAGAAGGCTGTGGAGGCCAAGTCACTGAATATATTTAAGAAGGAGCTAGATAGATTTCTAGACACAAAAGGCATCAAAGGGTATGGAGAGAGAGCGGGAATATGATATTGAGGTAGAAGACCAGCCATGATCATATTGAATGGTGGAGCAGGCTTGAAGAGCCGAATGGTCTACTTCTGCTCCTACTTTCTATGAGATCTGGCTTAGTGGGCAAGGGAAAGAGACAGCTGAATGGATGGTTTATCTTGCCGACAAAGAAATCTATGAGCTTGCACATATTAAGAGGCCAGAGCGAAGAGGACAGGGTTTCAGAAGGTGGCTGTTGGTACAGAAGAGGAACCTGGAGTTATCTTTGCTCTCCAGATGATCCTGGAGTAGTGGGCAGTTTTGGCAGAAGTATATATTGTGTCCCCTCAGGAGTTGAAACAAAAACAGAAAATGCTGGAAACACTCAGCAAGTCAGGCAGCATCTGTAAATAAAGGGAGAAAGTTAACATTTCAGGCATTGCCATTCGTCAGATGCTGCCTGACTTGCCGAGCGTTTCCAGCATTTCTGTTTTTGTTCCAATTCCTGGGGGGACACAATACATACTTGAATGAGTTAATCTCTTCTTGCCAAAGACAAAGAGAAAGTCAGATGCAGAAACCTGTGAAGCAACATTGGTGTTACTTTACTAAGACATCTATGATAATGTGCAATACAGTCCCCCACTGCTTATAGCGAGCGTGTTGCTGTCAACGCGATTTTACTGCTATTCACGGTGGACAGCGTAACCAAAAAGTTTAAAAAGAGCACACGCCTCCTTCCAACGGTATAGCCTGTGCAAAAGTGTTGAGGCCAGGGCCCGTTTACTTGGCCACCGTCCTAGAGTACCTGATGTCGTGATCCTGGAGCTGGCAGACAAGAAGTCGCACATCATCCCCACGACCTGCAGCTTGCCACCCACGACGAAGAGCTCAACCAGCCGCCAAAAAGGGCTCGCAGCAGTCACAGGTGTTCTAGAGGCGGCGGGGCTGCCTGATCCAAGTCGCAGAAATCATGAATTGATTTAATGACAGTCACATCACTACAGTAATCGCACTTTAACAAGGTGCGAACAGCTGATTGAACTGTCCGAAATAGTAGGCGTGCTTAATGAGTTTTAAGCAGCGCCTATGACGACAACAAATGGTTAGCAGCACTTGCCTGATATAGGCAGCTGTCCATAAGTGCGGACGGTGTAAGTGGTGGGGACAATATTAAGCATTTCACAAAGTACTTGGTATATGTGGTTAACTGAAGTTTAAATTGTTACAGGCTGAAGCACAACTTTTGTGCATCACTAACTCAGCATCAGCTGGGTTCTATGTCATTATATTCAATGTTAATGTAAAATCGGGACTTTTAGTTAGATTCTTCATATAGCTGACAGGTTAACAGCTTTGAATAACAAGTCCAGGTACATTTAAATTCTATTTCAGCCTACTGTCGGTAAGCTACTACATAATAGGAGCTGGAGTAGGCCATACAGCCCCTCGAACCTGCTCCGCCATTCAATAAGATCATAGCTGATCTTCAACCTCAACTCCACTTTCCTGCCCGATCCCCATATCCCTTGATTCCTTAAAAATCTAATCCATCTCAGCCTTGAATATACTCAACGACTGAGCATCCACAGCCCTCTGGGACAGAGAATGTCCAAAGATTCACAACCCTCAGTGAAGAAATTTCTCCTCATCGCAGTCCTAAATGGCTAACCCCTTATCCTGAATCCATGCCCCCTAGTTCTAGACTCTCCATCCAGGGGAAAACAGCCTCTCAGCTTCCACCCTGTCAAGCCCCCTCAGAATCTTATATGTTTCAATTAGATCATCTCTCATTCTTCTAAACTCGAGAGTATAGGCCCAGTCTACTCAATCTCTCATTAGGACCACCCTCTCATCCCAGGAATCAATCTAGTGAACCTTCATTGGATCATCTCTGAGGCAAGTATATCCTTCCTTAGATAAGGAGACCAAAACTGTACACAGTACTCCAGGTGTGGACTCACCAAAGCCCTGTTGCAGCAAGACTTCCTTACTCTTGTACTCCAATCCCCTTGCACTAAAGGCCAACATGCCATTTCCCTTTCTAACTGCTTGCTGTACCTGCATGTTAACTGTGTTTCATGTATAAGGACACCCAAATCTCTCTGAACACCAACATTTAATAGTTTCTCACCATTTAAATATTCTGTTTTTCTATTCTTCCTACCAAAGTGAATAACTTCACATTATACTCCATCTGCCAGCTTCTTGCCCGCTCAACCTGTCTATATCCCTTTGCAGACTCTGTGTCCTCCTCACAGCTTGCTTTCCCACCCAGCTTTGTATTGTCAGCAAACTTGGATACATTCCATTACTGGTATTAACAAAATTATTTCTGCACTTCAGACATCATTCTTCAGCTGTATTAGAGTTGAATGGATCTGCCTCCCTCTGGAACATTCACCTGTAGGTTAATATTCATTGCTGTATTCCTCAAGCCATTGTTATCTGCTGGCATATCCAACCTTGCACTTGCTGTTGTATATAAACTACGACTAATTTCTGTCTCTGTGCTTAAAGCGAGGCATCAACTATTGCATACAGTACTATTATAGACTAAAATTTCTGAAACTTCAAAATAAAACCTTTTAAAATCTTGCTTTTCTGGGCTTGTTCCCAAAACCACCACACTTTTGGGCTGATTTCAACTGTAGGCGTCTCGCAGTCTTGACGAAGACTCAGGAACTTGTCTGGGACAGATTTTAACAAGTTGCCAAAGGTCTGGTCACTGGGAATTTATTCAACACCCGCATTCTATCAATAAGCAAACATAACAGTAGGCTATAACAGGTTTTCCTTGGGAACATTTACAGGTACTTCTCATCTCTTCAGGCAAGATGGCCGGTTTATTCAGTGGTATTTGCAGTGTCGATTTTTTTTTAAAAAGTAAATATTTCTACTTATTAACTGGAGAAAAGAGCTTTTTTTTTACTCCAATATTGTCTGAACTTTCCCAGAGTTCTCATCTTAACTCCAGAATTCATCAGTATGATTTTGAACATTTCCTACAGCAGTGCTTTCCTGGTACTTAAACTAGTCCTCACAAAGAATCTGGAAGCACTGTGAATACACGTTAAATCTTGGATTTTATCCGAAATGTGCACTTCCGCTCCAGGATTAGTGGGAGTAGATAGGAGTCTCACTGATTCTATTCCTCTAGGAGTGAGGCAATGCTGCCCAGTCATTCATTTTATTTACTATCGTCAATGATGCATTGGAAAGCACTGGAAGAGGACCCAGAGCTTCTTTTCCAAGCAACTGAAAATTGTAGTACTCCGTTTTTTAAAAAAAAACAAAGTCACACCAAATCACTTGCCCTATAAATTTCAAATGGTGTTGAAAAATTTGGCTCAATGGATTCTAGTGATAAAATAGCAATCACCCAACTTAATCTATTCTAGCCATAGGTTTTCCACTTGTGATCTCTGAATCTTACGTGATCTGTAATGGGAGCCTGAGGCTGCATAAAGTCATATTTCCACCCATTTGTCGTCAAGTTCCTATACTTGGAAGATTTAATAGCATTGGTTCTGTTGCTTTAAACCAATAAAAATGTTTTCTGCAAGGACAGCGCTGTCGCCGTTCAACAGTTGATACCGTCTTTCAAAAGTCAGGAAAGCAGGTCCCTGGACGGGCATCTGTATTTGCAGTCACCATTCTCTTTGAAAAATATGAACACTATTGTATCTAGCACATCCCGCGTGGCATTACTCTAAGTCAGAGGATTCACTGTTTTAAAAGCAAGCAGCATTATACCATGTAACACACAAGGCATAACTCTGCTGAGATGGAGCTGTGTGCAGCCTGACATGTCCTTTTAAGATGATGCATAGTGTAAATTGGAACGGCATGAGGTCATTTAAGGAGCAATGACTGATTGCTTGATTTTTTACTAGATTGGCAGCTGCATGTAAATCCATGGTACCTCCAGCAGTAAATGACATACTTTTTCTCTTCCAAAGTGCAACACAGAAATCTGCAGGTATGACAAAGCGCAATTGCCAAATACGGCGTGCGTCTCAATTGGAGAGATGGCTAGTTAGCTTTATCTGATGTGCCTGTTTTCCATTTTCTAACATCGCCAATCCTTATGATGTAAACAGGAAATCTGGATTGGACCAGTTACAACTTCATAAAGCAATGCCTATTCTAGAATTAGTTGTATTAACATACACGAGGGAAAAAGAAATCTTAACTGCTTTTGTTCAAAGATCAACACCGCCTTCCCTGTTTGAGTCCAAGTAGATTGGCTGACCCCATTTCCTCACCATCACAAGGATCATCAACTTCAATATCTAACATCACCCACCTCCACTCCTACCTCAGCTAATCTGCCACTGAAACCCTCATATATGCCTATCACCTCGACTCGATGGAGTATCCAATGTTCTCTTGGCATCCTATTCTCCACCCTCCATCAACTTCAGCTCATCCAAAACATTATCCTATATCAATTCCTGCTCACTCATTGCCCATCCTCACTGATCTACATTGGCTCTCAGGCCCCAAAGTCTCATTTAAAATTCATATCCTTGTGTTTAAATCCCTTTGTGGCCTCTATCTCTAATCTCCAGTGCTACAGCCCCCATGAACTCTCCGTTCCTGATTGCAACCTCTTGCACAGGTACCCACCCTTTGCCCCACCAGTGGTGGTCATGCATTCCGCCACTCCTTCAAGACACTTTAAACTCACCTCTTTGACCAAGCTTTTGGTCACCCCTCCTAATCCTTTTTGTTCATTTGGCTTAATATCCATTTTTTCTTGTGCCCGTGAAGCACATTGGGACTTTTTTCCCCTATATTAAAAGGTAATATATAAATGCCACCCGAGTGCTTCCCACATTGTTGCAGATCGCCACAATTTTCAGTCTTTTGCCTTTTTAAGTGGCAATAACTTAATTTGTTGGAGACGTGGAGATTCAGTAGCTGTACCAAGTTTAGAGTTTGATGCACCAAGCATCAAAGCAATGGTCAACTCTGCAGATGGTTTAAACGTGCTACATAAATCTGCTCCAAATAAACACCTCAGCTAGGTCATTTAAAAGGTTAGTTTCAAAACAGTTCTTCACAACCGTCTAATATACGCTCCTACTCCTTACAAAAAGGCATCCGGATTCAAAATTGCAAATATCTCGATATTTTAAAAAAAGAGGGGAGGGGGCCTCCAAATGAAATCCTGCAGTAACAGGACACGAATTTAAATCTTCGCGTTAAAAAAGGGGTTAATCTTGCAGTTATTTTTACTTACATGGCTCTCCCAGTCGGGGTTTAAAAATAAATAAATCCCAAAAATGTATTAAAAAGCCACGGCCTTTCAGTATGATTTTCATGCTGGGGAGAAAGTGTGAGTTGTGTGTGTGATGCGGGGGCAGGGGGGAGTCGGAAAGCTGACATTAAACGTTCAGTTTTGAAAAATACACACGCTAAAACCGGCCGTGTCCGCCATCTTAACCCCCCTCTCGGCAACACGGACGGCGAGATACCAACCGCGATCCACGGGACAGAGCAACCCAAAGGTACCGGCCGCCCGCCCGCCCGGTTGAAGGCAATATATTTATATATAAATAAAAAGACGTCGGTTTCCTTCCTTTTGAAGTTAAAACGCAGCCAAAAAGTGACTTTTTTTAACCACAGCCCGGCTGCTTCCATTTTCCCCACACCCCACCACCACCACGACGACGACGACGACAGCGTCAACTGAATCCGACCTACCTGCTCGGTATTTCCTTCGCCGGACATGTTTTTTTAAAAAAAATGTTTTGTTTAAAAAAACCACACAAATGAATTAACGAATGTAAATGTTGTTCGAGTGAGTGCAGAGCTGGCGCTAACTGACTAAAAAAAAGCCCGCTTTTGTCCCCTCTCCTTAATCTCGGTGCTCCTACCCCACTACTACCACCACCTCCTCCCTCCTCCTCAGCCGCCGCACAGCGCTCTTACAAAATGGCGGCACAGCCCCGCCGGGCGGGCGAAAGTTCACCGGAAGCAGAGATTTGGCGCGCGGAACCCGCCTCCCTGGCAGTGCCCGGATGTGTTGCTACCTTCCCTCATCCTGGTGATGTGTATTTTATTTGTAAGAGGACCGAGTCATGAGCTACCGAGGAAAGGTAACCTCTGTGATCGTCAGCATCATTGGGAATAACATTATTTATTATCGTAAAGAGTAAGATTACTTACTTAAAACCCTCCCTGGAACTAGGTTTATTTTTCAAAGAGTGAGAAAAATCAAAATAGGTCAGAATTTGCCATTAGTTAGACTTGACCTTGCCCCTTTAGGTTTTACAAAACATTTTGCACGCCTAGTTGCTGAAAAGTGCGAGGTGATAGTGTCCCGGCGAACGAGCCAAGCAGGGCATCTGGGACCTGAGTGAACAGGGCAAGCAACCCTGTATCTCCTTAACCAATGGATTGTGAAATGAACAGGGCAAGGATTGAGAAGGAAGTGTAAGTTAGAGTGGGTGAATTCAATATCAAATCAGGTAGAGAAATATCATCAGCAAATTTGGCCACAAGACACTCTGTTCCTTCATCCAACTCGTTGATATATATTGTAAATAGTTGAGGCCCCAGCACTGATCCCTGCGGCACCCCACTAGTTACAGATTGCCATTTTGAAAATTACCCTTTTTTCCCAATGCTTTGTTTTCTGTTAGTCAATCCTCTATCCATGCCAGTATATTACCCCCAACACCATGATCTCTTATCTTGTGCAGTAATCGAATGCCTTTTGGAAATCCAAATATACTACATCCATTGGTTCCCCTTTATCAACCCTGCCTGTTACTTCCTCAAAGAACTCTAATAAATTTGTCAGACACAATTTCCCCTTCATAAAACCATGTTGACTCTCCTTGATTGTATTATGAGTCTCCAAATGTCCTGCTACTACTTCCTTAATAATGGTGTGGAGATGCCGGTGATGGACTGGGGTGGACAAATGTAAGGAATCTTACAACACCAGGTTATAGTCCAACAGTTTTATTTGAAAATCACAAGCTTTCGGAGATTATCTCCTTCGTCACTCACCTGACGAAGGAGATAATCTCTGAAAGCTTGTGATTTTCAAATAAAACTGTTGGACTATAACCTGGTGTTGTAAGATTCCTTACATTTGTCCTTAATAATGGATTCTAGCATTTTCCCAATGACAGATGTTAGGCTAACTGGTCTATAGTTACCTGCTTTCTGTCTCACTCCCTTCTTGAATAGGGGTGTTACGTTTGCGGTTTTCCAATCTGCTGGGACCTTTCCAGAATCTAGTGAATTCTGGAAGATTACAACCAATGCATCCACTATCTCTGTAGCCACTTCCTTTAAGACCCTCGGATGCAAGCCATCAGGTCCGGGGAACTGGTCAGCCTTTAGACCCATTAGTTTACCTAGTAGTTTTCTCTAGTGATAGTGATTGTTTTTAGTTCCTCCCTCCCCTTTGCCCCTTGATTTTCTACTATTATTGGTATATTATTAGTGTCTTCTACTGTGAAGACATACAAAATATCTGTTAAATTCCTCTGCCATTTCCTTGTTTTCCATTATTATTTCCCCAGTCTCATCTTCTAAGGGACCAATGTTTACTTTAGCTACCCTCTTCCTTTTTATATACTTGTAGAAGCTTTTATTGTCAGTTTTTATATTTCTTGCTAGTTTACTCTCATAATTTATTTTCTCCCTCTATTATTATTTTAGTCATCCTTTGCTGGTTTTTAAAGTTTTCCCAATCTTCGGGCTTACCAGTAATCTTTGCCATGTTGTACTCTTTTTCTTTTAACCTGATACCATCCTTGACTTCCTTAGTTAGCCATGGTTGGTTCACCCTTTTTGTGGAGTCTTTCCTCCTCACAGGGATATATTTTTGTTGCGAGTCATAAAATATCTTTTTAAATGCTTGCCACTGCCTATCCACCATCATACCATCTAATCTGTTTAGCCAGTCCACTTTAGCCAATTCCACCCTTATTCCTTTATAATTGCCCTTATTTAAGTTTAATACAATAGTTTCAGACCCAAGATCCTCGCTCTCCAATTGGATGTGAAATTCTATCATGTTATGATCACTGCTTCCCGAGGGATCCTTTACTTTGAGATCATTAATTAATCCTGTTTCGTTACCCATTACTAGATCCAAAATGGCCTGTTCCCTGGTTGGTTCCCCGACATATTGGTCTAAGAAACAGTCCTTAATACACTCTATGAACTCCTCCTCAGGGCTATTTTTGCCAATTTGATTTGTCCAATCTATGTGAAAGTTAAAATCGCCCATGATTATTGCATACCTTTTTTACAAGCCCCCCCTTATTTCCTGATTAATATTTTGCCCTACAGTGTAGCTACTGTTAGGGGGCCTATATACTACTCCCACCAGTGATTTCTTTCCCTTGCTATTTCTTACCTCCACCCAAATTGATTCGACATCTTGATCTTCTGAGCCAAGATAATTTCTCACTATTATACCAATTTCATCCTTTATTCACAGAGCTACCTCACCACCTTTACCTTTTTACCTATCCTTCCAAAATGTTAAATAACCCTGAATATTTAGCTCCCAACCTTGGTCACCTTGCAACCATGTCTTTGTAATGGCCATGAGATCATACCCATTTGTTTCTATTTGTGCCGTCAATTCAGCTATCTTATGAATGCTGCGCGCATTCAGATAAAGAACCTTTAATTTTGTCTTTTTACCATTCTTTCCTACCCCGGCCCCATTTGCTAGTGCACTCTTATGTTTGTATGCTCTGTCCCTTCCTGACACTCTGTTTATCATTACCCCCATCACTTTCCTGCACTACTTCCTTGTCTTTTCTCTTTATCAATCTAAAATTCGCCCCACCTGAGCCCTCCCCCCCTCTATTTAGTTTAAAGCCTTCTCTACCGCCCTAGTTATTCGGTTTGCAGAACACTGGTTCCAGCATGGTTCAGGTGAAGCCTGTCCCAACAGAACAGCTCCCTCTTTCCCCAGTATTGGTGCCAGTGCCCCATGAATCGAAACCCACTTCTCCCACACCAATCTTTGAGCCACGCATTCATCTCTCTGATCTGATTTACCCTGTGCCAATTTGCTCATGGCTCAGGTAATAATCTGGAGATTATCACCTTTGTGGTTCAGCTTTTTAATTTAGTCCTTAGCTGCTCAAACTCCCTCAGCAGAACCTCTTTCTTAGTCCTACCTATGTCGTTGGTACCTAGGTGGACTACGACAACTGGATCCTCCCCCTCCCGTTAATTAACACACAACGTTGTTAAAAGGAGACTTAAACTGAAATGGCCAAAACTTAACTTTCTGTGGCGAGTTTAGTTCGTATCTATTGCGTAAATCCAGTAACTTCATGCCTTTCAATGCATTCAGTGCATTTCAATGGTGAGGCAGACGGCGAGATGCCGTTTTCATGAAGCTAACGGAGTGTTGCATCTCGGACAGCAACTTTTGGATTTCCATGTTTAACTATGCGTCTGTCCCTCGCCTGAAGTTTTTTTTTATTTATTCATGGGATGTGGGCATCGCTGGCAGGGCCAGCATTTATTGCCTGTCCCTAATTGCCCTTGAGAAGGTGGTGGTGAGCAGCCACCTTGAACCGCTGTAGTCTGTGTGGTGCAGGTTCTCCCACAGTGCTGTTAGGTAGGGAGTTCCAGGATTTTGACCCAGCGACAATGAAGGAATGGTGATATATTTCCAAGTCAGGATGGTACGTAACTTGAAGGGGAACGTGTTGGTGTTCCCATGCGCCTGCTGCCCTTGTCCTTCTAGGTGGTAGAGGTCGCGGGTTTGGGAGGTGATTTAACGAAGCCCTGGTGAGTTGCTGCAGTGAATCCTGTGGATGGTACACACTGCAGCCAGGGTGCACTGGTGGTGATGGGAGTGAATGTTTAGGGTGGTGGATGGGGTACCAATCAAGCGGGCTGCTTTGTCCTGGATGGTGTCGAGCTTCTTGGGTGTTGTTGGAGCTGCACTCATCCAGGCAAGTGGAGAGTATTCCATCACAATCCTGATTTGTGCCTTGTAGATGGTGGAAAGGCTTCGGGGAGTCAGGAGGTGAGTCATTCGCCACAGAATACCCAGCCTCTGACCTGCTGTTGTAGCCACAGTATTTATGTGGCTGGTCCAGTTACGTTTTTGGTCAATGGTGACCCCCAGGATGTTGATAGTGGGGGATTTGGCGATGGTAATGCCGTTGAATGTCAAGGGGAGGTGGTTAGACTCTCTCTTGTTGGAGATGGTCATTGCCTGGCACTTGTCTGGCGCGAATGTTACTTGCCACTTATCAGCCCAAGCCTGGATGTTGTCCAGGTCTTTCTGCATGCGGTAGCTATTGCTGTAGCATTTGCACACAAATTATGGCCCATCATGTTTCATAGGAACTGAAGTAGGCCCCTCGAGACTGTTCCGCTCTTCAGTTATATCATGGCTGATCTGTACCCCTCAACTCCATTTATTCCATATCCCTTAATACCCTTACCTAACAAAAATCTATCAATTTTAGTCTTGAAAGTTTCAATTGACGCAGCATTCACAACCCATTGGGGAAGAGAGTTCCTGATTTCTGCTACCCATTGTGTGAAGAAGTGTTTCCTGAGTTCACTCCTGAATGACCTAGCTCTCATTTTAAGATTATGCCCACTTGTTCTGGATTCCCCCACCAGAGGAAATAAATTATCTGTATTACCCTATCGAATCCTTTTGTCATTTTAAACACCTTGATTAGATCGTCCCTCAATCTGTTATATTCAACAACAACAACTTGCATTTATATAGCACCTTTAATAGAGTCCCAAGGTGTTTCACAAGACTGTTATCAAACAAAATTTGACATCGAGCTAGTTATTAGGAGATAATAGGACAGGTGACCAAAAGCTTGGTCAAAATGGTAGGTTTTAAGGAGTGCCTTAAAGGAGGAGAGAGAGGTTTAGGGAGGAAATTCCAGAGCTTAGGGCCTAGGCAGCTGAAGGCACAGCTGCCAGTGAAAATTGGAGATACGCAAGAGGCCAGAATTGGTGGAGCACAACGAATACAAGCCAAGTTTATGCAACCTGTCCTCATAATTTAACCTTTTAAACCCCTGTATCATTCTGATGAATCTGCGCTCACCCCTTCCAAGGTCAATATACCCTTCCTGCGGTGCCCAGAACTAAATGCAGTACTCCAGATGGGATCTGACCAAGGCTCTATACAACTGAAGCATAACTTCCTCCCCTTTATATTCCAGCCCCCTTGAGATAAAGACCAACATTCCACAAACCATTTTGATTGATTTAAGTACTTGTCCCATAGCTTTTCATGATTTGTGTTCGTGGACACCCAAATCTCTTTGCTCCTCCACAGTTCCTAGTTTCTCACCATTTAGAAAATACTCTGATTTGTCTTTTTTAGATCCAAAGTGGACGACCTCAGACTTCCCCACATTGAACTCCATTTGCCACATTCTTGCCCACTCACTTAATATTTTAAACTAAAATGAATGAGATTCACTCTAAACAGTTGAGACTTGGCAGGTTACTGAACCTAACATAAGACTTGTATGTACAATCGAAGATTAAGTTTTTTTAAACCATTAGGCAGTGCATACTTTTTAAAGTGCCTTTTGAGGTTTTCTTTTTTGGTAAAGTTTTCAAGAATTTGTCAGATTACTTCTTAAACATTGACATTTTTCTGTTTTACCTGACCCACTTTTATTTTTAAATCATATTTTATGACATCAGTTCATTTTATTTTATTTTTCTCATTAGAACAGTTTAGGTTAAGAGGAGATCCAACAGAGGTGTTCAAAATTATAAAGGGCTTTGATGAGGTAAATAGGAAAAAACTATTTCCACTGGTCAGTGATTCATAACTAGAGTGTATAAATTTAAGATCATTACTAAAAGAACAAAGTAAAGAGGTTAGGAGAGGGTTTTGTTTTACGCAGTCATTTGTAAGAACATGGAATGCCGTACCAGAAAGGGTAGCAGAAACAAAATCCATAATTGCTTTTAAAAAGGAAATGGTTAAATATTTAAAAAGGAAAAACTTTAAAGGAAGCGGGTAGCAGAATGGGACTAATGGATAGATCTTTCAGAGGGCTAATCCAGACATGATGGATTGAATGTGTTCTTTCTGCGCTGTAAAAATTCTATGATTACTTTTCATTTCATTTATTTCTTTTTAATATCTATGTTCTACATTTCTACTCTTAAATCTCCTGCAGTGCCATTCTGTAACCGATCAGTAACCTTCTATTCATCTCCTCCCTCTAGCAGCCCAAAATCCATCTTAAGGTCAGAAAATCACAAAAGTGTGCGGTCAGAAGTGGAAACTGTGCTTCAGTATTCCATGGATAGCAGATTGGTACTCTATCTAACTTTGCAAAAGACTTTATTTTTCTCTTCAATTTTCTCTCGTGTAGGAGGTGACTAACAATGGTCTAGGATTCCAAGGGCATTAGCAGCCTTCTGCTACCTCGCCCATATCGCCATTCTTCATGTGTAACCCTGGACAGTGAATATTAGCAGCCTATTCCACCGTGGAGAGGCATCGCAACTAAATCTGGTCCTATTCTCAACCACTGACCATACACAGGCATTTTCCAGCAGTGGTCACTGGATAGTCATCAGGAGCAGGAACTCTAGCTGAATTTCCCTCCACACCCTCCCCCTCCCATCCCTCGCTTGAGAATGCTGAGGACGGTAATAGCACTGTTTTCCTTTGGGTTATTGACACCTGTCTTTAGGAAGTTCGGTTAGGGGGTTCTGGGAGTGTGTCAAGATTTGCAGTGGAAAATGGGACAAAATTCCATGTGCCATCCAGTGCATCTAGTTGACAGTGAACTGAATGATCGAAACACTGCTGCTTACCTATTCCTTCCCCAGCCTGCCATTGCAGTCTTTAGCCAGAATTGACTGCACCTGAATTTCCCAGCACATTACTTCCACTTTACACAGGACTTGTGTCAATGGATCTTCCAATAGATATGCAAATAAGCAGATACAACAACAACTTGCATTTATATATCGCCTTTAACATAGTAAAACATCCCAAGGCGCTTCACAGGAGCATAATAAGACAAAAATTGACACTGAGCCAAAGCAGGAGATATTGGGAAAGGTGACTAAAAGCTTGGTCAAAGAGGTAGGTATTAAGGAGCGTCTTAAAGGAGAAGAGAGAGGTGGAGAGACGGAGAGGTTAGGGAGGGAATTCCAGAGCTTAGATTGCTGAAGGCATGGCTGCCAATGGCGGGGCAAAGGAAGTGGGGGATGCGCAAGCCAGAATTGGAGGAACTGATGCACAAAATCTGGAGGATTAATTCTGCAGAACATCGGCAGACACAACTGAGGACTTACAAATCTGTGCAACATATTGTGTTGAATTTTGGGGCCATTATATATTGTAGCATGCTGAAGCAGGTCAAGGACCCAGTAGACAATTAGACACACAGACAAGAGCTTAATGTTCAAAACAAGTGAGGTTTATAATTCCACGGCAGTTGTGTCTTTAAATGCAGAGATGAACAAAGCAGTAACGGGAATTACTTTCCAGCATACATATTCTCACTCTTGGCTCCTTCCTCTCCAACCTCCCCACGACTGAACTATTTCCCAGCCTTTCATCCTTCCAGGCTGGGAGTTGTTTCTGAATGACCTAGTTATTGCCTTTAAAGATTTCTTAAGGCTATACTGCCTTGCCTTGGTCATTCTGACATTTTATGCAATTTTTTAAAGCTGCATCCTTATAGCACATACAGAGCTCTCAATAGCCTATGGTTCACATATCGTCCCTCTCTCACTCTGTTACATATCCCCCTCACCAGCAAAGAGCCAGGGGCTTGAGCGATTTCTGTCACAAGGCACGACATGTGGGAGAGGAATCCGCATTCCCATGTGCCCACCCAGCTCTATGCTCAACTGTAAAGGCATATGGTTGGAGGGACAAAAACCAACGTGTAACCCCAGCCATTCTTTCCTTTATTCGTCTGCACCTACTTAAGGGGGGCATGATCCGTTACCAGCCGGAAGGTTCTCCCTAATAAATAGTATTTTAGTGTCTCTACCGCCCATTTGATTGCTAAACACTCCTTCTCGACTATAGCATAGTCCCATTCTCGAGGTAGCAACTTTCTACTCAGGTACATTAGGGGATGCTCAGTCCCTTGGATAATGGGATAGTACTGCCCCTAGCCCAACGTCCAACACATCCATCTGGAGCATGAGCTCCCGGGAGAAATCTGGAACGATCAGCACTGGGAACATAAGGCATCTCTTTTGTTTGCAAAGGTCCACTGAGTCCATGTTTCCAGACAAACGGATTGTTAGTTAAGTGTAACAAAAAAAAAATCCAAAATAGAGAATTAGCATTTTGGAGACTACTGGAAATACTTGCTATTTACATGATGCAGTCATCACCAAATTAGATCAGCAGTCCAAACTGATCTAGGATCAGCACACACCAGAACTCGCTTCTCTTAGTCAAATAGTGCCAACGGTTCTTTAACACTCACTTGAAGCACTGGAACAGGCAGGTTCACCATCTGAATGATGACTGCCTTTCCTTCCTGTAAGATTTAGCCTCTGTCTTATTTTATTAATAGCTTCGAGTCTAGTTTCAGCAACTTTGATACTTTAAGAAATATAAGATTTAGCCTCTGACTTTTTTATTCATCAATCATAGTAAGCAAGAACCCATTGCAATGTCAGACGCCCTGAGCTTGATCTCCGGTGTCTTTAGTCTAAGCTGTCCCCAGGCCACTACGATACACCAACTTTTATACTCACCAGGAATAAACCCATGTAACCTGAGAAGCCTCGTTCTTCTTTGACTATGCAAAATTAAAGCTGTGTCTGGGCCCCATTTTTATCTGTAATTTTCAAGGTTTTGTTCCCTGCTGTTCAACTGAGCTCATCCCTTTTCTAACTGGTATTGTTCAAGGATGTGTCTCCTCTCTGTAATGTGTCAGATATCAGATGGGCTACGTGACTGTCTGCATGTCCTAACTCTGGTTATCTTCACTTACCCACGATGTCTATGTTAGACATTTTCTGCTTAGGTCCCTAGAAGCTAAACCCCCAACCAAGCTAGTCCCAGAAATGCACTGTAGTGTCAGCCTAAACTATATTCTCAAGTACTGGAATGGGGGTTGACACTATGTGCTATAATTAATAGCACTAATTCCCCCCCCCCCACCCCTTAAAATCAAAGACAGGCCATTCAGGAGTGAAGTTAGGAAGCACTTCTTCATGCAAGGTACAGTAGAAGTGTGGAACTCTCTCCCACGAAAAGCAGTAGATGCTAGCTGAATTAATTTTAAACCTGAGATCGATAGATTTCATAGAATCATAGAAATTTATGGCACAGAAGGAGGCCATTCAGCCCATCATGTCCATGCCGGCTGAAAAAGAGCTATCCAGCTTGATCCCACTTTCCAACACTTGGTCTGTAGCCCTGTAGGTTTTTGCTAGCCAAAGGTATTAAGGGATATGAAGCCAAGGTGGGTAAATGGAGTTAATATACAGATCAGCCAGGATCTAATTTTTTTTTTTATTCGTTCACGGGATGTGGGCGTCGCTGGTGAGGCCAGCATTTATTGTCCATCCCTAATTGCCCTCGAGAAGGTGGTGGTGAGCCGCCTTCTTGAACCGCTGCAGTCCGTGTGGTGAAGGTTCTCCCACAGTGCTGTTAGGAAGGGAGTTCCAGGATTTTGACCCAGCGACAATGAAGGAACGGCGATATATTTCCAAGTCGGGATGGTGTGTGACTTGGAGGGGAACGTGCAGGTGGTGTTGTTCCCATGTGCCTGCTGCTCTTGTCCTTCTAGGTGGTAGAGGTCGCGGGTTTGGGAGGTGCTGTCGAAGAAGCCTTGGCGAGTTGAATGATGGAACAGGCTCGAGGGGCTGAATGGCCTGCTCCTGTTCCTGTGTTCCCTTTCCCTCTTTTTGGTTATGAAGTGCTATTGTAGAGCAGGCTACCTAATCAATTACACACTCCTCATGGAATTGCATAGCTACGACCTCCCACAGAAACATATCTTTAGATGGAGGATGCACAGCAGCATCGGGAAGGTTTGAAGTTTACAGTCAAGACCATGAGTGAAACAAGCAGTATAAGCAGGGTCCCCAAAATACAATAACTGAAGTGAGATCAGAAAGAGGGCTTTAAGGCACACTCTAGCATAGCACATATTTGTACACCAAATACCAACATTCCTTGCAGTAGGATTATGCCCACCTGAGTCAGAATCTGTGTTGTAGTAAAATTATTAAAACGGAAGCAGTTTTTGTAAGACTTTAATTTCACACTCGACCTTTTGACTTTCTTCATACAGAATCAGAATATTAAAAACAGTAACTAAGTGCTTTTGGTACATTAACAGTAAAAAGCTTCTATTGCATGTTTTACATAAATTATAAACATCCACCTCACACAAAAAAAAGCATGTACAATAATCCTTTTCCATTTACAATACTTGTATCATATTTTCCTCTATGCTCAAGCATAATTAGGATAAAATACAGGGCAAATGCATGCGACAGATGTTGACAGACCAGCTGATCTTGTTTTTTTCTTAAAGTTTTGTAATATGCAATTATAATCTCTGGGATAAGACGCATTAGTGAGCTACATTCCTCACAGTATTGACCAGATTAACTATTCAACAGGCCCAGCCGAAGATAGCTAAGTTCCTTCCATGGTCTCCATTTTAAAAAAAAATGCATAGATCTAGCTGGTTCTTCAGAACCAAACATAGTCATAAATGTTAAAATACAGAAACTTAGAATAATCTGTTTTGATATGTCACTATTATTTTCCTAGTAACTTCTTGAGGTGCATCCCCTGTCAGTTTTTCTGCCCCTCTTCTCTAGTAGTTGATTTGCACTGGGGTCCAATCCCACAGATACTTTGTCCAAGTGGCTGTTTGATTGAAATATCATCAGCCTATTTGACCACGTGGGCATTAGAAAGCCAGGTTTGATTACCCGACTTCCCCACACATGCAGGGGCCACTGGGAAGCAATCAGCAGGAGGGACACTGGCTGATATTTCCCCTCCCTAGTCCAGAGATATTGGGGTCATTTTAACCGAACTCGCCGGGTGGGAAACGCACAGGCACTTCAATGACCAGTTCTACACCCTGCCCGATATTACTCCCCAGTGACTTCAATGACCAGTTTTTATTAAAAATAGAGTTGCTAACGTTGCGAGCAGCCAGAGCTAGGCAAGTCAACATCTTATGTAGTAGTGGTTGGACGGAAAACTTGGAAAGTTCAGTGCTGCACAGATACACGTTCCTTCAGAAATTATGTGTGAGATCTGAAAACTGGAACAGAATCAGAAAATTAAGCAAACTACCTACACTTCATTACGTCTCCACAAACACAGCTTTGGTAACTATTATGCCTCCATAGTTCAACAGGGGAGGGGTGGACAAAGTGGAGTTCCTGCTCCTAATTGCTATTGCATGGCTCTTGCTGCAAAGTGAGCATGTGTGGATTTTAGGGTGAGAACTGGATTGGCTTGAAAGAAAAGGGAAAAAAAATAAATGACTTGCATATATATAGCGCCTTTCACAACCTCAGGACGTCCCAAAGCGCTTTACAGCCAATGAAATACTTTTTGAAGTGCAGTCACTGTTATGATGTAAGAAACAAGGCAGACAATATGCACACAGCAAGGTCCCACAAACAGCAAACAGCCAGATAATCTGTTTTTTAGTGATGTTGGTTGAGGGAGAAATATTGGCCAGGACACTGGGGCGAACTCCCCAGCTCTTCTTCAGAATAGTGCAATGGAATGTTTTATGCCCACTTGAGAGGGCAGACAGGGCCTCGCATTAATATCTCATCCAAAAGACAGCACCTCTGACAGTGCAGCATTCCCTCAGTACTGTACTGAAGTGTCGGCCTAGATATTTGTGCTCAAGTCTCTGGAGTGGGGCTTGAACCCATAATCTTCTGACTCCGAAGTGAGAGTGCTATCACTGAGCCGTGGCTGACACGGCTTGGCTACGATGACTCTCACAGTTAGGTAACCTCGCCACACTCAACTGTTCGGGTTCATCAAATGGCCACATCAGCGAGATGCCAGAGGATTGCTGGCACTCCTAAAGTGTACCCCAACATGAATCAATGCACTAAGAGGAGGCTATAAAAATTGGGTGAGGAAGGAAATTCATTGAGGATATTACAGGTGTATAAACCTTCATGCACATGCACTCTTGCTGTTCATGCACTCTCTCAAACACCATTAATTTCAACTAACTACAGTTTAGCTGCAATTTTATAAGTTAAATTTATCCTACCCCTGCTTTGAATCAACATGTGTGTTTGAAGATACTGAAATTGTGCAATATATATACATTAACAAACACTACATTACTCTTGGCAGTATGCAGTAAAGACTTTGAGGTAAGTTTTTTAAAAGAAAATACTTAAAACTGAGGTTTAGGGTATTATGTACGGTATTTACAAGACAACTTCTTCCCGTGTTATATTGAAAGCATATTATGTATTACTTGCCATTGACTTTTACTTGTTTCTGCCATCACCCTCAGGAGACTGCAGGCATGGGATCTTTGCTCTTCTGCATTCACCTCCAATCTCAGTGCTTTCTAGCTTGTGTCGTTTCCCCATTATACCAATAGTTTTAACATAACTTGGTGAGCTAGAACCTAGAAGAAAATTGTGAGTGGGATGGGGAGGGGGAGAAAGTACAGATAACTTAATACTTGAAGTACTGCATAGTGTTAAAAAGGCCTACTTATGCAGTCATATTTTATGCATGCAGCGAAACTATTTCATTCATTCCCACAGTGCTTTGAACAGCTACATCATTATAGAAAAAAAATGTGTATCCACTTACACTGCAATTTTAGTATTGCTGCAAAGTGATTCCCAGCTAAAGTTGCAGTATAAATCCAGAGTCTGTGCTCAACCCAACGCTGGAGAGAAATGACGCAAGACCTGTTGAGCAGGTAGTCTCACACCGTTTGTGTTTGGCACGTCATGGACTACAACTCCAGTGCAGTATCTAACCAGGTTTTAAGAAGCACTCAGGGGGTCCTTTTGGATTCCTCAGAGTGTTTTTTAAAACCTGCTTGAGTTGATTTAAATGTTATGGGAATGTGCATGCTCCCTAAACATTTACATTTTAATCTCTTGGGGAAAGGAGCTCTGCGCATGCTTGTAGCTCTTCCTGGGCATTAGGATTCCAATCACAGTCAGGCAGTATGAGTGTAGTGCTGCCTGGCTGAAATCAATGCTCCAGCTAGTGGTTTCAAGAGAATTAGCTGCAGCATAAACACACCATTAATCTTCCTAGAAAGAAAATAGTGTTTAAAAAAAATAAAACCTTTAGTCAAGTACTTTTTTGAATTCATTCTTTTCCTCTCCAAGAGCATTTTCTGGCTGCAAGGCTGGGCAAGTTACCTGCTTACTAGTCTATAGCAATATCACTTTTGAACTCAATTGTTAGAATGTGCATGACAGCAGGGCAGGGCGACTTACCCTTGGATTTTTTTGTTCCTCGTCAATCCCGTGTGGGCATGGGGGTGCGATGAAAAACGGGATGTGCAAGGGTCAAAGGGAAACTAAGTTTGAAAGTCTGACTGATAAATAATTGACTTGATGAACAAGTCTCCCAGCTCATCTTCCTTCTAGGAGGTTTAACGAGCCTACTACATAGAGTTTAGCTCTATTCTGGCCAGATGAATGATGCACTGTTTTGTGTTGGGCTGCTGTGGTGTTGAATTACATTGCAGGTGCAACCAGCATGGAGCATAGATGGAAATAATGACAATGAATAAGGACCTGCATACAGGCATCTCAGACGAAAAAATTGCCAGAGCTTTACCTTGAAGACACAAGTGTCAGTGAAAGGTATATTTGTATGGGTGCTGCTTACGTTGAACAGAAAAAAATTATCCAGATTCTAAATGAATTGGTTTTGTAAACTAATTGTACAAGTTGCTGGTATATCCATTTAGTAGTTCATTAGCTCACAGTACTGGTGTACAGATGAATCATTTATCTAAGATATGTGTTGTATCAAGATACATAATGTTAAGCTTGTCCTTCAGTAGCACAATTAACCATTTTTTTGGCAGTAATTATGGTCTCCTTTATAGTGAGAGTTGTTGATAAATCTGCTTCATGTGTTCAATGTTCAGTTGGCTTGCTTCTACATGATTAATCATTGGTTTGGGGTAATGAACACCTGTAATGCACTTTGTTGCCTTCTGAACTTCGATGAGTGCATTCCATGGCCCGTAGATATACTTTTGGGATTGGTAGGTATCGCCTGAAAACAGAAACAAACCGACATGGTCACTCATCACACCGAGGAACCCAACCTCATCAATTCCCATTCAAGTACAACAATAATAAAGGATGTAGGGGGAGAAATTCAACTTGCAGCCAAAAACGGGCAGCAAATCACCGTAAGCAACTGCCCTGTACACCGGTCAGTGCCGGCCGGAGGCCGAGTCAAATTTGGCATCGGGCCTCATTTGAATGGAAGCGGCATGCTGCGGGCACCAATTGAGCGTCCCAATACAGCACACTGGATAAACTCCAGCCTTAAACCAAGCACAGGCAGAATATTTTCATTTCTCACTGCCATATATGCCTCCTATCAAAACTTAATACACTTCAAAGTAATTTGTTGTCAGTGAAGTAGCTTAAGATTATTTGGACATGTGATAAGGTGCTATATTAATGCAGGTCTCTTTCTTTCTCTAAGGGAGCCTACCAATTAATGCTGAATTATTTGCACTCCAATTTTGTGCTGTGAATTCATCCTTCATTCCCTGGAATTAGGTGTAGGATTGACAAACACATAGACAGATGCAGCATTAGTTCTAAGGCTTCCCTCACAAAAAACAATACGCAAGCCTCACCTCACACAATCCCCATTTGGATCTGCCCATCTCCCAAAACCAACAGGACAATAACAATGAAAGAACTGTTGGAAGAACACGCTGCACGACAGCCACATCCAGCTCCCTGCATTTACGTGAAGTCACCATTGAGAAGCATTTTGTCAAAAACTTGCAGTCACAGATAAACAATTGTAAACAATTTTACAACACCAAGTTATAGTCCAACAATTTTATTTGAAATTCACAAGCTTTCGGAGGCTTCCTCCTTCCTCAGGTGAATGTTGTGGAAATGAAATCCTCGAATCCTTCGCATTTATAAATCACAGAACAATACCTGGTGATTACAGATAGTCTTTCCAACTGCCCGTTGCCACGGCAATCACAGTGTGCAGACAGAGAGGTGTTACCTAAAAGGCCACCGAATATACAAACCACCAAAAAAAAACAGAGAGAGAGGCAGAAACATAGAAAAGACAGCAAATGACCCGTTATATTAAAAACAGATAACATTTGTTCGCTGGTGGGGTTACGTGTAGCATGACATGAACCCAAGATCCCGGTTGAGGCATCACCGGCATCTCCATCACCGGCATCTCCTCATCACAGATAAACAAAGCTAAGGTTTTATGCCTTATGTAGATATTATTGAAAGGGGAGGGTACATGATAGTAGTCCAGTGGGGAGAATGGTACAAACGAGGGCTGTTGTACTTTCCTTCCCTGGGGATTGTACCGCACAAGTGATGAGAAGCCTCCTATGATTCCCGAGAGCTGTACTGGTTGGGGCTGTAACTCCTGCAAGAGCCATACAGGTCGAAAGGTCGGAGCCAGACTAAAGGCAGTGCACTGCCCTCCTGGTAAGGGGTTGTGAGTCAGGCTAACATCCTGTCCACGTAAACAACCCAGAGACCAGACAAGTCTGTTACAGACTGGCAAATATTAACATCAACTGAGAAGAACCGTGATCTGATGGTTGTGAGGCAAGATGATACTCCGAGACAGTCAAATGTCTTGTATTTTCAGGTTTCAGCTTCAAACGCTCCGAACCAGAGGGAAAAAAAATAATCCTAATAACGCATGCAGGGACTAAATACAGCTGGATTTTTCCCCTTTCTGTTAGAGTCAGGGATTTATTACGTACCATTGTCACAGTGTTGGACATGGGAGGCGGGGATGGGGGGGTGGAGGGAGGTGGGAAGGTAAAATCTCTTTACACAGCAAGCCCCATGATGTTAGCTGCTGTGGTAGAGACAATGAGAAGAAAGGGCAAGTCACACAGGGACAGTATCCTGCGCCTCTTCAAGGCTGGCTCCATAGTAATGTCTGTAAAGGCCAGGGAGCAAGTCACCTGCCCATCCTCATCCTCTCCACCAAGGAGTGGTACAGGAGACCTAAAAGAGGGGAAGGAAATTTATTAATATGGTTAAACTTTTTAAGCCAGCTATTTTAAATACAGTAGACTATCATAAGGTGCCATGAAAATTCTATATAAAAACTTTGACAACCCATCACACTTCAAAGTGTCAAAGGCATAAAGAGTCAACCTGCTGACCTGGAACCAGAAACTTACAGTAACCTTCCAATGTGCAAAACTTCCCTCAGACAACAACAATTAAATTCAGACTGTCACAAGATTGTGTTTGCCAACAGTAATTAGACCTTGTGGCTTAAAACTAAAATTAAAACACTGAGAAGATTGAAGCCATTGTCTAAGCCCTAAGCTGTGAAATTTTCTCCCTAAACCTCTCCGCCAGTCTCTCGTACTTTAAGGCATCGAGTTACATCAAAACTACAGCACAGAAACAGGCCATTCAGCCCAACAGGTCTTAGCTCCACACAAGCCTTCTCCCACGCTACTTCATTTAACCGTACCAGGATACCCTTCCACTTTTTTCTCTCTCATGTGTTTATCTAGCTTCCCCTTAAATGCCTCCACTACTCCTTGTGATAGTTGTAAACAATTTTACAACACCAAGTTATAGTCCAGCAATTTTATTTTAAATTCACAAGCTTTCGGAGACTTCCTCCTTCCTCAGGTAAATGTTCAGGAGCTCCTTGAAGCCTACGCATTTGTGATAGCGCATACCATATTCTTACCACTTTTTGGGTAAAGAATTTTCTCCTGAATTCCCTATTGGATTTTTAACAACTATTTTATATTTATGACCTCTAGTTTTGGACTCCTCACAAGTGGAAACATTTTCTCTACGTCTATCCTATCAAACCCTATCGTTATCTTAAACACTCCTATTAGGCCACCCCTCAGCCATCTCTTCAAGAGACCCAGCCTGTTCAGCCTTTCCTGATAAGGATATCCTTTCAGTTCTGCTATCATGCTTATGAATTTTTTTTGCACCCTCTCAAATGCCTCTGTATCCTCTCTATAATATGGAGACCAATACTCCCAAGCGTAGTCTAACCCTTCATTAAAACCTACCTTGTCACCTGTCCTAATATCTCCTTTTTTGGCTCGGTGTCAATTTTTGTTTGATAACATTCCTGTGAAGCGCCTTGGGGACATTTTCACAATGTTAAAAGGCGCTGTATAAATGCAAGTTATTGTTGTTGTTAAAGGGACAGGCCAATTGAAATACATCTTGACATCAGGAAAGATCCTGGCCAGGCTGCTAAAACTAATCACGACTGTAACTGCGCCTGCGTGGATCTCAGACACGCCTCAGCATAAGCAACTCAGAACTTAAAAAGACCGAAACACTGTTCCATTGTTTTGCAGCTCATTTGGATGCAGGAAACCCCCTTCACTCACTCTCAGAGTTGCAACAGCTTTATTTCACTACAGTTGTTGAACTGAATTGAGATGCAACCTATAAGAATTTACTGACGTGTTACAGTTCAAGTGAATGAGGAGAACAGAAATATAACTGGATAAAACAGAAAATGTTTTTTTTTAAAGGAAGTGTATATGCAGAGTGGAAAAATCTTCCTACCTCCCCTTGAACTCAGTAGTGCTTTTAAGTATTGTTCCTTCTTCAAATCTGGCACTGCGTTTTCTTTAACTGCACACACTTGCTTCATTTCTCCCCCAGAAATTTTGTCTAGGCTCATATACAATTTGGATCAGGTCACGGATTCTTTCACTTAGAATAAACAGCATTTAGTGCGAGGCATTAAGAGATGAGCCTAACCAAAGATGTTAAGCGCATTACTAAAAATGAAATACTTCCAGTATCAGAACAGCAAAAAGAGTAGTTGGATGGGTAGTTAGAACTCAAATGATCAAAAAAAAAGTGGCAATGAAATTAGAGAAGAGAAAATTAAATTAATATTTTCGACAACAATTTACTAGAGAGGATAATCAGATCAGATTTTATAGTACACGCAATATTCTGGAGAATTTTGAAGTTAATATAGCAGTAAGTTGGGGGAAACAAGACTAGTAAAGCACTTGGGCCAAATGGTGTATGCCCTAAGGTGCTGAAGCAGGAAATCTGTGAGGCACTGGTCATCACCATGACGTTCTGACTCAGAGGCAAGAGTGCTACCACTGAGCCAAGGCTCAAAGACTGCTAAAGATGTGCAGATCTTCCAGGCAAAGTAGCACAGCTGAAAACCAGTGGGGTCATTCAAAATACAGTTGGATACTATGATGAGAGAGTTACGGCACTAGATGGATGGGCCGAATAGTCTTTTTTCATTTGTTCTATAAAGGAAGCTTAGTTTTTTTTTGGGGGGGTGAGAGGGGGAAGGAGAAGCTTGGTATATCAATGACTACAATAACAACTTGCATTTATATAGCGCTTTTAACGCTTCACAGGAGCATTACCCGACAAAATTTGGCACTGAGCCACATAATAAGATATTAAGACAGGTGACCAAAAGCTTGGTCAAAGGAGGTAGGTTTTAAGGAACAATTTAAAAGGAGGAGAGAGAGGCGGCAAGGTTTAGGGAGGAAATTCCAGAACTTAGGGCCTAAACAGCTGAAGGCACAGCTGCCAATGGTGGCACGATGAAAATCGGGGATGCGCAAGAGGGACAGAATTGGAGGGTTGTAGGGCTGGAGGAGGTTAGAGAGATAGGGAGGGGCAAGGCCATGGAGGGATTTGAACCCAAGAATGAGAATATTAAAATCGAGGCATGATCAAACAACCTACTTAGATTAAGACATAAACAGCCGTTTATTGTTAATTCTTTTGAGAGCCCTCACCTTCATGCCTTCCTCCCAGCTAATCCAGAGGTCGCCTCTGGTAAGGAAACAGGCTACAGCATGCCTGGCTAGATGGTGAATCCAAACCTCTGGCGTAGTTGTTTCATAATTGTGACAATCCAGGGGAATCCCGTTTGTCCATCTGCCCACTTGCGTGGGCTTGTTGGTTCTTGTCCCAAGCAATCTATGCAAATAGGGTTCCCTTCCATTCTGTCAATATTTGGGTTATTTGTTGGTACAGTGTAGAATAATTCCTGCCAGAGCAGCTGCCCATAAAGAGAAAGAGGTGGGTTGCTGTGTTTTCTTTAAATCTGAAAAAGAAATTAAGTTAGATTTTGTGGAATAACCAGGATTAGAGATCAGATTTTAGATAGAATAATCTTGATAGTCATTGTTGCTTACAGATCACAAGATACATCAGTGGATGTTCAGAAATGATATTAGCAGTATGTCAGGGCATTATGTTAAAAAATTAAGACTTTAATTTATACACCAAATTATCACACCTCTCAAACATCCTGAAGTTCTTTACATTCAAAAATGAGCGCTCCCGAATTTCTAGGCAATGGTGTCCAGTATTAGGTTGACATCCAGCGCGGGACTCGCGTTAGGACGGAGTGACCACTGCCTCAGAGGTAGTATTCCTGCCTGAGTCGGAAGGGTTGAGTTCGAGCCCCACTCCAGACAGTCCCAGTCAGCGGAGATTGGAGCGGCAGCTCTGAATACTGGATTGACATCCGGCGGGGGTACTTCCTCTCCCCCCTCTCCCCATCGAAAAGGGTAGCTGGATCTCTAGCCTTGGTTGGAGCTCACCTAGGAGAAGGTACTCCAAAGGTAAAAAACCATGAGGAAGGCAAAGAAAACCACCTCAGCTACTCTTCCTTAGTTAAGTGGCTCAAGAATCTCATGTTTGAACCTGCCCTAGGGCACAACACAAGGGACTGGGTCATCAAAAAGAGGCACCAAGTGGCACTTCCCTTTTACTTGACTCTAACTGGTCACCAGGAGGTAGCAAAAAGAGTGGGAAAGACAGACTTGGGAATGGGACATTGTTCTGCTGCAGGAATAGTGCATGGGTAATGAGGGGGGCAATAATACGCAACAGGAAAACAAATCCTCCCATTAAAAAGCATCAAAAACAGTCAATTAGGTTTGATGTGCCAATGGAACATTAATAACCATGCATAACGAAATTCATAGAGGCGTCAAAACATACATTTGAAGTGCAAGATAGTATCTCAACTCATCCTTACCATTCTATAAAGCTGCAGTAACGTGTAACAAAATGTTCGACACAACAGGTGTGGACTCAATTCCGTTGGACTTGACAGCAAGAGGTCTGCATTTGGCCTTTCACAGTTGGCAACCCAAGCCTTTTAAAATAAAAGACAGAAATGTTTGGAAGAAAACATTATTTAGCTCTCACATTTGAATTAAAAAAAAAATCTGGTGACAATTCTAAATGGCTTCCATTATACAAAAGCTTTAATGAAGAGTTTATGCCTATGTATTATGAAGAATGATGTGGAAATGCCGGTGATGGACTGGGGTGGACAAATGTAAGGAATCTTACAACACCAGGTTATAGTCCAACAATTTTATTTTAAAATCACAAGCTTTCGGAGATTATCCCCTTCGTCAGGTGAATGAGTGAAAGGTTCTCAAATTGCATATCTTATATTAGGCTGGGACACCATCACACCAATCAAAAGGTGTCGTTGGTGTTCAGACAGGTTAGCCACGGAAAACAGTAGGTCCCAGTACACTGAATACACATTGTGTCAAATTACACAGACAGAGAGAAAGAGACCCAAATGGCAGAGAGAGAGAGAGAGAGAGAGAATATTAAAAACAGATAACTTTTTTTCCCCCTTGCTGGTGGGGTTACGTGTGACGAAGGGGATAATCTCCGAAAGCTTGTGATTTTAAAATAAAATTGTTGGACTATAACCTGGTGTTGTAAGATTCCTTACATTTATGAAGAATGGGAATCGTAGCAATATTAAAATATTTTTGTGCAAATTTGATTGAGACACTACCTCAGTATACCCTGCCTCAGTATATCATAATTAAACAGCCATTTGAGAAAATACAGCTTTTTTGTTGAAAGCTACCAAAACCTAACAGTGAGAAACCAGGAATAAAAACAGAAAATCCTGGAAATACTCAGCAGGTCAGGCAACATCTGTGAGGAGAAAAACAGAGTTAACGTTTCAGGTTGATGCCCTTTTGTTAGAATTGGAAGAAGTAAAGATTTAACTGTTTTTAAGCAAGTACAGAGCCAGGGAAAGGCAGGGGAGGGGAGGAAAGAATAAAAGGGAAGGTCTGTGATAGGGTGGAGGGCGGGAGTGATTAAATGACAAAAGGGATGATGGTGCAAGGCAAGGAGGGTGGTAATGGGACAAGTAAAGAAACAAAAGATGGGTCTAGAGGAGTTGTAAATGGCAACATTGAATAATCGCTTTGCTGAACACCTTCGTTCAGTCCATAAGCATGACCCTGAGCTTCTGGTCGCTTGCCATTCTAATTCTCCATCCCGCTCTAACCTCTCTGTCCTCGGCTTCCTACACTGTTCCATTGATGCTCAATGGAAGCTTGAGGAACAGCACCTCGTCTTTGGATTAGGAACTTTACAACCTTATAGACTCAACATTGATTTCAATAACTTCAGATCATAATCACTGCTCCCATTTTTTTGGACAGCAGGTGCTGGTAATGGTTCTGCTGTTTCTATTTACAGCTCCTCAGGACCCATCTTTTGTTTCTTTACTTGTCCCATTAAAAACTGTTAAATCTTTACTTCTTCCAGTTCTGATGAATGGTCATCAACCTGTAACGTTAACTCTGTTTCTGTCTCCACAGATGCTGCCTGACTTGCTGAGTATTTCCAGCATTTTCTGTTTTTATTTCAGATTTCCAGCATCTGCAGTATTTTGCTTTTGAATGAGAAACTAGGATCCCATTTTAGATTCAACATTAACCATGTTGTGTGCTGGAGATAAGGAAGGTTAGAGCTTTTTTTGTGTACTTTACACTAGGGGATTGTATTAAAAATTTCTACAACAAGAGCAGTAAAGGCAATCCAAGAACAAAATGCACATTACATCACACTGACAAGTAAGATGAAAATGTACTTACATCAGTCTGGACTGAAGGAAGCTGGTGGGGTCCTTTAAATATGCAGACTGGGGTCCAATTATGTCATCGGCCCCTATCTGCAATTTTAACTCCCACTCAGGCTGGATAGGGCCTGATGTGGCCTTCCCGCCAGGTAAGGTTCTGTCAGAACAGAATGGGAAGCAGAAGAGGACATTTGAGGCAATTTTTTTTTTACTTTCCTTTGTGGGCCAGAAGGAGGAATGCTCCTCTGGGTCCCAGAAGGAAAGTTGAGGCCTCCCTTGCCCCGGACTCTACCACCACCCCCCTCCCCACTGACTTTCCTTCTGCTAGTAGGACAAGCTTTTAAAAAACTCTTGTTATAAGGGCCAGTAAAATAGAATAATGAGTAGTGTCTGTATGTAGTTCTGAATTCCGAAGCATTTGGAGAAAGCAGATTGTCTGAATCTATAGCTTCTAATTGTAAGCTTATGTAGGTAAAATTAATTTTTAAATATATCTTTGTGCATTGCTTGAGCTGTTTTACTTGTCTGCGTGAGGTTTTAACAAGAAGAACATGCATTTATATAACGCTTTTAATGTAGTAATAATTGTCCCAAGGCGCTTTACAGAAGTGCTACAGACAAAGTGAAAATAGCCAGGATTACAGGAGGCGAATTTGGGGTGGAGAGGGGTTTATTTATAAACTGTGAATTGGAAAGACTCCCATATCCTAGAAAGTGAAAGGAAACATGAATGGTTTCAAGGAAAGAGATTATCATAATACACGTGAAGATAAGGGTCTGTATTTATATAACTTTCATTCCAAGTGTTTATACAGTCATGTCAGGGCTTCTGTTTCCTCTCCTTGCCGTACTGCAGGACCAAGTTCACTTGTATCAAATCCTGGAAAACAGTACAAAGAATCGTGAAGCCCTTGTGTGATGGTGCTTTCCTTTTCCAACTCTTCAGTGACGCTTAAACGCCCTCCACTATTATCATTCTGCTGATCCACAATACTGAAGGACATGCAGAGGTCCATGTCTTGGTTTTCTTCTCTCCCAACTCAACCAAGTTGGATATGCAGGTGAACCAACAGGAAAACAGCAAGAATAAAACATGGGCGGAAAGGATGAGAATGGGAAAGGTAAAAAGAAAATACTTGGCAAAAAAGAATAAAATAATGGGATGCTATTTTCTAACAGCAGTACATGTATTATAAACATATCTGTGAGCTAGATGTACAAGTAATCCAAAAAAATGTTTCCAACAACTCACATTTATTAGCAACTTTAGTATAATAAATGTCCCAAATCACTAAAGAAAGAATTTCCACTTATATAGTGTTTTTCTCATTCTCAGGATATCTTAACACACCTCACAGCCAATGAAGTGTAGTCACCGCTGTTGAATACGCAAACGTGGTGGGCAATTTCCACCCAGCAAGGTCCCACAAGAAGCAACGAGATGAATGACTAGTTAATCTGTATTGGTGGTGTCAGTTGAGGGATAAAGGTAGCCCAGGATATGGGAGAATTCCCCCGCTCTCCTTCGAATAGAAGTATTGAATATTTTTCATCCACCTGAACAGACAGATGGTGGTGGGGGGGGCATTGGTTTAATGTCTCGCCAAAAGACAGCACCTCTGACAATGAAGCACTCCCTCAGCACTGCACTGAAATGTCAGATTACATTATGTGCTCAAGTCCTGGTGTGGGACTTGAACCCATGCGGGAAGAGTGCCACCACTGAGCCTAGCTGACACTTGAATGGAAAAACTGGACACTAAATAGTAACTAAATTAAGGAAAATGACTTAAAGTATAAGTTTGAAGAAGCTTATGAAGGAGAGCAAAGAGATAACAAGGCAGAGGGGTTTAAGGGAGCATTCCAGAGTGTGAGCCAGGACAGCTGAGGGCACTGTTAACACAAGTGGAGCAGAGAGAGGTGGATGCAAAAGAGAACAGACAAATGGAGGGCATGTGTTGGTATATATGGCTTCAAAAATTATACCATTAAAGATGCCATAATGCCTACAAAAATTCTTCATGTTAAGTATCTTCACAAAACTTTTAGCAAATACTATAAAATGATCTCAAAATACTCCAGTGATGCATTTTTTTATTTATATGAAGCTGAATTTCTTGACTAACTGGTACAAAACTCAAAACCCTTTCTTGCAAATTCTTGGTTCAATGGAGTGCATTAAAACACTGGCCCAGAAATTCGATGGAGCCACGCCCTTTTTTGGGCACTAAGTGGGCTCATTACGTGCTGGAAACGCGCCATCCGCCATATTGGTATAGGCAAAAAAAGGCGTCCATGGCCCGCGCCTGAAACATGCGTTAGCTCCTTTGCATATTCAAATAAGGGGCCTAATGAATGTTTGAAGCCCCCTGTGCAGAATTGGGTTGCCCTGAACATGTGGCCTAACCGGCGGTCCTTAAAGAGACCTCTACAGACTGCCAACAATAAGGTAAATTTGTAAAATATACTTACCTGAATGTGACATATTAAAACCACGGGCTGCTGCTGGGCACCCTTTTGCCCCTCTCAACTTCCCGTCCCAGTCGTCCGATCGCCCCTCAGCGGTTATAACTACCAGGAAAGACTGAACAGACTGGGGCTCTTTTCTCTAGAAAAGAGAAGACTGAGGGGTCACCCGATTGCCCCACACCGCTGGATTCACCCCCACCCCTGATCACCCCACACCGCTGGATTCACCCCCACCCCCCGATCGCCCCACACCGCTGGATTCACCCCCACCCCCGATCACCAAACACCGCTGGATTCACCCCCACCCCCCGATCGCCCCACACCGCTGGATTCACCCCCACCCCCGATCACCCCACACCGCTGGATTCACCCCCACCCCCCGATCGCCCCACACCGCTGGATTCACCCCCACCCCCGATCACCAAACACCGCTGGATTCACCCCCACCCCCCGATCGCCCCACACCGCTGGATTCACCCCACCCCCCGATCGCCCCACACCGCTGGATTCACCCCACCCCCCGATCACCCCACACCGCTGGATTCACCCCCACCCCCCAATCGCCCCACACCGCTGGATTCACCCCACCCCCCGATCGCCCCACACCGCTGGATTCACCCCACCCCCCGATCACCCCACACCGCTGGATTCACCCCCACCCCCCGATCACCCCACACCGCTGGATTCACCCCCACCCCCGATCACCCCACACCGCTGGATTCACCCCCGCCCCCCCCCCCGATCACCCCACACCGCTGGATTCACCCCACCCCCCGATCGCCAAACACCGCTGGATTCACCCCCACCCCCGATCACCCCACACCGCTGGATTCACCCCCGCCCCCCCCCCCCCCGATCACCCCACACCGCTGGATTCACCCCACCCCCCGATCGCCAAACACCGCTGGATTCACCCCCACCCCCGATCACCCCACACCGCTGGATTCACCCCCACCCCCCGATCGCCCCACACCGCTGGATTCACCCCCACCCCCCGATCGCCCCACACCGCTGGATTCACCCCCACCCCCGATCGCCCCACACCGCTGGATTCACCCCCACCCCCGATCACCCCACACCGCTGGATTCACCCCCACACCCCGATCGCCCCACACCGCTGGATTCACCCCCACCCCCCGATCGCCCCACACCGCCGGATTCACCCCCACCCCCCGATCGCCCCACACCGCTGGATTCACCCCACCCCCCGATCGCCAAACACCGCTGGATTCACCCCCACCCCCGATCACCCCACACCGCTGGATTCACCCCCGCCCCCCCCCCCCCCCCGATCACCCCACACCGCTGGATTCACCCCACCCCCCGATCGCCAAACACCGCTGGATTCACCCCCACCCCCGATCACCCCACACCGCTGGATTCACCCCCACCCCCCGATCGCCCCACACCGCTGGATTCACCCCCACCCCCCGATCGCCCCACACCGCTGGATTCACCCCCACCCCCGATCGCCCCACACCGCTGGATTCACCCCCACCCCCGATCACCCCACACCGCTGGATTCACCCCCACCCCCCGATCGCCCCACACCGCTGGATTCACCCCCACCCCCCGATCGCCCCACACCGCCGGATTCACCCCCACCCCCCGATCGCCCCACACCGCTGGATTCACCCCACCCCCCGATCGCCCCACACCGCTGGATTCACCCCCACCCCCCGATCGCCCCACACCGCTGGATTCACCCCACCCCCCGATCGCCCCACACCGCTGGATTCACCCCCACCCCCCGATCACCCCACACCGCTGGATTCACCCCCACCCCCGATCACCCCACACCGCCGGATTCACCCCCACCCCCCGATCGCCCCACACCGCCGGATTCACCCCCACCCCCCGATCGCCCCACACCGCTGGATTCACCCCCACCCCCGATCGCCCCACACCGCTGGATTCACCCCCACCCCCGATCGCCCCACACCGCTGGATTCACCCCCACCCCCCGATCGCCCCACACCGCTGGATTCACCCCCACCCCCCCGATCGCCCCACACCGCTGAATTCACCCCCACCCCCCGATCGCTCTCCCTTTCCCTGATTGCATCCCCTTTGACAATTTACCCGAGGGCCATTGCTGGCGACGCAGTGGCCTAAAATTCGAAACCTCTTCACCGTTGAGCTGCTTGGGGGCGGCCAGCAGGTGTCCGCAGCTCGCCGGTCTCATTTAAACGAGGCCAGCAGGCCGACGCCACAAATTAATTTCTAGGCCACTGTTCCTAATTAAAAGAAACCCCACAGGATTGAAACAATGAGCTTAACAGCAACTTAGGGCTGATCTTTTAAAAAAAAAAGTTATTCAAAAAAAAAGGATGGCACTATAAATGCCATCAATATTTACCAAGCTCTTCCAGCAATGGTATTCCATACTTCTGTTCATGGTCCTCTTGGACATCTGTTGTGCACTTTTCCATCAGGCCTAGTGTCACTGTGTTGATCGGAGCTTTGGGCAGCTCCAGCCAACTATGATTGCTTGGAAGCCTTTGTACGTGAGTGGTGGGTTTGTTGCCATTCGCCTCGATTATTCTGTAAATATATTATAGGTACACTTTTACAATTTATAGCAAATGTTAAAAGATGAAATATTTTCACTTTAATAACGTCTGACAGCAATTTAATTATTTTACATAGAATTTACAGCCATTCGGCCCAACAGGTTTATGCCAGTGTTTATGCTCCACACGAGCCTCCTCCCTCCCTACTTCATCTAACCCTATCAACATATCGTTCTATTCCTTTCTCCTTCATGTGTTTATCCAGCTTCCCCTTAAATGCATCTATGCTAGTTGCCTCAACTACTCCTTGTGGTAGCAAGTTCCATATTCTCACCACTGTTTGGGTAAAGAAGTTTCTCCTGAATTCCCTATTAGATTTATTAGTGACTATATATATTTATGGCCCATAGTTTTGGATTCCCCATAAGTGGAAACATCTTCTCTGCATCTACCCTATCAAAGGCCTCTATCAGGTCAGCCCTCAGCCTTCTCTTTTGTAGAGAAAAGAACCCCAGTCTCTTCAGTTTTTTCTGATAGTTATAACTATCGGTTATGGCATCATACTTGTAAATCATTTTTGTACCTTCTCGAGAAAGCATGACATACTGTGACTGGATGCTGAGGAAGCATCCAAAATGACGGTTAGGTGGGCTTTCACATAGCATTTTGTTCTTGAAAATGTTACGTTTTCAAAAAAAGAGACAAAAAAAATGAAACAGCATTTCCAAAATAAATGAAAGGAAAATGATGGGAGAGAAACACTCTGTCTATCAACTATTTTACACTGACAAGCAATAAATACATAGCTTTTTTTAAAAAAACACAAACATTTAGATTCTCTAAGCACAGTGAAAATCTAAATCAAAAGATTTACATAGCTGTTCCCTGCTCCCTTATGCATTTCCTGCCCAAAATGTATTAATATCAGGCAGTTGCCTTGTGTTTCCTTGACTCACTTCAGCCAACACATGATTAGTATGGTGACAGCTTTACTGCTAACTGATCTGCCAGATGACATGTACTGCAGTGTGACTTTCCTCCCTATAATCCTAACATTAGAAGGCAGAATACCAAGATCTCAACTCTGCAACACACACACACAACTCTCAAATCATAGTATCATAGTAGGTACAGCATAGAAGGAGGCCATTCGGCCCATCGTGCCTGCACCAGCTCTTTGAAAGAGCTATCCAATTAGTCCTATTCCCCTGCTCTTTACCCATAGTCCTGTAAATTTTTCCCCTTCAAGTATTTATCCAATTCCCTTTCGAAAGTTACTATTGAATCTGCTTCCACCGCCCTTTCAGGCAGTGCATTCCAGATCATTACAACTCACTGTGTAAAAAATGTTTCCTCGTGTTGCCTCTGGCTCTTTTGCCGATCATCTTAAATCTGTGTCCTCTGGTTACCAACCCTACTGCACTGGAAACAGTTTCTCCCTATTTACTCTATCAAAGCTGTTCATGATTTTGAACACCTCTATCAAATCTCCCCTTAACCTTCTCTGTTCTAAGGAGAACAGGCGGGAGCGGACCTAGGAGAGAGCGCGGGACTCGGAGACTACTAAAGGCCCAGGCTCGAGGGCCTACCCGCACTCGGAGTGGAGCTACAGGCGGGAGCGGACCGAGGAGAGAGCGCGGGACTCGGAGACTACTAAAGGCCCAGGCTCGAGGGCCTACCCGCACTCGGAGCGGAGCTACAGGCGGGAGCGGACCTAGGAGAGAGCGCGGGACTCGCAGACTACTAAAGGCCCAGGCTCGAGGGCCTACCCGCACTCGGAGCGGAGCTACAGGCGGGAGCGGACCTAGGAGAGAGCGCGGGACTCGGAGACTACTAAAGGCCCAGGCTCGAGGGCCTACCCGCAGAGAGGCAATCGGTGAAAAAAACAAGGATTGACGTCACAGGACAGCGGGTAGGTGATTGGCGAGTCGATAAAGGGAGCAGCGGAGGCCTGAGGTGAGTAATTAAACTCACCTACGTGAGTCTTTTTCCCCAGCGGGGAAGGAGCTTCGCGGGCTTTTTCAAAGGCAGGGGGCGGGGCCAATTCATTGGTACCCGTATATAGGTGGAGCGGTTGCTAAACCCGAGACACTACACTAGTAGTGACTCCCACCCTCCCACCTCCTCTAACCTTTTGGGGGGTAGAGGGAATTTAAAGGGTAGGTTCGTTTTTATATTTTGTTTTCAGGGACTTAACTCCTGGACCTAAGATAAATAAGAAGCAAAAAGTAATCCAAAGTGGGACGTCACCAAGGAAGAGGTAAGTGATTGGTTGGTGAGCATTTTCCTGCTGAATTTGTCTAAGGTTAGAGTTTGTGGATTCTCGGGTCTCTGTTGTGTAGTGGGGGACTGCTGTTCAGCAAGGGCCCTTGAGTATACCTTTTAATTGAAGTGAAATTGGTGGGATTCATTTAATTTGAATTAATTAGTTAAAGGGTAAGTCATGTCAGGACAGCCCAGCCTCGTGTTATGCTCTTCCTGCTCTATGTGGGAAATCAGGGACCCTTCCGGTGTCCCTGACGACCATGTGTGCGGGAAATGTATCCAGCTGCAGCTACTGACAAACCGCATTACGGCACTGGAGCTGCGAATGGATTCATTATGGAGCATTCGCGATGCTGAAAACGTCGTGGATAGCACGTTTAGTGAGATGGTCACACCGCAGGTAAAGGTTGTACAGGCAGCAAGTAAGTGGGTGACCTCCAGGCAGAGTAAGAGGAGCAGGCAGGCAGTGCAGGGGTCCTCTGTGGCCGTCCCCCTCTCAAACAAATATACCGCTTTGGATATTGTTGAGGGGGATGACTTATCAGGGGAAGGCAGCAGCAGCCAACTTCCTGGCACCAGGGGTAGCTCTGCTGCACAGGCTGGGAGGAAAAAGAGTGGAAGAGCTATAGTGGTAGGGGATTCTATCGTAAGGGGAACAGACAGGCGTTTCTGTGGCCGTAAACGTGACTCCAGGATGGTTTGTTGCCTCCCTGGTGCCAGGGTCATGGATGTCACTGAGCGGCTTCAGGGCATTCTCAAGGGGGAGGGTGAGCAGGCAGAGGTCGTGGTCCACATTGGGACCAATGACATAGGTAGGAAGGGAGATGAGGTCCTGCATCAAGAATTTAGGGAGCTAGGTAGCAGATTAAAGAGCAGGACCTCAAAGGTTGTAATCTCTGGATTACTCCCAGTGCCACGGGCTAGTGAGTATAGAAATAGGAGGATAGAACAGATGAATGCGTGGCTAAAGAGTTGGTGCAGGAGGGAGGGTTTCAGTTTCCTGGATCACTGGGCCTGCTTCTGGGGAAGGTGGGACTTGTACAAGTCGGACGGGTTGCATCTGAACCAGAGCGGGACAAATATCCTTGCGGGGAGGTTTGCGAGCACTGTTGGGAGGGGTTTAAACTAACTTGGCAGGGGGATGGGATACAGAGTGGAGCTACAATAGGGGGTGATGTGCAGCCAAATATTGAGAAAAAAACAAGTCAGCTTGGAAGACAGGGCAAATATGTGAGGGCAAGGCTGGATGGCATCTATTTTAATGCAAGGAGTCTTGCAAATAAGGTGGATGAACTGAAGGTGTTGATAAACACATGGGAGTATGATATTGTTGCTGTCACAGAGACATGGTTAAGGGAGGGGCAAGACTGGCAGCTCAATATTCCGGGGTACAGAATCTTCAGGCGAGACAGAGGGGGAGGTATAAGAGGAGGGGGGGTCGCAATATTAATTAAAGAATCAATTACTGCCATAAGGAGGGATGATATATTAGCAGGTTCCTCTAATGAGGCCATATGGGTGGAGCTTAAAAACAAAAAGGGGGCAAGCACTTTGATGGGAGTGTACTATAGACCCCCAAACAGTCAGGGGGAGATAGAGGAACAGATATGTAGGCAAATCTCAGAAAATTGTGCAAATAATAGGGTAATAATAGTGGGGGATTTCAACTTCCCCAATATTAACTGGGATACTCAGAGTGTAAAAGGCTTAGAGGGTACAAAATTCTTAACGTGCATCCAGGAGAGCTTTTTGAGCCAGCATGTAGAAAGTCCTACAAGAGAGGGGGCGGTACTGGACCTAATTCTAGGGAATGTGGCCGGCCAAGTGGAAGAAGTGCTAGTAGGTGAGCACTTTGGTGACAGTGACCATAATTCAGTGAGATTTAAGGTGGTCATGGAAAAGGACAGGGAGGGGCCGGAAATAAAGGTTCTAAATTGGGGGAAGGCCGATTTTAATGGGATAAGGCAGGATCTGGCCAAAATGGACTGGGATCAGCTGCTTGTAGGAAAATCCGCATTGGAGCAATGGGAGTCTTTCAGAAGGGAGATTGAAACCATACAATGGCAACATGTTCCCGTAAAGGTCAAGGGTGGTTCCAAGAACTCCAGGGAACCTTGGATGTCAGGGGATATACGAGAATGGATTAGGAAAAAAAGGAGGGCTTTTGGCAGATACAAAAGGCTAAGGACGGAGGAAGCCCTAGAGGAGTACAAAAAGTGCAGGGGGATACTTAAAAAGGAAATTAGGAGATCAAGGAGAGGCCATGAAAAAACACTGGCGAGCAAAATAAAGGAAAATCCTAAGATGTTTTATAAGTATATTAAGGGTAAGAGGATAACTCGAGAAAAAATAGGGCCCATTAGGGACAAAAATGGCAATCTGTGTGTGGAGCCGGAAGATGTAGGAGGGGTTCTAAATGAATTTTTTGCATCTGTTTTCACTATGGAGAAGGACGACGTAGACATAGAAATACGACAGGGGGACTGTGATATACTCGAACATATTAACGTCGAGCGGGAGGAGGTATTGGCGGTTTTAGCAGGCCTAAAAATGGATAAATCCCCAGGCCCGGACGAAATGTATCCCAGGCTACTGTGTGAGGCAAAGGAGGAGATTGCGGGGGCTCTAACACATATATTCAGAACCTCTCTGGCCACAGGGGATGTGCCAGAGGACTGGAGAACCGCTAATGTAGTACCATTATTCAAGAAGGGGAGTAGGGAAAAACCGGGGAACTACAGGCCAGTGAGCCTAACATCAGTGGTTGGAAAATTATTGGAAAAAATTCTGAAGACTAAATTAGTCTCCACTTGGAGAAGCAAGGATTAATCAGGGATAGTCAACATGCCTTTGTCAAGGGAAGATCATGTCTGACTAATTTGATTGAATTTTTTGAGGGGGTGACTCGGCGTGTGGATGAGGGTAACGCAGTGGATGTGGTATACATGGATTTCAGTAAGGCTTTCGATAAAGTTCCGCACAGGAGACTGGTCAAGAAGGTACGAGCCCATGGAGTCCAGGGTGCCTTGGCACTTTGGATACAAAACTGGCTTAGTGGCAGAAGGCAGAGGGTGATGGTCGAAGGTTGTTTTTGTGACTGGAAGCCTGTGGCCAGTGGGGTACCACAGGGATCTATGCTGGTGCCCTTGCTGTTTGTGGTCTACATTAACGACTTGGATATGAATGTAAAAGGTATGATCAGTAAGTTCGCTGATGATACAAAAATTGGTAGGGTGGTAAATAGCGAGGAGGATAGCCTCAGTCTGCAGGACGATATAGATGGGTTGGTCAGATGGGCGGAACAGTGGCAAATGGAATTTAACCCGGAAAAGTGCGAGGTGATGCACTTTGGAGGGACTAACAAGGCAAGGGAATACACAATGAATGGGAAGACCCTAGGCAAGACAGAGGGTCAGAGGGATCTTGGTGTGCAAGTTCACAGATCCCTGAAGGCGGCGGAACAGGTAGATAAGGTGGTAAAGAAGGCATATGGGATACTTGCCTTTATTAGCCGAGGCATAGAATATAAGAGCAAGGAGGTTATGATGGAGCTGTATAAAACACTGGTTAGGCCACAGCTGGAGTACTGTGTGCAGTTCTGGTCGCCACACTACAGGAAGGATGTGATCGCTTTGGAGAGGGTGCAGAGGAGATTCACCAGGATGTTACCAGGGCTGGAGCGCTTCAGCTATGAAGAAAGACTGGGAAGATTGGGTTTGTTTTCCTTGGAGCAGAGGAGGCTGAGGGGGGACATGATTGAGGTGTACAAAATTATGAGGGGCACAGATAGGATGGATACTAAGGAGCTTTTTCCCTTCATTGAGGGTTCTATAACAAGGGGGCATAGATTCAAGGTAAAAGGCGGGAGGTTTAGAGGGGATTTGAGAAAGAACTTTTTCACCCAGAGGGTGGTTGGAGTCTGGAACTCACTGCCTGAGAGGGTTGTGGAGGCAGGAACCCTCACAACATTCAAGAAGCATTTGGATGAGCACTTGAAATGCCATAGCATACAAGGCTACGGACCAAATGCTGGAATATGGGATTAGAGTAGACAGGGCTTGATGGCCGGCGCGGACACGATGGGCCGAAGGGCCTCTATCCGTGCTGTATAACTCTATGACTCTATGACTCTAACCCCAGCTTCTCCCGTCTCTCCACATAATTGAAGTCCCTCATCCCTAGTACCATTCTAGTAAATCTCTTCTGCACCCTCTATAAGGCCTTAACATCCTTCCTAAAGTGTGGCACATGCATATATAACCACAAAGGGGTAAAGGTTAGTGGTTATACTATTGGACGGTAAAACCATCATAGCCTCAAACACCATGCAAGTGTTGTATCCCTCACCATGATGCTGGCAACAGTCATTCGTCTCACTAACAGCCTTATTTTCTGGCCAGCAAGTCGGAATGCAACATGACTTAGAAAATTTCATGTTAGCAAGGCAGCAGCAGTTCAGTTGTTTTGAAATTGACCACCTCACAGTCGGTAAGCAGCAAGTGCTGAGTCTTCCCCTTCTTCCCCCCGCGATGCTGGCGGTTTCCACCTCTTTCAAACGACAAGGAAACCTGACTTCACAGTTAATGTATTCCTTTCAACTTATAACTAATGGTCAGAGCCATTAAACAGTAAGTACAGAGGATTGAGTAATTAAGGTTATCGCAATTTTAACGAGGTGCGAAGGGCTTTACTGAATTGCCCGCAATAGCCAGAGTGCTGTACGTTGTAAGCGGTGCCTTGGTAATTGAGTTTTACGGTGATGCAAAATGGTATAAGTGGTGAGGACTGTACCAGGAACAAGGACACCCCATACAAAACAACTTACACTACCTTTACATGGTGCACTTTACACATTATAGGATCGTTAAATAAAAATAGCCAGCTTGATTTATCAATACACAAATGGAATATACATCATACAAGGTACGTGAGGTTCGTACAATAACTTCTATCCCAGCTTCATAATGGCAGAATCTCTCTCTTTTCCTAAAGGCTCAGAATCATATTCGAAAATCAGTCGAGTCACATTCCATTCCTGGTGAAGAAAAATAAATTGCATCCTTTCACAATTGGGTGCTGTGGTTACGTGAGACAGCAAAATACAGAAGTACACAAGATGCTAGTGGCTCAAATATGCTGCAGCACAAAGTGGTAGGATGTCGTTTGCACTCATATCTTCCCACATGTGAAATTCAGGTGGGGTGGGGGTTGGGGGGGGGCGTGGTTTGAAAGGAAGGAAAGCAAAGCAATTCAATCCATAAAATGGGGGAAGACTCTCCAGTGGCTGGAGTCATTCCTAGCACAAAGGAAGATGGTAGTAGTTGTTGGAGGCCAATCATCTCAGCCCCAGGACATTGCTGCAGGAGTTCCTCAGCGCAGTGTCCTAGGCCCATCCATCTTCAGCTGCTTCATCAATGACCTTCCCTCCATCATAAGGTCAGAAATGGGGATGTTCGCTGATGATTGCACAGTGTTCAGTTCCATTCGCAACCCCTCAAATAATGAAGCAGTCCGAGCCCGCATGCAGCATGACCTGGACAACATCCAGGCTTGGGCTCATAAGTGGCAAGTAACTTTCGCGCCGGATAAGTGCCAGGCAATGACCATCTCCAACAAGAGAGAGTCTAACCACCTCCCCTTGATATTCAACGGCACTACCATTGCCGAATCCCCTACCATCAACATCCTGGGGGTCACCATTGACCAGAAACTTAACTGGACCAGCCATATAAATACTGTGGCTACAAGAGCAGGTCAGAGGCTGGGAATTTTGCGGCGAGTGACTCACCTCCTGACTCCCCAAAGCCTTTCCACCATCTACAAGGCACAAGTCAGGAGTGTGATGGAATACTCTCCACTTGCTTGGATGAGTGCAGCTCCAACAACACTCAAGAAGCTCGACACAATCCAAGATAAAGCAGCCTGCTTGATTGGCACCCCATCCACCACCCTAAACATTCACTTCCTTCACCACCGGCGCACAGTGGCTGCAGTGTGTACCACCCACAGGATGCACTGCAGCAACTCGCCAAGGCTTCTTCGACAGCACCTCCCAAACCCACGACCTCTACCACCTAGAAGGACAAGAGCAGCAGGCACATGGGAACAACATCACCTGCACTTTCCCCTCCAAGTCACACACCATCCCAACTTGGAAATATATCGCCGTTCCTTCATCGTCGCTGGGTCAAAATCCTGGAACTCCCTTCCTAACGGCACTGTGGGAGAACCGTCACCACACGCACTGCAGCGGTTCAAGAAGGCAGCTCACCACCACCTTCTGCAGGGCAATTAGGGATGGGCAATAAATGCTGGCCTTGCCAGCGACACCCACATCCCACGAATGAATAAAAAAAATCTATAAAATGTAATAGCTACTTCTTATAGCCAGTTATGGGATGGCATGGACACGGCGAGAAGATCGAAAGCACGTTGCTTGCCTGTCCTCTCAAATGTGCTCCAGAACTAGCTGCGCCTCTAGCCAAACTGTTCCAGTACAGCTACAACACTGGCATCCACCCGACAATGTGGAAAATTGCACAGGTATGTCCTGTCCACAAAAAGCAGGACCAATCCAATCTGGCCAATTACTGCCCCATCAGTCTACTCTCAATCATCAGCAAAGTGAAGGAAGGTGTCGTCGACAGTGCTATCAAGCGGCACTTACTCACCAATAACCTGCTCACCGATGCTCAGTTGGGTTCTGCCAGGACCACTCAGCTCCAGACCTCATTACAGCCTTGGTCCAAACATGGACAAAAGAGCTGAATTCCAGAGGTGAGGTGAGAGTGACTGCCCTTGACATCAAGGCAGCATTTGACTGAGTGTGGCACCAAGGAGCCCTGGTAAAATTGAAGTCAATGGGAATCAGGGGGAAAACTCTCCGGTGGCTGGAGTCATACCTAGCACAAAGGAAGATGGTAGTGGTTGTTGGAGGCCAATCATCTCAGCCCCAGGACATTGCTGCAGGAGTTCCTCAGGGCAGTGTCCTAGGCCCAACCATCTTCAGCTGCTTCATCAATGACCTTCCCTCCATCATAAGGTCAGAAATAGGGATGTTCGCTGATGATTGCTCAGTGTTCCGTTCCATTTGCAACCCTTCAGATGATGAAACAGTCCGAGCCTGCATGCAGCAAGACCTGGACAACATCCAGGCTTGGGCTGATAAGTGGCAAGTAACATTTGCGCCACACAAGTGCCAGGCAATGACCATCTCCAACAAGAGAGAGTCTAACAACCTCCCCATGACATTTAGTGGCATTACCATTGCCGAATCCCCCACCATCAACATCCTGGTGGTCACCATTGACCAGAAACTTAACTGGACCAGCCATATAAATACTGTGGCTACAAGAGCAGGTCAGAGGCTGGGTATTCTGCAGCGAGTGACTCACCTCCTGACTCCCAAAACCCTTTCCAACATCTACAAGGCACAAGTCAGGAGAGTGATGGTATACTCTCCACTTGCCTGCTCCAACAACACCCAAGAAGCTCGACACCATCCAGGACAAAGCAGCCCGCTTGATTGATACCCCATCCACCACCCTAAACATTCACTCCCTTCACCACTGGTGCACCCTGGCTGCAGTTTGTACCATCCACAGGATGCACTGCAGCAATTCGCCAAGGCTTCTTCAACAGCACCTCCCAAACCTGCGACCTCAACCACCTAGAAGGACAAGGGCAGCAGGCAAATGGGAACAACACCACCTGCACGTTCCCCTCCAAGTCACACACCATCCCGACTTGGAAATATATCACCTTTCCTTCATTGTCACTGGGTCAAAATCCTGGAACTCCGTTCCTAACAGCACTGTGGGAGAACCGTCACCACACGGACTGCAGCGGTTCAAGAAGGCGGCTCACCACCACCTTCTCAAGGGCAATTCGGGATGGGCAATAAATGCCGGCCTTGCCAGCGACGCCCACATCCCATGAACGAATAATTTTTAAAAATGGAAAATTGTGCTAAATGGCTGGAGAACGTGGGAAGAAATTTTTGATTTATAGGCAAGGGATGATGAGGAAAAAAAGGCTGAAGATGAGAGAAAAGATAAAAGGAGAAATAAATAAAAAAGACAAACTAATTAAAGATAAAAGTAGTTGCGCATAAGGAGAACCAAGAACTTTATCTGTCCATTTAACACTGGAGACCAGCAATAAAATTAAAATGAATACATTGGACAGCAGCAATGCCTCTTGGTGGAGAGTGGGAAAAGAAGAGGAAGGTTTAGAATGCTTCATTTGGGTTATATTAATATTTAAAATAATTTTCCTCCTCTCTGATTTGGTGTGCTTCACACTTTACTGTATTCTTCAAAGCCTCCCTCAATTTCTACATAACACTGCATTTTGTTTTAAGAATGCAAGACTAGCTGATGTCCCGTGTCATTGCTCGTGTCGTCTGGTGTCTGCAGAACAGAGGTTCTGACGAAGTGTCATCAACCTGAAACGTTAATTCTGTTTCTTTCTCCACAGATGCTGCCTGACTTGCTGAGTATTTCCAGCATTTTCTGTTTTTATTTCAGATTTCCAGCATCCGCAGTATTTTGCTTTTGATTTAGTGGGGTTTTTTTAGTTGCTAACCTGGTCTGTCACCTTTGAAGTCACTGCTCAGATATTCCCTGTGGAGAAATGGCGTAAATAGGTTTTGGGATCAATTAAAGGTTAGGTATTGTTGTTTGTCATTTCTAAATTGGCAACTGCCTGGCTCCCCTCCTCGTTACCGCTCCAAACTATCTCAAGGTCAGCAAAAAAAAATTTGCAGGGAACAACTGGGTTTATTTCTCTTTTAGAATACCTTTTTTTTGAGTTTATCCAGATGCGATTTATTGATTATATACAAAGTACAGCAGATGCTTCTCAAAATGTTTGCAGAGACACCAGCTGGTGGTGGTATGAGGTGGTGCATTTGGTAGAAAGAATAAGGAGGCCACATACTGCTTGGATAATAAGATTCTGAACGGGAGAGAGGAGCAAAGGGATCTAGGGGCACAGGTACACAAATCACTAAAAGTAGCGACACAGGTTAATAAGACCATAAAAAAGGCAAATCAAGCACTGGGGTTCATTTCCAGAGGGATAGAATTGAAAAGCAAACAAGTTAGGTTAAACTTGTATAGAACCTTGGTTAGACCACACTTGGAGTATTGTGCACAGTTCTGGTCTCCATATTATAGCAAGGATATAGAGGCATTGGAGAGGATGAAAAAAAGATTCACAAGGATTATACCAGAACTGAGAGGCTATCCTTTCAGGAATGGCTGAACAGGCTGGGACTCTTTTCTTTAGAAAAGAGAAGGCTGAGGGGTGACCTGATCGAGGTGTTTAAGATAATGATAGGGTTTGATAGGCTAGATGTATAGAAAATGTTTCCACTTGTGGGGAAGTCCAAAACTAGAGGTCATAAATATAAAATAGTCGCTAATAAATCCAATAGGGAAGTCAGGAGAAACTTCTTTACCCAAAGAGTGGAACGCACTACCACAAGGAGTAGTGGAGGCGAATAGCATAGATGCATTTAAGGGGAAGCTAGGTAAGCACCTAAGGGAGAAAGGAATGGAAGGGTATCCTGATAGGGTTAGATGAAATCGGGAGGGAGGAGGCTCGTGTGGAGCATAAACACGGCATAGACCAGTTGGGCCGAATGGCCTGTTTCTATGCTGTAGTTTCGATGTAACACAATGTAACTCGATGTAAGGGTGCCACAGTCAAGTTAACCTCCAGTTCTATTATCCTGTTGTACTGTACTTCAGGGTCATAGCCACGCTATGATTCTCTTCATGGCTGCCCAAAAGGTGCCATATAACATTTCAATAATGGTTTTAACAAAACCAGCTGCTAGAGATGGTCTTACATTAGTTTTCTTTCATATTTGCCAGCACAGTATCCACTGTGCATACTACCTATATATTATTAAAATTCTTGCCTAGGGTGTGCACTTCATTCCACAAACCTTACTTCACATTGTCACAATTTTTAGTCACACTCTTTTGTCAACATTTATCATTGTAAATGGCAATGTCAAAATTTCCCATTCAATTTTGCTAGTCAACTGACAGTTGTAGGCTTCGGCCACTTAGTGGCTCTGTGAAGCAAGTTTCTGAAGTCTTTCTTCCAACTCCATCACCATCTTGTATATTATGTATATAAACAATTCTATTCAGCAACTGACTATGAACAATGCCATGGGCAATATACTAATATAAATTGTACAGAAGGGATTAAAATATATTTCATTCTATCATTGTGTTCCTGTGGCGTGGGAGATGCTGAGTAGAGGCCAAGAACCGCCCACACACCTACTGGCTGGCTCAAACCAGTACTGGCAGAAGCATGAGAGCAAATTATCCACTGCCGCCTTGCGTGGCCTGGGAAGATAATATACAGATTCAATTTAAAAGAAACATGAAGCACACTTTCACCGCCACTCTATGGGTGAATAGTTCCCCTGTCGCATTAGCCATTTCTCTAAGCCTTCAAAATACACCGTCCTCTGTTGCTGTTAACAAAACAGCTTGGGGTGGGAAGGGCAACTATGAAGGGAAAAGAAAATGACAGCTACGAGATGGAAAAAAAAAATCAAACCAGAAAGATAAAAAGCTAAATAAAATGGCTGAAACTATAAAGGCAAGAATGTTTTGCATTTCACTCCACATTATCTGAACGTTATTAGGACTCTTTAGTAATAATAGTCGCTATAGGATAAGAAGAGAAAAGGTGTTTCTTGTTGCAACACATTAGCTGCTTCTCTCCCCCCCCCCCCCTCCCGCCCCACCTTCCACATTTTGTTAAATGCTTATATGGGAAACGGGGTTCAAATCCAACTTGATGAAGGTCTCCTTGTTCGACTGGCTGTAAGGATCCTAAGAGAAAGGATTTCGAGCAGATCCAACCAAGTCCGACAGCATGCCAATCCACATCGTATTGAGTCACCAGAGGTGAAATTCTTGGATGGACAAAAGCGGAGGCATTTGCCAAGAATGTTTTCATTATTCAAGAACCACAAAACCGAGTTATACCCTGCAGCTAAGCTGTGCTGCGCCTAATTGCGAATGCTTGAAATGAACACTAACCGCAAAGAAATTAATGAAATAATGTTTGGCTCCCTAACAATGACATCTTTCACAAGATAATTATAGACGAGGAGGGACAGTTTGGCCCAATCTTATACATCCATCTTGAATGACCCTAAAGTCACCCCATTGCATTTTGAAACAACAAAATAAAATAAAATGAAAATTCTTACATCTTGCAGGTTAACCATTTCTTCCATAAAACACAATCTAGACACGAGTGAAGTAATATTTTGTAGCTAGCGCCATACACAAGGTAGGTTGAATTGGCCCTGTTTTTTGTAGAAACATATTGATTGCATAAAATCCTGCACTGGAGTGTTGCTTAGATTTTCAGTTAACAAAATAAGTATCATGTTCTCCGTGCAGTGCTGGTATACTGTTCCATTGTTGTATTGTGGCAGTACTGACCTTTTTATTTATTCGTTCATGGGATGTGGGCGTCGCTGGTGAGCCAGCATTTATTGCCCAACCCTAATTGCCCTGCAGAAGGTGGTGGTGAGCCGCCTTCTTGAACTGCTGCAGTCCGTGTGGTGAAGGTTCTCCCACAGTGCTGTTAGGAAGGGAGTTCCAGGATTTTGACCCAGCGACGATGAAGGAACGGCGATATATTTCCAAGTCGGGATGGTGTGTGATTTGGAGGGGAACGTGCAGGTGGTATTGTTCCCATGTGCCTGCTGCTCTTGTCCTTCTAGGTGGTAGAGGTCGTGGGTTTGGGAGGTGCTGTCGAAGAAGCCTTGGCGAGTTGCTGCAGTGCATCCTGTTGATGGTACACACTACAGCCACTGTGCGCCGGTGGTGAAGGGAGTGAATGTTTAGGGTGGTGGATGGGGTGCCAATCAAGCGGGCTGCTTTGTCCTGGATGGTGTCGAGCTTCTTGGGTGTTGTTGGAGCTGCACTCATCCAGGCAAGTGGAGAGTATTCCATCACACTCCTGACCTGTGCCTTGTAAATGGTGGAAAGGCTTTGGGGAGTCAGGAGGTGAGTCACTCACCGCAGAATACCCAGCCTCTGACCTGCTCTTGTAGCCACAGTATTTATATGGCTGGTCCAGTTAAGTTTCTGGTCAATGGTGACCCCCACGATGTTGATGGTGGGGGATTTGGCGATGGTAATGCCGTTGAATGTCAAGGGGAGGTGGTTAGACTCTCTCTTGTTGGAGATGGTCATTGCCTGGCACTTATCTGGCACGAATGTTACTTGCCACATATCAGCCCAAGCCTGGATGTTGTCCAGGTCATGCTGCATGCGGGCTCGGACTGCTTCATTATCTGAGGGGTTGCGAATGGAACTGAACACTGTGCAATCATCAGCGAACATCCCCATTTCTGACCTTATGATGGAGGGAAGGTCATTGATGAAGCAGCTGAAGACGGTTGGGGCTAGGACACTGCCCTGAGGAACTCCTGCAGCAATGTCCTGGGGCTGAGATGATTGGCCTCCAACAACCACTGCCATCCTCCTTTGTGCCAGGTATGACTCCAGCCACTGGAGAGTTTTCCCCCTGATTCCCATTGACTTCAATTTTACTTGGGCTCCTCTTAAAGCATTAGGTAAAAAAAACTAGTAATTTCCTTTATATGACAAGTCAGAAATCTTCGTTGCCAAACAAATAGAGCACCACAACCATAGAATCATAGAAATTTGCGGCACAGAAGGAGGCCATTCAACCCATCATGTTTGTGTCAACCGAAAGAGAGCTATCCAGCCTAATCCCACTTTCCAGCTCTTGGTCCGTAGCCTTGTAGGTTGCGGCACTTCAAGTACATATCCAAGTATTTTTTGAATACGATAAGGGTTTTTGCCTCCACCACCCTTTCAGGCAGTGAGTTCCAGACTCCCACCACCCTCTGGGTGAAAACATTTCTCCTCAACTCCTCGCTAATCTTTCTGCCAATTACTTTAAATCTATGCCCCCTGGTTATTGACCTCTCTGCTTAGGGAAATAGATCCTCTCTATCCACTCTATCTAGGCGCCACATAATTTTATATCCCTCAATTAAATCTCCCCTCAGCCTTCTCTGTTCCAAAGAAAACAACCCCAGACTATCCAATCTTTCCTCAAAACTAAGATTCTGCAGTCCTGGCAACATCCTTGTAAATCTCCTCTGTACCCTCTCTAGTGCAATCACATCTTTCCTGTAATGTGGTGACCAGAACCATTTAAATTAGAACAACTGTATTAAAATATGACAATGGAAAGTCCCAACTAAAATAGTGATGTACTGCTATTACTGCACTGTGACTGACAGACAGGAGAGTATGGCAAAGAAGGCCAATGAGATCAAGAGAAATGACGAAGACTAGGATAGTACGAATACCTGACAGAGCTACGGTACAAACTACAGACCCAATTAGCACAAAGAACTTCAAACTTTTGCAATAATAATCACCACAAAGTAAGTTCAGATATAATAGCAAAAGTTGCATTATACTGCTTGCTCTTAAAATTAAGCAAATAACCATCGAGTGAAGTCCAGTAAGGTCACCAACCTTACTTCAACAGCATCTCCCAACCCAAGCCTTCTACCATCGAGAAGGACAACAGGAGCAATATTGTGGGAACACCATCACCTCCAGGTTCCTCTCCAGGTATCACACCATCCTGACTTGGGACATATATCACCATTCCCTGATCATAGTGGGGCAAAATCTTGGAATTCCTTGCCAAGAACATCACTACAAGGATGGTAGTGATTCAAGGAGGCTCACCCCACTAACACAGTGCAATCAGGGATGGGCAATATAAATGTGGTCTTGCCAACGTCATACATATCCCAAAGACAAATTTTTAAAGAACGAATGTGTCTATTTTCTGTTGAACCCAAATCCACAAAGATTATTTTAGCCATATCTTGACTTAAATGACACAGATTTTGACATTCTCGCACTGGGCAGAAAATCACAGAACGGACATGATTGTTGCATGTCACTTCTATAAAAGCTGTTCTTCCAGTTTTGGGTGCTAGAGTTGTTTCATCTTTTGTATGTTATGTAATTAGGTTATGTTATGTAATTTTTGTTTATTCGTTCACGGGATGTGGGCGCGCTGGCAAGGCCATAATTTGTTGCCCATCCCTAATTGCCCTTGAGAAGGTGGTGGTGAGCCGCCTTCATGAACCACTGCAGTCCCTGTGGTGAAGGTTCTCCCACAGTGCTGTTAGGTAAGGAGGTCCAGGATTTTGACCCAGTGACGACGAAGGATTTGGACTCAGGAATCGAAAGTACAATTTCAAAATTTATGGACGACACCAGATTGGGGGGTATAGTTAATACTGAGGAGGACTCCAACAAAATTCAAGAAGACATTAATAAACTTGCAGAATGGGCATGTAACTGGCAAATGAATTTCAACATAGACAAGTGTGAGGTGGTGCATTTTGGTACGAAGAATAAGGAGGCCACATACTCTTTGGAAAATAAGAGTCTAAATGGGGTAGAGGAGCACAGGGATCTAGGGGGACAGGTACACAAATCATTAAAAGTAGCGACGCAGGCTAATAAGGCCATAAAAAAGGCAAACCAAGCACTGGGGTTCATTTCTAGAGGGATAGAATTGAAAAGCAAAAAAGTTATGTTAAACCTGTATAGAACTTTGGCTAGTCCACACTTGGGGTATTGTGCACAGTTCAGGTCTCATTATAGAAAGGATATAAAGGCATTGGAGAGGGTGCAAAAAAGATTCATGAACATGATACCAGAACTGAGAGGATATCCTTATCAGGAAAGGCTGAACAGGCTGGGGCTCTTTTCTCTACAAAAGAGAAGGCTGAGGGGTGACCTGAAAGAGGTCTTTAAGATTATGAAAGGGTTTGATAGGGTAGACGTAAGTCATTTTAAAAAAGCAAACAAAGCACGGGTTCATTTCTAGAGAATAGAATTGAAAAGCAGAGAAGTTATGTTAAACTTGTATAGAACCTTGGTTACATTACATAGAATTACATAGAATGTACAACACAGAAACAGGCCATTCGGCCCAACAGGTCCATGCCGGTGTTTGTGCTCCACACGTCCTTTCTCCCTCCTTATTTCATAGAGGCACTGGAGAAGGTGCAAAAAAGATTTACTAGGATGATACCAGAACTGAGAGGTTATACCTATCAGGAAAGGTTGAACAGGTTGGGGCTCTTTTCTCTACAAAAGAGAAGGATGAGGAGTGAGTGACCTGATAGAGGTCTTTAAAATTATGAAAGGGTTTGATAGGGTAGACCTAAAGAAGATGTTTCCACTTGCAGGGAAGTCCAGAACTAGGGGCCATTAATATAAGATAGTCACTAATAAATCCAATAAGGAATTCAGGAGAAACTTCTTCACCCTGAGAGTGGTTAGAATGTGGAACTTGCTACCACAAGGAGTAGTTGAGGTGAATAGCATAGATGCCATTAATGGGCAGCTAGATTAACACATGTGGGTGAAAGGAATAGAAGGTTATGCTGATAGCAATTAAATGAAAGGGGGTGGGAGGAGTCTTGTGTGGAGCATACACACTGGCATGGACCAGTTGGGCTTAATGGCCTGTTTCTGTGCTGTACATTCTATGTAATTCTATGCGTCAGTTATGGCTCAGTGGTAGCATACAACCATAGAAAAGATACAGCACAGAAGGGGCCATTCGGCCCATCGTGTCTGCGCCAGCTTGGAGAACAACCAGGTGCCCATTCTAATCCCACCTTCCAGCACCAGGTCGATAGCTCTGCAGCTTACAGCACTTTAGGTGCAGTCCAGGTACTCTTTAAAAGAGTTGAGGGTCCCTGCCTCTACCACCAATTTGGGCAGTGAATTCCATACACCCACCACCCTCTGGGTAAAAAGGTTTTTCCTCATGTCCCTTCTAATCCTTCCGTCAATAAGCTTAAATCTATGTCCTCTAGTTCTTGAACTCTCTGCTAGGGGAAACAGGTACTTCCTGTCTACTCTATCTAGGCCACTCATAATTTTGTACACCTCAATCAAGTCTCCCCTCAGCCTCCCCTGCTCTAAGGAAAACAACCCCAGCCTATCCAATCTCTCCTTGTAGCTGCAATTTTCAAGCCCTGGCAACATTCTTGTAAATCTTCTCTGCACTCTCTCCAGAGCAATTACATCCTTCCTGTAATGTGGTGACCAGAACTGCGCACAATACTCCAGTTGTGGCCTGACCAGCGTTTTATACAGTTCCATCATTACATCCCTGCTTTTGTATTCTATACCGGCTAATAGCTTTCTTCACAACCTTATTTACCTGTACTGCCACCTTCAGGTACCTGTGCACATGCACTCCAAGGTCTCTCACTTCCTCGACCCCTCTCAATATATTCCTGTTTACTGCATATTCCCTTTTACTATTTGCCCTCCCTAAGTACATTACCTCACACTTCTCCGGGTTGAACTCCATTTGCCACTTTTCTGTCCACGCCACCAACCCATTGATATCTTCTTGGAGTCTACAGCTATCCTCTTCACTACCAACTACACGGCCAATTTTTGTGTCGCCTGCAAATTTGCCAATCATGCCCCCTACATCCAAGTCCAAATCATTAATATATACCACAAACAGCAAGGGACCCAACACTGAGCCCTGTGGCACACCACTGGAAACGGATTTCCAATCGTAAAGACATCCATTGACTTTTACCCTTTGTTTCCTGTTACTGAGCCCGTTTTGAATCCAATTCGCCACATTTCCCTGTATCCTATGGGCTTTTACCTTTCTGACCAGTCTGCCATGTGGGACCTTGTCAAATGCCTTACTAAAATCCATGTAGACAACATCCACTGCACTACCCTCATCGATCCTCCTTGTCACTTCCTCAAAGAATTCAATCAGATTTGTAAGCCATGATCTTCCCTGAACAAATCCATGCTGACTATCCCTGATTAAACCATGCCTTTCCAAGGGACAGTTTATCCTATCTCTCAGTATTGATTCTAATAGTTTGCCCACCACCGAGGTAAGACTGACCGGCCTATAATTGTTCGGCCTTTCCCTCGTACCCTTTTTAAACAATGGTACTATGTTTGCAGTCTTTCAGTCCTCCGGTACCTCCCCTGTATTTAGTGAGGATTGGAAAATGATCCTCAGAGCATCCACTATTTCCTCCCTGGCTTCCTTCAATAGCCTAGGAAACAGTCCATCCGGCCCTGGTGACTTATCAATTTTCAAGGATTCCAGTCCCTCTAGTACTTCCTCTCTTGTAATGTTTACCTTATCCAATATTTCACACCTCTCCTCTTTAACTACTACATCTAGATCATCCCTTTCCTTTATGAATACAGAGACAAAATATTCATTTAAAACCCTACCCACATCCTCTGCTTCTACACACAAGTTACCCTCATCATCCCTGATAGGTCCTACCTTTTCCTTAGCTATCCTCTTGTTCTTAATGTACTGATAAAACATCTTTGGGTTGTCTTTAATCTTACTAGCTAATATTTTTTTATGCCCTCTCTCTGCTTTCCTTATTTCCTTTTTTACGTCATCCCTGTACTTTCTATACTCCTCTAGGCTTTCTGCAGTATTTAGTTTTCTGTGACAGTCATAAGCTTTCTTTTTCTGCTTTATCTTGCCCCGTATACTTCTAGACAACCAGGGGGCTCTATAAATTTGGCAGTGCCACCCTTTTTCTTTGAGGGGACATGTCTGCATTGTACCCGTAGAATTTCACTTTTTAGTGCCTCCCACTGGCTTGCCACTGATTTCTCCTCAAGTAGTTGTGTCCAGTCCACTTCTGCCAAATCACCTCTTAGTTCTGTAAAATTTGCCTTCCCCCAATTTAAAACTTTTACTCCTGAGTTAACTCTGTCCTTTTGCATAATAATGCTAAAACTAACTGAATTGTGGTCACTCTCCCCAATATGGTCACCCACTATCACTTCACCCATTTGCCCATCTTCATTTCCCAGGACTAAATCTAGAATTGCATCACCTTTCGTTGGGATTGTCACGTACTGGCTAAAAAAGTTCTCCTGGACATCGATCAAGAATTTTGCGCCCTCTGTGCCCCTCACACTGTTTGAATCCCAGTTGATGTTAGGGTAGTTGAAGTCCCCTACTAATATTGCCCTCTTATTTTTGCACTCAGAAATTTGCCTACATATTTGATCTTCTATCTCCCTTTCGCTATTCGGGGGTCTATAGTACACTCCTAGTAGTGTGACTGCCCCTTTTTTATTTCTTAGCTCAACCCATATGGCCTCGATTAATGATCCATTTAGCATATCATCCCTTCTCACAACTGTAATTGATTCTTTAACCAATAATGCTACCCCCCTCCCGCCTCCTTTTTTATCACCCACTCTATCCCACCTGAAAACTCTATATCCAGGGATATTGAGCTGCCAATTTAAAAAAAAATTTTTTTTATTCGTTCACGGGATGTGGGCGTCGCTGGCAAGGCCGGCATTTATTGCCCATCCCTAATTGCCCTCGAGAAGGTGGTGGTGAGCCGCATTCTTGAACCGCTGCAGTCCGTGTGGTGACGGTTCTCCCACAGTGCTGTTAGGAAGGGAGTTCCAGGATTTTGACCCAGCGACAGTGAAGGAACGGCGATATATTTCCAAGTCGGGATGGTGTGTGACTTGGAGGGGAACGTGCAGGTGGTGTTGTTCCCATGCGCCTGCTGCCCTTGTCCTTCTAGGTGGTAGAGGTCGCGGGTTTGGGAGGTGCTGTCGAAGAAGCCTTGGCGAGTTGCTGCAGTGCATCCTGTGGATGGTGCACACTGCAGCCACAGTGCGCCGGTGGTGAAGGGAGTGAATGTTTAGGGTGGTGGATGGGGTGCCAATCAAGCGGGCTGCTTTATCTTGGATGGTGTCGAGCTTCTTGAGTGTTGTTGGAGCTGCACTCATCCAGGCAAGTGGAGAGTATTCCATCACACTCCTGACTTGTGCCTTGTAGATGGTGGAAAGGCTTTGGGGAGTCAGGAGGTGAGTCACTCGCCGCAGAATACCCAGCCTCTGACCTGCTCTCGTAGCCACAGTATTTATATGGCTGGTCCAGTTAAGTTTCTGGTCAATGGTGACCCCCAGGATGTTGATGGTGGGGGATTCGGCGATGGTAATGCCGTTGAATGTCAAGGGGAGGTGGTTAGACTCTCTCTTGTTGGAGATGGTCATTGCCTGGCACTTATCTGGCGCGAATGTTACTTGCCACTTATCAGCCCAAGCCTGGATGTTGTCCAGGTCTTGCTGCATGCAAGCTCGGACTGCTTCATTATCTGAGGGGTTGCGAATGGAACTGAACACTGTGCAGTCATCAGCGAACATCCCCATTTCTGACCTTATGATGGAGGGAAGGTCATTGATGAAGCAGCTGAAGATGGTTGGGCCTAGGACACTGCCCTGAGGAACTCCTGCAGCAATGCCTTGGGGCTGAGATGATTGGCCTCCAACAACCACTACCATTATCCCCCTCTTTAAGCCAGGTTTCCGTTATAGATACGCATTCATCTGGTCTATTCTCCTATTTCTGCTCTCGCTAGTACGTGGCACTGGGAGTAATCCTGAGATTACTACCTTAGAGGTCCTGCTTTTTAATTTATTTCCTAACTCCCTATATTCTGCTTGCAGGACCTCATCCCTTTTTTTAACCTATGTCATTGGTACTGATATGAACCACAATCTTTGGCTGTTCACCCTCCCCCTTCAGAATGACCTGCAGCCGCTCTGTGACATCCTTGACCCTAGCACCAGGGAGGCAACATACCATCCTGGAGTCACGTTTGCGGCTGCAGGAACGCCTATCTGTTCCCCTTATGATGGAATTCCCTATCACTATTGCTCTCCCATTCTTTTTCCTCCCCTCCTGTGCAGCAGAGTCACCCGTGGTGCCCGGAACCTGGCTCTTGCTACTTTCCCCCGATAAACCATCTCCCCCAACAATATCCAAAGCGGAATATCTGTTTGAGAGGGAGGTGGCCCCAGGGGACTCCTGCTCTACCTGCCTAGTCCTTTTACTCTGCCTGGCGGTCGCCCATTTCCTTTCTGCCTGTGTAATCTTTACCTGCAGTGTGACCACCTCACTGAACGTGCTATCCACGATAACCTCAGCATCGCGGATGCACCACAGTGAATCCACCCGCAGCTCCAGCTCCGAAATGTGGTTAGCCAGTAGCTGCAGCTGGACACACTTCCTGCACACATGGTCACCAAGGACACCGGTAGTGTCCATGACTTCCCACATAGTGCAGGAGGAGCATATAACAGGTGAGAGCTCTGCTGCCATGACTTGTCTTAGATTAAGCACGTTAGTTACTCCCTTTAAGGAGTTTACTCCTTTAAATTACTCTTAATTTAGAGAATGTTAACTACACTAGGGACCTTGATTCACTAAAAAACGCTACTTGCTATAACCAAATTAAGTTTAGTTTTTTTTTAAATTTAGTTTTATGCTATGTTATTTAGCCCATAGTCCTAAGAAAGAAGAAAACAGAAGAGATACTCACCACCAACCACCTACCTGCCTTACCTGTGATGTCACACTGTAGTTTTGTTTTGTTGTTGCTGTGACCTGCTCTCAGTACACTCCGCTCTGCTGTCTAAACAAATGCACCTCATCCCTTACTGCACCGAATGCCCTCACTCACCAAATTCCCAATTATAGACTCTGTCGAAACCAGACTCCATCGATAGCTGCTACTCCATGTTCCCTCACTCTCGCCTCTGAAGTAAGGAGGTTGTGGGTTCAAGTCCCACTCCAGAGACTTGTGTACAAAATCTTGGCTGACACTCTAGTGCAATACTGAGGGAGTGCTGCACTGTCTGAGGTGCCGTCTTTTGGATGTGATGATAAACATGATGCTCCGGCTGTCATGAGTTTGGGGCAGGCTTGATGGACGAGCTGGTCTTTTCCTGTCCATCACTTATGTTTGTTTGTAAACCAAGGCCCCTCTGCCCTCTCAGGTGGATGTAAAAGATTCCTTGACAATATTTGAAGAAGGGCAGGGGAGTTCTCCCCGGTGTCCTGACCAATATTTATCCCTCAACCCAACATCACTAAAAAAAGATTATCTGGTCATTATTGGGTCCTACATTACAATAGTGACTACACTTCAAAAGTACTTCATTGGCTGTAAAGCACTTTGAGATGTCATGAAGTTGGGAAAGGTGCTATATAAATGCAAGTTCTTTCTTCCTTTAGATCTTAAAATCCTCCATCTCATTGTCAGATTACTCTCAGTAATGAATGTGTTAATATGTTTGTACGAAATACCTGTCTGCTGTTTTGATGAATGAGGGTAACACCTTGGTCACATTTCTAATATTACACAGTACTATTTAAACCCCATCACCACCACGGAACTCCCAACTTTGCATAGAAGGTATCTTGATATTTTCCTGGTTTGAAGTTTACAGCACATTTCTTTACAGCTGAGCCTATAGCACAACTTTTGAATCAAACCTATAGAGATACATTTTGACTTTGCAATAATGTGAAACGGGTGATAGCGAATCGACAATCCCGTTTTACATCTCCCGATTTTTATTTACATTGTGCAATTAGTGTATTGACTTCAAAGTCAAAATCTATCACATGTGGTGTAAAGGCAGAAACTACAGTTCAAACTCCAGCCTCAGATGAAGCATTCAGTCTCTAATACCCGTGTTACAAACACTGAACATAACAGCGCTGTTACATAATGAGACACTATAGCGGAGTGAGCTATACAGTAAACATTTAATTTGATTTACAAAGCTAAGGTGTTTCCTTTCACATCCGGTAGCCTTTATTGTTTGATCCTGTTTTTGTGACAACACACCTGCAAGAACGTTAAACAAGTCTGCCTCCTTAATGTATTCGAGAGTTTCCCAACATCGCTCTGTGCTTGCATACGAAAGCTGACAGCAGGACATATTAAACACAGTAAAATTATATACTCTATTAATATTTAACTTAACTGCAAACACATCCTTTGTTATACAGTCGAAATTAACTTTTAAACCAAAAAGAGTATGAAAAATTGTGGTAAAAAGATTTTATTTTCGGAGTGTCAAAGATGTTTCCGACATACTTTAATTGACGGCTTAGATCCGTTGCACAGTACATATAGAAAACCGCAACAATGAAACAGTATTTTTCAACCCAGCTGTAATGTGTTTTCCCTTTCAGTGAAAATATAAAAATAATTTATACAATCAAATTACTTCAGGCAAAACTCGCAACAGAACCTTACAGGTCTCCTTTATCCTGTAGGAATTAAGATAATCTTTGTTATTTGCGACACTGTCATAGCAATGAGAACACCTCAAGCAAAAAAAAATCCCTTTGATCATACTGCACCTCTTCCAAATACATGAAACAGTGATTCTAGGTGTACATAAGCAAGGAATGGGGCAAACGCAATCACAGCTTTCACAAGAGATTCTTTGGGAAGAGTGGTAATAATAATAATAAAAGGCTGATCAATTTCAGAAACAAGTGCTTTAGACCAATCCTCAAGTTATAGCAGATGGACAATAGTTTATATGAAATAAAGTATTCTCTGGAGTTTCTCTATTTAATGTACAGTACAATCTCAATGAACAACAAGGTTTTTCATGGACAATCCAGAACTTGGATAACAGGAGTGCAATCTGCCAGCAAATCCAGTTGCCGGGTGACAATAGTCAGGGACCACTCAGCAGCCCTTAAATAGACCAGCTTTCCATTCCCTTTACAGTCGGCAGCTCTGTTCATACTGGCACTACGGTGGCTGCTGAAGAAGGTCGCTGGGAGTGAGCTTATGCCTTTAATGTTTACCTCTGTAGTTGGTGGAGAGAGCTCATTAGGGGGGGGGGGGGGTCCTGGGGAAGGTGGACCCGGGCAGATCAGCTAATAGATCAACCGTGCCAGCACCAGCCGATCTTGCCGGCGGGAAGAGGAGGGAGTGTTGTTGTGAAACCTCAGTTGTTTGCCAATTTCCATTCTCCAACGAAACCAGGCAATCAAGCTTCCACTGTACGTTAAGTCTAACCGAATACCCTTTTTAGACACCGGCTTCGTTCTTCTCGCGGTTTTTGTTATGCGTCTCGTCTTGCACTTTCTTCATCTCTAGTCCCTTCACCCAGGTGTATGCGAAGGAGCCGAAGAGGACCAGCAGGTTGCTTGTCCACCAGAGAAAGGTCTTGACCTCTTCGTAGTAAAACACTGCCAGAATAGTCTGTGCACATGCTTTGGCAGTACCGGAGACATTGTGGGTCAAGGGGCTGGTGTATTTGATCTGTAGCCCCGTAACGTACCCAATAGCAAACCCAAACACACCTCCCAAGGTCATCATACCCCAAAAACTACTGCTGCTCAGCTTGTCAAAGTAATACAGCGTTTTCAGTTCCCCAGTCAATACAATTAATGGAATAAACAGTATGCAAGCGTTGACGTTGTTGTAGTAGGTTAATCTCCAAATGCTGCCGTCAACAGCGGGAAGAACCTTCTTTGTGTATATGGCATTCAGGGATACACACGAACTGGCAAACACACCAAACATTACACCAGTCCAGGACAGACTGCCCGCTGCATCTTCCTGATTTAATCCCAGGCAAAAACCACCTGTGAGAAAGAAATGACAGAAACCATAAACAAGGGCAGGAAATTCTACATTTTTTTAAAAAAAGCGTATTATTAATATTCAGGAAGCATCCTTCTATTATTTAAAACTGCTAAAATTGGGCCGGAATATACTGGAGCGAGGCATCGACTTTTTCCTGCACCCTTCAGCTCAAATTTTTTTGTGCCCTGTAAGTTGCTGGAAGTGCGAGCTGCTATGGGGATATCTGGGACCTCAGTGAACAACGGGACCAACAGTGTATCTCCTTCACCAATGAAATTTAAGGATTGAGAAAGAAACAGAGGAAGGACTGAGGAGGAGAGTGAATTAGAGTCAAATCAGGTACAGAAAGAGAAATAAAGAGAGGGAAGGAAAGATTTGATTGAGAGAGAAAGGAAAAGTAAAAATATATATTTTTTTAAATTGACATTTTTAAAATCTACAACAATTCACTACCTGACGGAATGAGACTCCACACTTTTAATTTGTCACTTTGAGCCAGCGAGGTGTATTGGCAGTCATTAACAATTATCATGTCGTTAAAAAGGGTACTTACACTATTAATTACTAGACTTAACTTTTTGTGATGAGTTTAATGGGCAATTAATGTGCAAATGCAGCAACTTCATGAAAATCACAGGGCGGGTTAAGGGGCTGATGCCGTTTTCGCGAAGCTAATGGCAAATCGGCCAGCAACGTGTTCGCAATTCATGGGGTATCTCTTCCTCGCCGCAAGTTGCTGGCCGATTTGCACCTTAATAACAATGCGCGTCGCTCAGGCGCCGTTATTTTATCTGCAAGCTCCTGCCCATTTGTCTTTTTTAAAAAATGGTGTAGTTAACACAATAATGGATTCTTCAGCAAGTCACAGTCCTTCAAGCTTTGACTTGGATTCCCGGCAGTTAGTTTATATTAGTTAATTGTGCATATGGACTTTCAAAAGGCATTTGATAAAGTGCCTCATAATAGGCTTGTCAGCAAAATTGAAGCCCATGGAATAAAAGGGGCAGCAGCAGCATGGATACAAAATTGGCTAAGTGACAGGAAACAGAGTAGTAGTGGAGGAAGGTATAGCAGTGGTGTTCCCCAGGGGTCGGTACTAGGACCACTGCTTTTTTTGATATATATTAATGACTTGGACTTGGGTGTACAGGGCAAAATTTCAAAATTTGCAGATGACACAAAATTTGGAAGTGTAGTAAACAGTGAGAAGGACAGTAATAGACTACAAGAGGACAGGCTGGTGGAATGGCAGATGAAATTTAATGCAGAGAAGTGCAAAGTGAAACATTTTGGCAGGAAGAATGAGGAGAGGCAATATAAACTAAATGGTACAATTCTAAAGGGGGTGCAGGAACAAAGGGACTTGGGAGTATATGTGCACAAATCTTTGAAGGTGGCAGGACAGGTTGAGGAAGCAGTTAAAAAAAGCATACGGGATCCTGGGCTTTATAAATAGAGGCATAGGGTACAAAAGCAACTAAGTTATTTTGAACCTTTATAAAACACTGGTTTGGCCACAACTGGAGTATTGTGTCCAATTCTGGGCACCATACTTTAGGAAGGATGCACAGGCCTTAGAGAGGGTGCAGAAAAGGTTTACTAGAATGGTTCCAGGGATAGACTGGAGAAGCTGGGGTTGTTCTCCTTAGAGCAGAGAAGGTTAAGAGGAGATTTGATAGAAGTGTTCAAAATCATGAAGGGTTTAAATAAAGTCAATAAAGAGAAGCTGTTCCCATTGGCAGAAGGGTTGAGAACCAGAGGATACAGATTTAAGGTGATTGGCAAAAGAACCAAAAGGCGACATGAAGAAAAACATTTTTTTTTTTAAACACAGCGAGTAGTTATCATCTAGAATACACTACCTAACAAAGTGGTGGAAGCAGATTCAATTGTGGCTTTCAATTGGATAAATACTGGAAGGGAAAAAAATTGCAGGGCTATGGGGAAAGAGCGGGGGAATGGGACTAACTGGATTGCTCTTACAAAGAGCCTGCATGGGCTCGATGGGCCGAATAGCGTCCTTCTGTGCTGTAACCATTCTATGATTCTACTGACAAAAGTAATGGCTGGCAACTGGTCTGACACAACTCACAGGAAAAGAAGGGCTGACATTTCGTATGTAAGTATTTATGCTTGTTTAACCCTTACAGTCCCAAGAGTTCCAAGTAATTCTTTAACTGCTCACTGAAATCCAATGTTGACTCACCCACCAGTGAAGTAATTTTCTTGGTTTAATTCATCAAAACGCCTCATAATTTTGGACATCTCTATCAGGTCTTTTCTGAGCCTTCTTTTGAAGTAAAAAAGTCACCCGGTCTGATTGGGAGAGGGCATGGCTGAGGTACGAAATGAGTACTTTGCATCTGTCTTCACTAAAGAAGAGGATGCTGCCAATGTCACAGTAAAAGGAGGAGGTGGTCGAGAAATTGGATAGGATAAAAATAGATGAAGAGGAGGTTGGCAGCGTTCAAAGTAAAAAAGTCACCTGGTCCAGATGGGATGCATCCTAGATTGCTGAGAGAAGTATGGGTGGAAATTGCAGAGGCTCTGGCCCCAGTCTTCCAATCCTCCTTAGATATATGGAGTGGTGCCAGAGGACTGGAGAATTGCAAGTGTTACACCCCTGTTCAAAAACGGGGAGAGGGATAAACTCGGCAACTACAAGCCAGTCAGCTTAATATTGGTGCTGGGGAAACTTTTACTGACAATAATCCGGGACAAAATTAATTGCCACTTGGAAAAGTATGGGTTAATAAATGAAAGCCAGCACGGATTTGTTAAAGGCAAATTGTGTTTGACTAACTTAATTGTGTTCTTTGATGAAGTAACGGAGAGGGTTGATGAGGGTAGTGCCGTTGATGTGTATATTTCAAAAGGCATTTGATAAAGCACCACATAATAGACTTGTAAGCAAAATTAAAGCCCATGGGATTAATAGACAGTGGCTGTGTGGATACGAAATTGGCTGAGGGACAGATAACAGAGGTGAATGTTTTTTTTAAGATTGGAGGGAAGTATGCAGTGATGTTCGCCAAGGGTTGGTGTTTGGACCACTGCTGTTTGATATATATTAATGACATAATTTCAAAGTTTGCAGACGACACAAAACTCAAATGTAGTAAGTGAGGAGGTTAGTAACAGACTTCAGGAGGACATAGACAGACCTGTCAAATAGGCAGACACATGGCAGATGAAATTTAACGCAGAGAAGTGTGAAGTGATATATTTTGGTAGGAAGAATAAGGAGAGGCAATATAAGCTAAATGGTACAATTTAAAGGGAATAGAGAAACCTTTATAAAGCACTGGTTAGACCCTAGCTGGTGTATTACGATCAATTCTTTAGGAAGGATGTCAAGGCCTTAGAGGGTACAGAGGGGATTTACTAGAATGGTACCAGGGATGAGGGACTTCAGTTACGTGGAGGGACTAGATAAACTGGGGTTGTTCTCCTTCGAGCAGAAAAGGTTAAGGGGAGATTTTTTTTCAAAATCATGAAGGGTTTTGATAGAGTAAATAAGAAGAAACTGTTTCCAGTGGCAGAAGGGTCGGTAACCAAAGGACATGGATTTAAAGTAATTGGCAAAAGAACCAGAGGGGAGATGAGGACATTTTTTTAAAAAACGCAGATAGTTATTACGATCTGGAATGCACTGCCTGAAAGGGTAGTGGAAACAGATTCAATAGTAACTTTCAAAAGGGAATTGGATAAATACTTGATGGGGAAAAATTTGCAGGGCTATGGGGAAAGAACAGGGGAGTGGGACTAATTGGATAGCTCTTTCAAAGAGCCGGCACAGGCATGAAAGGCCGAATGGCCTCATTCTGTGCTGTATCATTCTATGATTCTTTGTTCTGGGGAAAACAGCCTCAGTTTCTCCTCATAACTAATGTCTCTCATTTCTAGCATCATCATAGTAAATCTCTTCTGTATCCTCTCAATAGCTTTGACACATTTTCTAAATTAGGGCACCCAAAACGGGACACAATATTCTCACTGCAACCTAACCGTTTATTGGTATAGGTTTCTTATATTAACTCTTTGCTTTTGTTACGGAATGTCTCTATTTATCAAACTTAGAATCCCATACAATTTTTTATTTTTAAAAACAGCTTTATCAACTTGTCTTTCCACTTTTAAAGATTTGTGTACCTAAAATTGCTAAATGTCTCTGCTCTTCGACTCCTTTTAAAGTTTTATCATTTAGTGCATATTTCCTCTCCTCATTCTTCCTCACAAAATGTATCATCTCACATAGCTCTACATTAAATTTCATTTCTAAAATCTGAGTATAGTATTTATTCTTCAATTCTAAGACAGGGGTTTAAAACTCTCCACATTAGTGGCTGCAGCTGCTCTTACATCTACCAAATCGGCAAATTAAATTTGTCCTTTAGTGAAATGACCCAAGTTTTGAGAAAAAAAGACCACAGTAGGAGCTCCAAGGCTGCTTGGAGCAGTGCCATTTATAACAAACTGAATGTTTACTACACAAGACTTAGGAACAGGAGTAGGCCATTCAGCTCCTTGAGCCTGTTTTGCCATACAATTAGATCAAGGCTGATCTGTATCTTAACTCCATTTACCCGCCTTGGTTACATATCCCTTAATAGCCTCACCTAACAACAGTGGAGTGAAGGAAATCGGGGATGCGCAGGAGGCCAGAATTGGAAGAGCGCAGAGTTCTCGGAGGGTTGCAGGGCTGGAAGAGGTTACAGAAATAGGGAGATACAAGACTGAATACAGAGCCGTGATACCAAATATAATGTAGAAATGACCCATATTTCTCCCAAAATTGTACGGCTTTTAAATGCAATGCTGGTGCTGCTATCTGGTTTACCTCCAAAGATCTATTGGCGAGAGAGTGATTGGACAGTAGTGCATCCAGTAACCTCCACTTTTTGGCAATGGGCTCCTGTTAATTGTTAAGACACAATACTACTTTGTCAGATCGTTAATCTGCATTGATAGCTTAGGACTTCCAAATGATATTAACATATGAGGATGAAGTTAGGTTTTCTCGCCTTTGTTCATATATGTTTTTTTTAATATAATAAATGCTGTGATAGAAAGAAAGAACTTACATTTATATAGCACCTTTCACATCCCCAATACACATTGGCTACACAGCCAATAAATTACTTTAGTAGTGGAGCTACTGTTGTTTTGTAGGTAAATGTGGTAAATTTGCCATATTCCACAAACAGCAATGAGATAATTGACCAGTTATTGTGTTTGGTTGGTATTGGCTGAGGGATTAATGTTGACCAGAACACTGGGAGAACGCCCATATCTTTGAATAGTGTCATGGGACCTTTCACATCCACTGAGCAAGTAGATGGGCCTTGATTTCACATCTCTTTCAACAATACAGCCCTCTCTCAATACTATACTTACAAGTCATTGTAGATTATGTGCTGAAGTCCTGCAGTAAGATCACAACCATCGGACACAGGTGAAACTCCAGCCACTGAGCAAAGCTGATAGTTTGACCAACTTTTACATTACGTTCAAAAAGTTTGAGATATTTAGTCTTGCAGCTAAATGTGGAGAGCATTAAATCATACCCATATTTACTTTTAAGTTCTGTTGTTTGCAAAAGATAACCATAAAACACACATTGTTATTTAGCTTGTAACATGTTCTACAACTGCTCAGGCCTGATGATTCGGAGGTCCTCAGGCTAAGGTTTCCTCCTCTGGGTTCATTAATGCCCAGTGACCACTGCATATTCAATGGTACCTCAGTAAAAGAGAAAAAGCGCTAGGAGTGGTAAAATTCATGCTATTTACAACTGTCATTCACCCTATTTGTTAAAACACACACAATTTCTATATACAAATAAGTATAGCGTAAAGTTGTAGAACCAGTCTGAGGTCATTCATGGATGAAAAAGTCCCAATTTTTCTCACTAGAATATTACTTTCTTTGGACTGCCCTCACTTGGTTCCACTCTTACCTATCCAGTTGTAGCTAGAGAATCTGCTGCAATAGCTTCTCTTCCCACCCCTGCACTGTTACCTCTGGAGTCCCTCCTTGGTCCCCTCCTATTTGTCATCTACATGCTGCCTCTCAGCAATATCATCAGAAAAAACAACAGCAGGTTCCACATATACACTGATGGTACCCAGCTCTACCCCTCCACTGCCTCTGTGACATGAGGCTGCTTGTCTAAACATTGGGAAGACCAAAGCCATTGTCTTTGGCCCCTAGCCGCTGATTCCATCCCCCTCCCTGACCACGGCCTCAGGCTGAACCAGATTGTTCGCAACTTTGCCATCCTATTTGACCCTGAGTTGAGTTTCCGACCCCATATTCTCTCCATCACAAACTGCCTATTTCCACCTCCGTGATCTCGCCCGTCTCTGCCCCTGCCTCCGCTCATCTGTTGCTGATATCCTCATCTATGCTTTTGTTACCTCCAGACTCGACCACTCCAATGCTCACCTGGCCGGCTTCCCATGTTCCACTCTCCATAAACTTGAGCTCAGCCAAAACTCTGCTGCCCATATCCTAACTCGCACCAAATCCCGTCACCCATCATCCCTGTGCTCACTGACCTACATAGGCTCCCGGTCTAGCAACGCCTCAATTTTAAAATTGTCATCCCTGTTTTCAAATCTCTTCATGGCCCCACCCCTCCCTATCTCTAACCTCCTCTAGCCCTACAACCCTCCCAAGATTTCGGTGCAACTCCTGTGCTGGCCTTTTGTGCATCCCCACACTGATGGCTGCGCTTTCAGCCGTTTAGGCCCTAAGCTCTGCAATTCCCTCCTAAACTTCTTCACCTCTCCACCTTTAATACTCTGCTTAAAACCTACCTCTTTGACTAATCATTTGGTCATCTGTCCTAATGTCTCCTTCTTTGGCTCGTGTCAATTTGTCTGATTACACTCCTATGAAGCGCCTAGGGACGTTTTACTAAGTTAAAGGCACTATATAAATGCAAGTTGTTGTTTGTTTACATCACATACCAAAATGATGAAAGCAATTATTAAATGTACACGTAAAAATTATCCTCTGTGCACCTGTGCAAATTATGCAATCACTACATGCACAGTGAAAAACACATTACCACAAAGCTGACAGTAAAACAGTCTTCATTACCTATAATGATACCACAACACAATATGGCATTGAACGAAGTGGTCTGTTTCAGTATCACATAGGACAGCAGGACGTTGAAGACAGTAGTCAGGGAACGCCCAATGTTGTAGAACGCCACCCCAACGTACTTGAGGCACAAATTGTTAAAAGTGATCATTCCGATAAAAACTATGGATAAAGGAAGAACCTCCCTGGAAATCTTCGGGTCGAACCCAATTGATGGAAATACAACCACGTTGGGGCACAGGACAGCCAGTAGATTCAATAGACAACAGAGTAGGACTGTGACAACACACTGGAAGAAAGTAACAAACAACGGCGCGTCCAACCTGAGATCGGGGCTGTCCAAAAGGTACTTGTTTAAGAAGACCATAGTGATCGATATGAACCAGTACAGAATCACCACACAGGCGATTTTTATCGCCTTCGTTATGAAAGATTCGGATTTGCCCAGCTCCAAGTTGGACAACGCCATTTTGAGGATATTCGATCGTTTCAACGGAGTCCTGTTCATGGTGTGCAACAGAAATGAATGTGATTAAAGACACAATTGCATGCAAGAATAAAACAAGTGTTAAAGAAGAAGAATTAAAATAAAATTTACCAATGCAAGAAACAAAAGGCAAACAATGAACACTGAGGAAATACCCGACAGCTGCAACTATCCCAGCGGAACAGATACAGCAGGCTCGCCGGCCTCGCGCACGCTGCATTTCCGGGTAACGTTCCATTCGATGTGTCAATTCCTCGGTCGCTTAGCGACCGGCGATCCAATGGGATTCCACGTTCCATCGCTGCTTCGGGAAGCTCAGCCTCAGAGGGCAGGGTGCACGTGATCTCCACATCACTTCAGTCAATGAAAAGAAAGACTTGCGTTTATATAGCGCCTTTCGCCACCTCAGTTCATCCCAAAACGCTTTATTTTTTTTAGTGTATTCACTGTTGTAATGTAGGAAACGCAGCAGACCATTTGTGCACAGCAAGTTCCCACAAACAGCAATGTGACAAGGACCGGATAATCTGTTTTAATGATGTTGGTTGAGTGATAAATATTGGCCAGGAGTTGCACTGGAGAACTCCCCTGGTTTTCTTCGAAATAGTGCCATGGGATCTTTTACGTCCACCTGAGAAGGCAGAAGGGGCCTCCATTTAAACGTCTCATCGGAAAGACGGCACCTCCGACAGTGCAGTACCCCCTCAGTACAGCACTAGAGTCTCTGCTCACTCTTCTATTAAGCGCGCCACACTGTTTACATTGAACGCAAGTGATTCAGCAACTGATGCAAATATTTTTATTTGACAAAAATGTTTGGGAATTTCACGTGATTTCCCAATACAACTTTTAGCTTTAGGTTCAATAGTGCTTGGTAGTGGAGATGGACACAAGAATTCCATACTTGACATTGCAGCCAAGAGGATATGAAAAGGCTGGGAGCAGCGCACTCCAACTATCTCAAATCGATTTTGAAAATCAGCTGGGCACAGCAGCGGGGTGAATAGAAGGATGGAGCCATCAAAATGTAGATTAACCACTTGAAAGATGTAGATTATTATAACATCTTATTAGTTTGGAGGGATGTGAATGGAAGAACAACTTGCATTTATATAACACCCTTCGCATCCTCAGAACGCCCCAAAGCACTTCACAACCAATTAATTATTTTTGAAGTGCAGTTTACTGTTGCCAGGCAGCCAATTTGCTCATTGCAATGTCCCAGGAGATGGATGATCAGATAATCTGTTTTAGAGGTGGTGGTTGAGGGATAAATGTTGGCCAAGGCATCTGTTCTTCTCGGAATAGTGGCATGGGATCTTCTACATTCAACTGAACAAGCAGATGGGTGCAAAAGCACTCCCTCAGTATTGCACAAAGTGTCTGATTAGGTTATGCGTTTAATGCTGTGGATTTCCAACCAGTCTGAAATTATCGTTTTATTGGAATTGTAATTAAATTAGCAGCCAGTAATGACTATATTGATCAAACACCATCAAGTTATTAATTGGAATTTCAGAAAAATATCCATCCATCTTTATCTAAATATATATCTTTAATACTAATGGATCTCTTGTGGCATTGCTCATGGTAAATTGGAGGATGCGTTGTTTATAAGGACAGGAGTATTAGATTATGTGACACATCATGTATTATTCTGTTGCTAAGGTGGAGCTGTGTCCCTTTAAGGCCACAATGTCTAACTGCTGTAGATGAACTAGAGAATGATTGTTTCTCTGGAACTGGTAGCTGTTTGCAAATCCCTGGTTCCTTCTCAAAGTTAGTAAAACAGCAGGAAATGGCTGCATTTCTTTCTTTTTTGTAACACTAGCAGATCTGTGGCATTGATCATGGTGAGTCAGAAAATAGCAACAGGAATGCTTCAATAGGAGGCATTTGTGCCATGTTAGGCATGACAGGGCTGCTGAATAAATTAACAGTGCAGTGTTGGAGTTTGGCAGTGTAGAGAGCGGGAACCTGAGGTTTGACAGAACTGGGGATGGAATGTTTGGTTTGACTCATTGGTCAATTCCTGGTGTCTTTCAGTAGTGAGGGGAGGGGGAGGGCATGGGCCTGACAGCAGTAGGAAGAGAGGGAGGCATCTGTCAGCACTGATTTGTAATTTTCTAAGAGATCTCCGCAAACAGCACATGTTTGCATTGACATTTTTGTATTTGTTTCTCTCTATCTGCCTGTCTCTATGTGTGTGTGTCTCTCTCTGTGTCTCTGTCCAACTCTCTGTCCCTATGTATTTTTTCTGTCTGTCCCTTTCATAGCTGTCACTAATTAGAATCCTTACTTTTTCTAATTATAAACAAAACACAAGTGATGATAATCAGGTCCTTTCTGTTTGCACAAGAAGCTTTTAAAATTCAGTACATTTTTTTGAGACTCAAATTAGGATAAGGGAAGGCACCATCTGTTTCTATCTATGTTCCTCTGTCTATGTCTCTGCCTGTCTCACAGCTTCAAAATTAAGGCTCATGGAATTAAAGGGACAGTGGCAACGTGGATACAAAATTGTCTAAGGGACAGAAAGCAGAGAGTAGTGGTGAATGGTTGTTTTTCAGACTGGAGGGAAGTATATAATGGTGTACCCCAGGGGTTAGTATTAGGACCACTGCTCTTTTTGATATATATTAATGACCTGGACTTGAGTATAGAGGGTATAATTTCAAAGTTTGCAGATGACACGAAACTCAGAAATGTAGTAAACAATGTGAAGGATAGTAACAGACCTTATGAGGTATTAGATAGACTGGTGAAATGGGCAGACACATGGCAGATGAAATTTAATGTGGAGAAGTGTGAAGTGATTCATTTTCGTAGGAAGAATGAGGAGAGGAAATATAAACTAAAAGATATAGTTTTAAAGTGAGTCCAAGAACAGAGAAACCTTGGGGTGTATGTACACAAATCTTTGAAGGTGGCAGGACAAGTTGAGAAGGCTGTTCAAAAAACATATGGGATCCTGGGCTTTATTAATAGAGGCATGGGGTACAAAGGCAAGGAAGTTATGCTAAACCTTTATAAAACACTGGTTAGACCTCAGCTGGAATATTGTGTTCATTTCTGGGCACCACACTTTGGGAAGGATGTCAAGATCTTAGAGAGGATGCAGGAGAGATTTACTAGAATGGTACTAGGGATGTGGGACTTCATTTACATGGAGAGACTGGAGAAGCTGGGGTTGTTCTTCTTAGAACAGAGTAGGTTAAGGGGAGATTTGCTGGAGGTGTTCAAAATCATGAATGGTTTTGATTGAGTAAATAAGGAGACACTATTTCCAGTGGCAGAAGGGTTGGTAACCAGAGGACACAGATTTAAGATGATCGGCAAAAGAGCCAGAGGCGACATGAGGAAACATTTTTTTACGCAGCAAGTTGTTATGATCTGGAATGCACTGCCTGAAAGGGCGGTGGAAGCAGATTCAATAATAACTTTCAAAGGAGAATTAGATAAATACTGGAAGGGAAAACATTTACAGGACTGTGGGGAAAGAGCAGGGGAGTGGGACTAATTGGATAGCTCTTTCAAAGAGCCGGCACAAGCACGATGGGCCAAATGTCCTCCTCCTGTGTTGTACCTACGATGATACTATGATATGATACGCTTTTGAAGTTAACAGAATGTTTATTAAGAAAGAAAGAAAGACTTGCATTTCTATAGTTTGAACATAAACAACAGCTACGACAGGTATGTCAGTGCAATCTGTCATATTTGAAATGGATCTTTTAATTTCTCTCCATCAATCACGTAGTCTTTCTGTTTAAAAAAAAACGCTCAATATAAACTTTACCTGAATAAATATTTGAAATTTGCCTTCAAATTATTTTGAAAAATAACCAAAAGCATATTGTTAGAGGCTGAAGTAGGGCTAACTAAATGCTACTGTTACACTGTGGTAAATTGTGCATCATGCTCAGACTGCAGGATCTATGTTCAGGTGACAGAATCACAGCTCTGTAATAACAAATCAACTGCAAACCCAGCTTTTTGGGCGAGATTGAGGCCTTATCAAATAAAAACCTTAATAAAGATATTGATATACACAAAAGACAATTCATTTGGATGATTTCATTGTGTTATTGTCAAATATGCATTTTTGATGTTTTTATTTTGTTTAAAAACATTATTTTGCACATTAGAAATTTCAGTCAATGAGATAAAAATATTGGCCAAATTTTCTTCAAAAATTATTCAGTGGTTCATTTTTCTCCTTTTTTTAATTGGTGGATTCTCCTAACTGGCCATTGAGAATGTGAAAGTGTGACAACTGGATGTAAGTGTGACAAACAGGAAGTGCATGCTGGAAGTAAGATTTTATATATATATATATATATATGTGGAGTGTCACAAGGAGGGGAACATGAATTTAGAAAGTATTTGGAGAAATTAAAGACATCTCAACCCATCAGGGGTGTAGGATTGAAAAGTGGCAGGCCAGGCTGACAGGAAAAGAATCTGTAGGTACAGGTATGAGTCTGCAGACAAGAGCCCAGTACTTGGCCTCCTCTTTGATGACTGTTGCAATCGAGGTGGTGGTGCTGCTTGATATGCTTGCGAGGAGGGTTTTTCTCTGTACCATCAACAACAAGAACAGCAACAACTTACATTTATATAGTGCCTTTAACATAGTAAAAAGTCCCAAGGCCCTTCACAGGAGCGTTATCAAACAAAATTTGACACCGAGCCATTGAAGGCATGGCTGCCAATGGTGGAGTGAAGAAAATTGGGGATGTGCAATCGGTTGGTTGTAGGGCTGGAGGAGGTTACAGAGATAGGGAGGGGCGAGGGCCACGGAGGGATTTGCAAACAAGGATGAGAATTTTAAAATCGAGGCGTTGCCGGACCGGGAGCCAATGTAGGTCAGCGAGCAGAGGGGTGATGGGTGAACTGAACTTGGTGCGAGTTAGGATACGGGCAGCAGAATTTTGGATGAGTCAGCGCTGCAGCATCCTTGTGTTGTGGGAAAATCACCACTCGGAGTCAGACTTAAAGATTCAACATATTGGACAAAGTACTTTGGGAGAAGAACTGGACGCTCCGCAGCGCACGCAGCTAACTTCTCAACTTCAAAATGGTTGTCACGCTTTTTTATACCTTTCAAATACAGACTTTCAGTAGCTATTACATCATTAGTCTTTATTAGTTTACACATTAGCCAATTAAGCCCGCACAGCAACCACGGACCTCCAATCACATTAAAACAACTGTTATCACCTTAAGACAGTATGGTCTTTGTCTATTCAGTCTGGTTCTGTAGTTTTATCAGCTCGTTGTGAAATGTCTTTTGTATTCCCAGACTGTAAGTCAGTTTTCTGAATACACAGACTCAGCATTTTTAAATGTCTTTCCCATAGTCACAGAATCCATTTGTTTAGTAGAGTCCATTTTGTTAGTATTCATGTGTTATGTTTAAGCTTTTAATTAGGGTTAGTCTGGTCTGTACAAAGCGCATTTCAGTGTGGTCTTGGGGCAATGACCGCAGCCATGCACACAATAGTCACTTCATCTTTGCCTTTAACACAACAGCTTAAATTTTACCCTAACAGACCCCCCTTTTGGTCATGATTATGGCTTAATAATCATTTAGACCAATACCGATAAAGTCTATGCAACATTGGTCCGGCAGTTAATACACAGCCTTTCGGGTATTTATTGTCCGTGATGTTCTGTGCGTATGCCTAACCCATAACTCTCAGGTTACATGTTACAAATACTGTTCCTCCGCTTTATTATCGTCCTTCCTGGCATCCTCGGGTGTCCTCAGATGTTCTTGGTCAGTGACCACGCTGGCTCCTGGCATAATCCGAGTCATCATAACTTTGCAGCAGACATTAAAACATCCGACCACCAAACAACAAGCAATTATTATTACAACGAGAACAATTAGTCCATGCAGTAAATAAGACCCCCAGGATCCTCCCAATAACCACTTAAGCCAACCATTTCCTTTCCTTGGGCCTTGTCTAAATTCATTGAGTTGTTCTTTGTATAACTTTAATTGAGTCCAATGCTTCCATATTCCCTTCCCTCTTATGTCCAGGCAGGCGCAAGTGTCCCCACTAATTATAACCTCGTATGGGCCGTTCCATTTTGGGGCAAACCCCGGTTTTTCAGGTAATGTTTTTACCATTACGCGACGTCCCGCCGTTGGGACGTCAGGGAGCGTTTCAAGTTCTTTCTGTGCGTCTTTCTCTTCCCGATTGTCTCTTACGGATGCGCGCATTCCCTTTAGCTGGGCACTTATTTGCAAAACATAACGTTTAATTTTGTCTTTTAGTGGGCCTACATCGGTCCCACCTGTTATGATGTTCTCCGGTAATTGCATTGCCCTGCCTGTCATGAGCTCATAAGGGGTCAATCCGGTTGTCCGGTTTGTTGTGGCTCTTAGTCTCATTAATATAATAGGTAATACTTCTGTCCACGTTTTTCCTGACGTTTGCATAGCCTTGGCCAGGGTGTTTTTAAGGGTTCGGTTCATGCGTTCTACCATTCCGGAACTCTGCGGATGGTAAGGGATGTGGAATTTTTGTTTTATCCCCATCAACTGGCACACTGTTTTTATCACCTTACCGGTGAAGTGTGTTCCCTAATCTGAATCAATTTGTATGGGTATTACCCATCTAGGGATTACCTCCTCCGCCAATATTCTAGCCACTGTAGTAGCAGTACAATTTCTGGTAGGAAACGCTTCTACCCACCTGGTAAATTGGTCTATGATAACCAAACAATAGATTTTACCGTGGGATTGTGGTAGTGGCCCTGTGAAATCTATCTGTAGGTGTTCCCATGGTCCCTTCGGTCGGGGTTGGTGTGCCATCTTAATTTTTATGGGCCGACCCGGGTTGTATTGCGCGCATGTCACACAGCGGTGACAATGTCTGGCTATGTCTCTCCCCATTCCTTTCCACCACCATTCCTTCCCAATACTAGTTGCCATGGCCTCTCTTCCCGCATGTGAGAGTCCATGGTGTAATTCTAAGAGGGTGTTTTGTATACACTCTGGCGCCATTATCTTGTCATTACGTCTCCAAACGTTATCAGTCCCTCTGCTTGCTCCCTGTGTCTCCCACCTACCCTTTTCCTCTTCCGAGGTATCCTCATGTAAGTCTTGAATATTTATTTCGTCTTCTGTCTGACCTGTTGCTGCCACTGGCTGTTCGTCCACTGTCTCTCGTTCTAACGCTAACTGCGCTGCTCTGTCTGCGGTTTGATTTCCTTTGTATTTTAGCCAGTCGGGGCTCTCTTTTTCTGGCTCTTTCTGGTGTGCCTTAACCTTTATTACTGCCGCTTCTCGGGGTGAATGGTTTATACTGTGCTGTTGGCCGCGCGTTAGTCCCCCCCCCCGTGTTATTGGCGCTAAATTATGTTCGGGCATAATTTCTTCTTCTAGAGGGGCGGTAGCTTCCTCATAAGGGGGAAGAGGGAAATTTTTTTCCTCCCATTGAGTCCCCACTTGCTTTCCCTTTTCTAACTCCCTTATCCTAGTTTCTAATTCCCTTATTTTATCCTTATCTTCGCTCCACTTTCTAGTGGAGGTGCCCGCTTGTCCTATTAGTCCAGCTAGTTGGTGGACTAGTAATACTCCTACCTTTTTTGTTCTGTCCTTTTCCCCATCTATCCACTTTCTCTGTTGTTCTAAGGTCTGAGAAACATCCCAGCCATCCTTTTGCATCTGCTTAATCAACGAGTGTCTGTCTGTCATATATTTATCAATAAGGGAACCCGCAGGTCCCCATCTAGGTTGTTCACTTGTCATCTTTATTTGCTGTGTCTTGCTTTCTCTATATCTTTCGGGTCCCGGTCTCTCACCGGATTTTCTTTTCTCTCAAACTTTCTGCCTCCAGTCTCTTTATCACCGGACTTTGCCAGTATCGCCGGACTATGCCGATCTCTTTATCACCGATCTATGCCGGTCTCGCTGGAATCTTTTCTCTCAAACTTTTGGGTCCCGGTACCGGACTCTGCCGGTCTCTATAATCCCCGACTCTGTCGGTATCGCCGGCCTGTGCCGATCTCTTTATCACCGGTCTATGCCGGTATCACCGGATTTTCCTTTCTCTCCCAAACTTTCTGAAACTTTCTACTTCCCAGCCCGAACTCCACTCCAGATTTTACTTTCAGTTGCAACTATATACTCACGGCCACAATTACCGGTTTGGTAATGTGCTTCCTCGTATGGAGTTCGGCTCTAGGTTAAGGTGATCAGACAGTACACATCGTAAATTAACTTATGCTCTAATCTCTGCGTTTGTTCGCCACTACAGAGTTTGATACCGGATGGTTCTGATTAATTGTGCTTCACAATCGCAAGTGCCCTCAGTTCCTGCGCCCACTTCGTGGTCCTGACCTTCGCGTGGGGGATCTCCCCTCTTAACAGCCAGTCTAAGGCTGGGCGTCTGACAGAGGCACTCCCTTGTCCTTAGTCGATCAGCACAAGCAACCAGTTCCTGTTTATACCCAACAGTCCCATAAATTCTCTTAACTTATCCCCCCGTTTTTAACTGCAGTGTTGGCTCAGTCTGACTCCCACAGTTCAATAATCTCTACTCCAGTTCGCTGATCGAGGCCAACCGATCAACTCACCAGCAGTGAGATCCTGCCGACTACGCCAATTTGTTGTGGAAAATCACCACTCGGAGTCAGACTTAAAGATTCAACATGCAGTTTATTGGACAAAGTACTTTGGGAGAAGAACTGGACACTCCGCAGCGCACGCAGCTACTCTTCTCAACTTCAAAATGGTTGTCATGCTTTTTTATACCTTTCAAATACAGATTTTCAGTAGCTATTACATCATTAGTCTTTATTAGTTTACACATTAGCCAATTAAGCCCGCACAGCAACCACGGACCTCCAATCACATTAAAACAACTGTTATCACCTTAAGACAGTATGGTCTTTGTCTATTCAGTCTGGTTCTGTAGTTTTATCAGCTCGTTGTGAAATGTCTTTTGTATTCCCAGACTGTAAGTCAGTTTTCTGAATACACAAACTCAGCATTTTTAAATGTCTTTTCCCACAGTCACAGAATCCATTTGTTTAGTAGAGTCCATTTTATTAGTATTCATGTGTTATGTTTAAGCTTTTAATTAGGGTTAGCCTGGTCTGCACAAAGCGCATTTCAGTGTGGTCTTGGGGCAATGACCGCAGCCATGCACACAATAGTCACTTCATCTTTGCCTTTAACACAACAGCTTAAATTTTACCCGAACACTTGCAGTCAAGTTTTAGACTAGAGCTGGCCGTTACTGTCCCTTTGCACAATGTGCAAGCTCTGTGCTGCGTGTTGCCGCTGATGTTCTTCCAGCAGATGGTACAACTTGGCATCTTTTCCTCTGCTGATCCACGTGCTGGGAAAGCATTCATTCCCAGGTGGGTTTCCCTGGGTCCACAGAAGTAGTTGGTGGCAGGTGCAAAAAACAGGCTCTTGATCACTCTTCTTTCATGCAATACCATGTAAAGCATGACATGTTGTGATTGGGATGCTTCTGAAGAACCTTCCACCATAAGGGTTAAACGGGAGGTCTGCCATTGGGAAGTGGGACCTCTAACAACAACATATTTATATAGTGCTTTAAATGTAGTAAAACGTCCCAAGGCGCTTCAAAGGAGCAATTATCAGACACCGAGCCACAAAAGGAGATATTGGGACAGGTGATCAAAAGCTTGGTCATAGAGGTAGATTTTAAGGAGCATCTTAAAGGAGGAGAGAGAGGTGGATAAGTGGAGAGGTTTAGGGAGGGAATTCCAGAGCTTAGGGCCTAGACAGCTGAAGTCACGGCCGTCAATGGTGAGGCGAAGGAAATCGGGGACATGTAAGAAGCATTATGTTTCAAATGAATATTTTCTGGAGAGCTTCTGTGTTCATCATGGTGTGCTCGGGAATGGAATACTTTTCGACTTTAAAGATTTGGCTTCAGGGCATCATGAGGGAAAACTTCTCTTGTGTGTTTTAAATATTAACTTGTGACATCCACCATGCTCTTGATTGACTTAGAAGATCAGTCTGATTCATAAAGCAGGATGCAAAATGCTAAAATGAATGGGGACATCAATTTAATAAAGTAATAATATCCTTGTGCTCCGTTTGCTAATGAGGCACTGGAGACTCATAATAACCATAATCTCCAAAACAAAATTATATTACTACAGTTATCAATTTCAGCATTATCTGTTTAATTGTCCCTTCTATTCTGGTACTCTGTTGTGTTAGACTAAGATTTCATAGAATGATACAGTACAGAAGGAGGCCATTTGGCCCATCGTGCCAGTGCTGGCTCTTTGAAAGAGCTATCCAATTAATCCCACTCACCCCTGCTCTTTCCCCTGAGCCCTGCAAATTTTTCCACTTCAAGTATTTATCCAATTCTCTTTTGAAAGTTACTATTGAATCTGCTTCCACCACCCTTTCAGACAGAGCATTGCAGATCATAACAACTCGTAACATTAAAAAAAAATTCTCCTCATCTCCCCTCTGGTTTTTTTGCTAAAAATCTGTGTCCTCCAGTTACGGACCCTCCTGCCAGTGGAAACAGTTTCTCCTTATTTACTTTATCAAAACACCTCATGATTTTGAACACTTCTATTAAATCTCCCCATAACCTCCTCTGCTCTAAGGAGAAGAACCCCAGTTTCTCTAGTCTCTCCACATAACTGAAATCCCTCATCCCTGGTACCATTCTAGTTAATCCTCTCTGCATTTATATTAATGTGGCCTAGGCCTTGAAGTGGGCCGGGCCTCCTGTCAGCAATATCGGGCAGCCAGCAAGCACGCTCCACCAGTCAGTCACACGATAATTAAAATTTACCTCACTAGTGTCTTTCCTCATACTAATTTGAGTTCTTTTTTCAATAAACAAATTAATTTTGAAAGCTTCTCAGGTAAGCACAAACTACGATTACACTCAAGAGTGTTCTGTTGATAATTTGAAAATGTAAACATTTTAATTGGTCACAACAGTAATAAACAGAGACAGAAACAAAGATGGGGGAGGGGGCGATTTTTGGCTGCCACCTGCCCGTTCCTTGCCTGAAAAACGGGCGGCTGGCCGTGGAAAATTGGAGGGAGGGGGGAGGGGTGGCTGGGGGGAGGGGAGGAGGGGGAGGGGAGGAGGGGGGGCTCCTCAGTTGCCTGATACAATTTTCAGGTGGGTCTGAAAACGGGCGCAGAGCACACCTGCCTGAAACAAGTGGGAGTCTGATTACGTATGCAAATCTGGGTCCAATGCTGGTTGTAGGACCCCGTTTGCAATCTTCAGTTACAAATATGCACCATGCACACTCTGCCCATTTGTACCAGTCGGCCTAACCAGCGGTTCTTAAAAGAAACAGCCTGGAACTTTTTTTTGTTGGGGGAGGAAATTTCTGTGGCGTCAGGAGGAGCTGGCCGTTGGATGGGCTCCCCTCTTCCCCCCCACCTCCTTTTAATACTGTCTTCTGGCTTGGCGCATCCAATACCTCTTCCCTGTGTTCCGAGATCCTGGGATCCCACTTCTGGGTGCTCCCATTCCCTGGTGCCTCTTGCCGCTTGCTGCCAGTACTTTTTAATTTTACATAGACAGCAATGTGATTTTCATCGAATGCAGCAGTTAATGACTTTATGTATAAAAATTTGACATGTGTTGACTAATTAAGTTACTTCGAGTCTACAGCACAGAAACAGGCCATTCAGCCCAACATGCCGGTGTTTATGCTCCACATGAGCCTGTCTAGACCCTTCATGATTTTGAATATCTCCATCAAATCTCCTCGCAGCCTTCTCTGTTCAAAGGAGAACAACCCCAGCTTCTCCAGTCTATCCACGTAACTAAAGTCCCTCATCCCTGGAATCATTCTAGTAAATCTCTTCTGCACCCTCTCTAAGGCCTTCACATCTTTCCTAAAGTGCGGTGCCCAGAATTGGACACAATACTCCAGTTGTGCCTGAACTAGTGTTTTATAAAGATTCAACATAACTTCCTTGCTTTTGTACTCTATGCCTCTATTTCTAAAGCCCAGGATCCCGTATACTTTTTTAACTGCTTTCTCAACCTGCCCTGCCACCTTCCACGATTTGTGCACATATACCTCCAGATCTCTCTGTTTCTGTACCCCTTTTAGAATTGTGCCCTCTAGTTTATATTGCCTCTCCTCTTTCTTCCTACCGAAATGTATCACTTTGCATTTTTCTGTGTTAAATTTCATCTGCCACGTGTCCACCCATGCCACCAGCCTGTCTATATCCTCTTGAATTCTATCACTATCCTCTTCACTGTTCGCTACCCTTCCAAGTTTTGTTTCATCTGCAAATTTTGAAATTGTGCCCTGTATACCCAAGTCCAAGTCATTAATATATATCAAGAAAAGCAGTGGTTCCAGCACCGACCCCTGGGGAACACCATTGTACACCTCCCTCCAGTCCGAAAAACAATCGTTCACCACTACTTTCTGTTTCCTGTCACTTAGCCAATTCTGTATCCATGTTGCTAATGCTTCCTTTATTCCATGGGCCGCAATCTTGATGACAAGCCCACCATGTGGTACTTTATCAAATGCCTTTTGAAAGTCCATTTGCACCACATTCAACTGCATTGCCCTCATCTACCCTCTCTGTTACCACATCAAAACACTTTATCAAGTTAGTTAAACACGATTTGCCTTTAACAAATCCGTGCTGGCTTTCCCTAATCAATCCACACTCGTCCAAGTGACTGTTAATTCTGTCCCGGATTATCGATTCTAAAAGTTTCCCCACCACCCAGGTTAAACAGACTGGCCTATATTTGCTGGGTTTATCCTTACACCCTTTTTTGAACAAGGGTGTAACATTTGTAATTCTCCAGTCTTCTGGCACCACCTCCCTTTTTAAGGACGTTTGGAAGATTATGGCCAGTACCTCCGCAATTTCCACCCTTACTTCCCTCAGCAACCTAGGATGCATCCCATCCGGACCGGGTGACTTATCTACTTTAAGTACAACTAGCCTTTCTAGTACCTTTTCTTTATCAATTTTTAGCCCATCCAGTATCTCAACTATATCTTCCTTTACTGAGACTCTGGCAGCATCTTCTTCCTTGGTAAAGACAGATGCAAAGTACTGATTTAGTACCTCAGCCATGCCCTCTGTCTCCATGAGTAGATCTACTTTATGGTCCCTAATCGGCCCCACCCCTCCTCTTATTACCCATTTACTGTTTACATGCCTGTAGAAGACTTTTGGATTCTCTTTTATGTTGGTCACCAGTCTATTCTCATACTCTCTCTTTGCCCCTCTTATTTCCTTTTTCACTTCCCCTCTGAACTTTCTATATTCTGCTTGGTTCTCACTTGTGTTATCAACCTGACATCTGTCATACGCCCCTTTTTTCCGTTTCATCTTACTCACTATCTCTTTTGTCATCCAGGGAGCTCTGGCTTCATTTCCCTCATGGGAATATGCCTAGATTGTACCCGAATCATCTCCTCTTTAAAGGCCGCCCACTGTTCAATTATAGTTTTGCCTGCCAATCTTTGATTCCAATTTACCCAGGCCCGATCTGTTCTCATCCCATTGAAATTGGCCCTCCTCCAATTGAGTATTTTTACTTTAGAGTGGTCCTTTTCCATAGCTATTCTAAACCTTATGATACTATGATCACTGCTCCCTAAATGTTCCCCCACTGACACTTGCTCCACTTGGCCCGCCTCATTCCCTAGAACCAAGTCCAGCAATGCCTCCCTCCTTATTGGCCCAGAAACGTACTGGTCAGGAAAGTTATCCTGAACACCTTTCAAAAATTCCTCCCCCTCTTTGCCCCTTATGTTATTACTATCCCAGTCTATATTAGGATAGTTGAAGTCTCCATTTATCACCACTCTATAGCCTTTGCACCTCTCTGTAATTTCCCTGCAAATTTGCTCCTCTATATCCTTCCCACTAGTTGGTGGCCTGTAGAATACACCCAGTAGTTTAATGGCACCTCGATTGTTTCTTAACTCTAACCAAATAGATTCTGTCCTTGATCCCTCCAGGACATCCTCTCTCTCCAGTACTGCAATATTCTCCTTAATCACTACTGTCATCCCCCCTCCTTTCTTTTCTTCCTTATCTTTCCTGAACACCTTGTATCCAGGAATATTTATTACCTAATTCTGCCCCTTTTTGAGCCAAGTCTCCGTTATCGCCACAATATCATATTCCCATGTGGCTATTTGCGCCTGCAGCTCACCAATCTTGTTTACCACGCTTTGTGTGTTTACACACATGCACTGCAAACCAGCCTTAGACTTTCTTGTACTCTCTCTTAGTCTGATTCCACCTAATACTGTAGTATTTCTTGCTCTAGTCCTATCTTTCTCTACAAATCCTTTGTGCCCCTTATTTCTCCTTTCCAATGCTACATTCTGGTGCCCACCCCCCCACAGTAAGTGAATTAATAATGAGTATTTTAAGTCTTTAGTTTATTTCTGTTAAGTGAGTTAGTAGTGTAACAAATAGAGGCATGGCAGGGCACCTCATTCCCATGGAAAGCACATCCTGTGCCATGTGGGAACTCCAGGGTGCGTCCCGTGTCCTGGACAACCACAGGTGTAGGAAGTGTCGCTGGAGGAGCTCCCGCTCCGGGTTTCAGAGCTTGAGCGGCAGCTGGTGTCACTGCAGTGTATCCGCGAGGTTGAGAGTTACGTGGATAGCTTGTTTCAGGAGGTGGTCACCCCACAGCTTAAGAGAGTGCAATCAGAGAGGGACTGGGTGACCACCAGACAGACAAGGAGGACCAGGCAGGGGTTTAAACTAATATGGCATTAGTTTAAACCCCCCCCCCCCCCCATAGCACTAGCGAACCTCCCCACGAGGACGTTGTTCCCAGCTCCATTGAGGTGCAACCCGTCCTGCCTGTACAGGTCTCACCTTTCCCAGAACTGGTCCTAATGCCCCAGGAATCTAAAGCCCTCCCTCCTGTACCATCTCTCCAGCCACGCATTCATGTGCTCTATCCTCCTATTTTTACACTCGCTAGCGCGTGGCACCGGGAATAATTCGGAGATTACTACCTTTGAGGTCCTGCTTGTTAATCTCTTTCCTAATTCCTTAAAATCTGCCTGAAGGACCTCATCCCTCTTTCTACCTATGGTCGTTGGTACCAATATGGACCACGACCTCTGGCTGTTCACCCTCCCTCTCCAGAATGTTCTGCAGCCGCTCAGTGACATCCTTGACTCTGGCACAGGGAGGCAACGTACCATACTGGAATCACGTCTGCGGCTGCAGAAACGCCTGCCTGGTCCCCTAACTATGGAATCCCCTATCACTATCGTTCTCCTGACCTTTCTCCTCCCCCCTGTACAGCTGAGCCACCCATGGTGCTATGGTCTTGGCTCTGGCTGCACTCTGCAGAGGAACCCTCTGCCTCACCAGTATTCAGAACTGAATACTGGTTAGAGAGCGAGATGCCCTCAGGGGACCCCTGCACTACCTGCCTGGTCCTCCTTGTCCGTCTGGTGGTCACCCAGTCCCTCTCTGATTGCACTCTCTTAAGCTGTGGGGTGACCACCTCCTGAAACAAGCTATCCACGTAACTCTCAACCTCGCGGATACACTGCAGTGACACCAGCTGCCGCTCAAGCTCTGAAACCCGGAGCGGGAGCTCCTCCAGCGACACTTCCTACACCTGTGGTTGTCCAGGACACGAGACGCACCCTGGAGTTCCCACATGGCACAGGATGTGCTTTCCACGGGAATGAGGTGCCCTGCCATGCCTCTATTTGTTACACTACTAACTCACTTAACAGAAATAAACTAAAGACTTAAAATACTCATTATTAATTCACTTACTGTTTAATTGCCCTGATTAACCTCCCCCTTTTTAGTTTCCTTATCAAACACCTTCATAATTTTAAAGACCTCTATCAGGTTACCCATCAGTCTTTTCTTTTCTAGAGAAAAGAGCCCCAGCTTGTTCAACCTCTCCTGAAAAGTATATCCTCTCAGTTCTGGTATCATCCTTGTGAATCTTTTTTGCACCTTCTCCAATGCCTCTATATCCTTTCTATAATCTGGATAGTTCTCTTTCATACCTGTTTATAATCTCAACTGGGTAACGGATTGGTTCCAACATCCTAAAATCCGTTCTTAACACTTCGTTGTAATAGTGTCTCTGAAGATTGGTGTGGTTTTTTTTTAGTGTTTGTTGTGAGCAACTGCTGAAATGAACTAACAAATAGATACTTGAGCCTGATTGTACTTGTGTTTTGGTAACCTTCAGTTCTGCATCTTTTTTAAACTTTAAAAAAAATAAAACAAAAAATCGCACCCAGAAATACCATTGCAGATGCAAAAGGAAAAGGTGTGAATTGGCCGATTTCCTATGGAATATAGCCACCCTGCAGAGCAGACTCCTGAAGTGATATGAAAACCAATGGAGCGGTACTACAGATTTCTGGCACATAATAGTCTCCGTGATAAATTACACTGCAAATAGTACAGTCACAACTGAGCACTGCGGGATTAAAATGATCGTTATGGATTTGGCTATTGTCTGTCTGACTATTACTGTCTGACTGTTTACTGCCATTTTTTATGTATGTATCTATTTATTTATCTAACTTTATCTATGTATCTCTCTTTCTCCATCTACTTATCTTAATCACATTTATTCAGACATTGAACAAGAAATACTTCAGAATATATTCATAGTTGGTTTTCATTGCCTGACACCATTTACAGATTAGATCTCACCGCTCTATTATTATACAATTCAGTAACATATCAAGTGGAATAGGATGGATGCATTTAAGGGGAAGCTAGATAAACACGAGGGAAAAAGGAATAGAAGGTTATGCTGATAGCGTTAGATGAAGTAAGGTAGGAGGAGGCTCGTGTGGAGCCGAATGGCCTGTTTCTGTGCTGTAAATTCTATGCAATTCTATGGACCTAAAATCTCACTCCCTGTGATGTACTATTCAGAAATGTAAACACATATAACATACCATTACCTACACAACTCAGTAGATATCAGCTTCTGTGTGAATGTGCAAGAAATTTGGATTGCTCAGAATTCTGTTCTTCCATTTATAAGTTGTAAACTGCCTATTGATATTTACACAATACTTGTTAATTCATCAACATGGGTTGTTTATATGAGAGGTTGATGATATGAGTATTTAACATTCACTATATTGCTTGTGTACAGTATTAAATGTCCCAGAAGACAGGGTTGCCCAAATGTGGCCCTCAGCCCAGGCAATCTGGCCCTTGAAGCACTCACTGCCAACCCAGTCCTGTTTGTGCTTGTAATCTCATTTGTTGGTCTGTCCTGTTTGAATTCTGTGGGACTGGAGGTTTGGAAAGGGCAGTTTTTAACACTGTCCTCCCACTGATAGATCTTGGTGTTCTGATTTGGGATTTATCTATCAGTGCCAGCAACTTGAGATATATGCAAATTAATGGGGCCATGGATTTAAACTTTATGGGCCCGATTTTACCAGGGGTGCGGGTTCCCCGCTGCTGATCTGCGCGTCGGGCGGGCTGCGCATGCGCAGTAAGATCTGTCGGCTGGAGGCGCTCTATTTAAAGGGGCAGTCCTCCACTGACAGATGCTGCAACCAATAGCAAAGATGACTGCATGGAGCAGCCCAGGGGGAAGGCTGCTCCCAGTTTAATGATGCCTCACTCCAGGTATCAATACATGGAGTGAGGAGGAGGGGGAGGACAGAGATCTTCCACCCAGCGGGCGGGAGGAAGCGGCCTGCCTCTGCCACCAGGAAGGCCTGGCTCGAGGTGGCAGAGGGGGTCACCTGTGCCACCAACATATCGCCCACCTGCACACAGTGCAGGAGGCGGTCCAATGACCTCAGTAGGTCAGCCACAGTGAGTACACGTAGTCTTTCCCCTACACTCCGTCTGCCACATCACTGCCCCCACCCCACATCTCCTTCTGCACTGCCAACACTACTCTGTCACATCACCCCTCATAACCACTCAAAGCCCATCCTCATCTTACCTGCACCTACTCACCTCGCCAGTACTCACCCCGCCACTAACACGCAACCCAATCCTCATACAATCTCATGGCTCTATCTCATACTCACCCTCTCGTGCATCTCTCTCACGGCCAGCCTCACTCAACCTGCCACCACCTGTGCTGCAGCCACAGGGCATGCATCACATATGTGCAGTAGGCAGCGTAAGGCAAATGTGTCGTGAGCATGAAGGGGATGCACAAGGGTGTTTGAGGGTTTGTCATGGTTGTTACTTATATTGAATTTCAGAACAACTCACATCACACATTATATTGGCACCACTACTGCCATGTCTTCGCCAATCCTGTCTGGTTTGTGCAATAATGCCCGCTCCTGGGTATCACTATGAGGATGCACCACTGATGCCACCCATTGTGTCACTGCAGAGTGGGTGTAGGTGTATTTGCAGGGCTCTTCTGCGCAGACGACTGAGAGACATCGGCGATGTCCCTGGTTGCACCCTGGAAGGCTGTGGAGGAGAAGTTCGGGAGGGCAGTGGTGACTTTGACAGCGACAGGTAGGAAGATGGTGCACGGGCCAGCCAGGAGCAGTTCGGCATGAAAGAGGCTGCAGATGTCCACGGCTACATGTCGACTGACTCTGAGCCTCCGTGTGCACTGCTGCTCAGAGAGGTCCAGGAGGCTGAGCCTCGGTCTGTGGACCCTATGGCGAGGGTAGTGCCCTCTGCGACGCATCTCTCTCTGCGGTAGCCCTCCCTCCTGCTGTACAGGTGGATGTGTCACAGCACTGTGTTGTGGAGCTCCACGTGTCAGAGGTGGATGGCGAGGCTGGTGAGGCTGGTGAGGCTGGTGATGCTGTTCGCCCTCCGAGGATGTCAAGGTAGCCCCCATCTGGCAGCTGTAGGTCTGAGGGGTTGTGCACGGTAGAAAAGTATGTCCTCGCACAGGGGTTGCGGTTCCACGTCAGTGAATCTTCTTGCTAGGAGGAGGGTGGTGGAGGGCAAGCGTTGCCCTATGTTACGGAGTGTCCTCCTGCGTTTGTGAAGGGTCTCCTCCCCCACCTGTGGAATGCACCTTGGCAGCTGCCACAGGCTGCTGGCTGCAACACGTCCGTTTGGAGTGAGAGTGTTTCCCCCAGTATGGGAAACAGTCTCAGTTCAAGGTAAAATCCCACACTTCCTAATAAAACAGCTCAATCAGGTCAGTTAATGACCTGAAATAGCTAAATAAATACTCTCAAGTGGAAGCCCGCTGGCTTTAATTGCCTGCGGGATTCCCACCAGCGGGGGCTGCGCGCGCACGCCGGCACGTCAGCGTGGAACCCAGAAGTGGGCGGGATCGAGGCGGGATCCGGTCAGGGTCCTCCATTTCGCGATTTTCGAGGCCCCCCCGCCGAGAACGCACCCGAGAGCGGGTGCTAAAATCGGGCCCTATGAGAATAATTTTAACCGAACCCACCCGGCAGGAAATAAACAAGCTCAGATCAGCTGCCCGTTCACACCCCACCCCATTTTTCGGGCTTGTGAAGACAAAACCTTGGCCACCCCTTTAGATATGAACACCATCTAAGTGTGACCAGAAGTACATAGGAACAGGAGTAGGCCATTCAGCCCCTCGTGCCTGCTCCGCCATTCGATAAAATCATGGCTGATCTGTGATCTCACTCCATATACCTGCCTTTGGCCCATATCCCTTAATACCTTTGGTTGCCAAAAATCTATCTATCTCACATTTAAATTTAGCAATTGAGCTAGTATCAATTGCTGTTTGCGGAAGAGAATTCCAAACCTCTACCACCCTTTGTGTGTAGAAATGTTTTCTAATCTTGCTCCTGAAAGGTCTGGCTCTAATTTTTAGACTGTGCCCCCTACTCCTAGAATCCCCAACCAGCGGAAATAGTTTCTCTCTCTCTCTCTATCCACCCTATCCGTTCCCCTTAATATCTTATAAACTTCGATCAGATAACCCCTTAACCTTCTAAACTCTAGAGAATACAACCCCAATTTGTGTAATCTCGCCTCGTAACTTAACCCTTGAAGTTCCTATTAAAGTATCAAAGGGCAATGTCCATCACTTATTAATGAGTTACCCACCACATGCTTCAGAACTTTAAAACTTGTAGCGGACGAGTTGGTGTTAACACGATCTGCCCGCTGTGATCGGTGGACTGTGAAACTGCATCTTTGCTACTGATTATTACGACAACACTCTGATAGCTGGAGGGGGCACTGAGCACTGTGCATATTTTGAGAAACAGGGAGGCTACAGAAAATTGGTGCCTGTAAGAAGTCTGACAATGCCTCGATTTTAAATTTCTCAATCTTGTTTTTACATCTTTCCAGGGCCTCGACTATCCCTATCTCTGTAACCTCCTCCAGCCCTACAGCCCTCCGAGATCTCTGTGCTCCTCCAATTCTGGCCTCTTGTGCATCCCCGATTTTAATCGCTCTGCCATTGGCGGCCGTGCCTTCAGCTGCCTAGGCCCTAAGCTCTGGAATTTCTTCTCTAAACCTCTCCGCCTCTCTACCTCTCTCTCCTCCTTTAAGACACTCCTTAAAACCTACCTAATATCTCCTTGTGTAGCTCAGTGTCAAATTTTGTTTGATAATCGCTCCTGTGAAGTGCCTTGGGACATTTTACTAAATTAAAGGAGCTATATAAATGCAAGCTGTTGTTGTTAAACAACATCCTGTAGCATCTCTTTTGAGAATGGTCTGGTGACGGCTCTCCTCTGAGGGAAAGTGTGTGGGGACAGCAAGGCTTTAATCCACCAAAGGGCTCAAATGGTGTCGTGAGCAGCAGGACATCATCCAAAACCTTTTAGGGGAGGACTATTTTGAGACTCATGGCCCAGGTATGTTGTTTGGTGTACTACATAACACGTCATGTCTGATCCGGCCGCGGTTCGAAATAGCCGAGACCCTTAATGTGTTACAAGCGATGCCTTTTGTAATTGACTTCAGTGGAAATGGCAAATGGTTAGTACTATTTGCTCGATAAAGGCAGCTGCCTGTGGTAAGGGTAGATGGTGTAAGTGGTGGGGACTGTACTGTACAATATAAACACACTGATGGTTGATGCATTAATGCCTGGTGGTGTCTTTTAAACCCCTGAATCTGGATAACAAAGTATCAGGTAAGAGTATTTTTAGAATTTACTTGACATTTCAACATTGTCTAATGGTTTCTGATGAGTTTTCCAGAGCTGTAAAAAAAAACGAACTCGGACTAAAGTCAATTTTATTAAATAGAAATGATGTGGCAAACCTGGGACTTTATTGTGCCATGGACCAGTTTTCTCACCTAGTTATAATTCACCAGATACGTTCCAGCACAAAGGCAAACCCTTGCTTCCTATGAACCAAGGCGTGAGCTTATGTGTAAGGTTTTTCTGGTGGTGTAGCGTGCCCAGTGTGAACAATATATGGATGAACAGAGCAAGAATCGGGAGGGTTCTATAAAGGGCGGTCGGCTCTGCCAGGGTTACCACTGGGTGGGGGGGGGGGGGCAAAGTTGAAAATTGTCCTCCTATCATGGAATAAATTTTACAATTTAATGCTTCTGGCACGGGCGTGAAGGTGAGACTGACCGGCCCGGATTTTAACGGGGAGAGGAGGTGGGAATGCTGGACCCAAGCCCCGAAGTGGGTGGTAGACACGGTAACATCATCAATGTCATCAGACTCCCGCCCGAACCCAACTAAATCTGCTACATGGCCAACGGCAGTGGGAATTTGGGTGCAGGAGATCACAGCCAAGGATCCCCAGGAATGGTCCCCGGCGTGTGAGTGTGAGAGAGGGGGACGGGGTGGGGGGGGGGGAGTAGATCCTTATGGAGCAACACCGGATCCCTTCGTAAGAATAACAACTGAATCTTTTCAGGCATTAACAGTTACAAGAATCTGGATGAATAAGAGGAGAACTCGGGGAACTGTTTTAACTGGTTGCAAAGTACATGTGATGCCTCATGGCCCTTTGCAATTATGTCTTCCAATGGCAGAGACAGAGTGGACGGGCAACATTTTTCTATCTGTGTGTTACTGCAGGGTCACAAAGAGTTCGCAACATTCGCTAGTTTAGAGGAGAAATGTAACTTACCCTCCGAAATAAGCCAAGCTTGCTGCCTGATATTTTGTGCATCTCCGATGAGTCCCGGAAAGCACTTTAATCACCATCAATTACATTGCAACAGTGTCGGAAACGGGAAGTTTTTTTTATTCGGGTTTGCCACGCACACCTTCACCCCCCCCCCCACCCTCTGCCAACCCACCACCATTTCAAAATTGAGCTCAAAGTGTCCAGGTAACTCTCCCCCTCCCTGATGCATCACAATGTCTGCACCTCAGACTCCAGCTCAACAATTCTGAGCCGAAGTCCCTCGAGTTGCAGATGTGGTTGCCTGGGATCACGCTGCTCTCCACAAATTCCCACATGCTGCAGTTAGGGCACACCACCTGCATTACCGTCTCTATCTAACCTGGTTTTATTTATTTACTTAATTAAAGTTTATATGGAATTAATTCACTTGGTTTATTTTTAGTTATTTTTCAAAATTAATTAATTTATCTAGTTTAAGTTATTAATTTAATAAAGTTATAAGTTCCTAGTTCCTAGTTTAAACCACTCCCTTGGCTTAAAGAGCAAAAAATGTATTACTTACTAACCAGTCAGTAACCTGCTGTCCTTTCTGCCTGTGTTTGAGTTGGTCTCAGCTTCATGTGCTCTGCCTTCAGTCACTGGTCCCACTCTGCTCTCACTCACTGGTCCCTCTCCTTTTATCCCCGCTCTGCCTTCAGTCACTGGTCCCACTCTGCTCTCACTCACTGGTCCCTCTCCTTTTATCCCCGCTCTGCCTTCAGTCACTGGTCCCACTCTGCTCTCACTCACTGGTCTCTCTCCTTTTATCCCCGCTCTGCCTTCAGTCACTGGTCCCTCTCCTTTTATCCCCGCTCTGCTCTCAGTCACTGGTCTCTCTCCTTTTATCCCCGCTCTGCTCTCAGTCACTGGTCTCTCTCCTTTCATCCCCGCTCTGCTCTCAGTCACTGGTCTCTCTCCTTTCATCCCCGCTCTGCTCTCAGTCACTGGTCTCTCTCCTTTTATGCCCGCTCTGCTCTCAGTCACTGGTCCCTCTCCTTTTATCCCCGCTCTGCTCTCAGTCACTGGTCTCTCTCCTTTTATCCCCGCTCTGCTCTCGGTCACTGGTCTCCCTCCTTTTATCCCCGCTCTGCTCTCAGACACTGGTCTCTCTCCTTTCATCCCCGCTCTGCTCTCGGTCACTGGTCCCTCTCCTTTTATCCCCGCTCTGCTCTCAGTCACTGGTCTCTCTCCTTTTATCCCCGCTCTGCTCTCAGTCACTGGTCTCTCTCCTTTCATCCCCGCTCTGCTCTGTCACTGGTCTCTCTCCTTTTATCCCCGCTCTGCTCTCAGTCACTGGTCTCTCTCCTTTCATCCCCGCTCTGCTCTCAGTCACTGGTCTCTCTCCTTTTATCCCCGCTCTGCTCTCAGTCACTGGTCTCTCTCCTTTCATCCCCGCTCTGCTCTCAGTCACTGGTCTCTCTCCTTTTATCCCCGCTCTGCTCTCGGTCACTGGTCCCTCTCCTTTCATCCCCGCTCTGCTCTCAGTCACTGGTCTCTCTCCTTTTATCCCCGCTCTGCTCTCAGTCACTGGTCTCTCTCCTTTTATCCCCGCTCTGCTCTCAGTCACTGGTCTCTCTCCTTTTATCCCCGCTCTGCTCTCAGTCACTGGTCTCTCTCCTTTCATCCCCGCTCTGCTCTCAGTCACTGGTCCCTCTCCTTTTATCCCCGCTCTGCTCTCAGTCACTGGTCTCTCTCCTTTCATCCCCGCTCTGCTCTCAGTCACTGGTCTCTCTCCTTTCATCCCCGCTCTGCTCTCAGTCACTGGTCTCTCTCCTTTTATCCCCGCTCTGATCTCAGTCACTGGTCCCTCTCCTTTTATCCCCGCTCTGCTCTCAGTCACTGGTCTCTCTCTTTTTATCCCCGCTCTGCTCTCGGTCACTGGTCTCTCTCCTTTTATCCCCGCTCTGCTCTCGGTCACTGGTCCCTCTCCTTTTATCCACGCTCTGCTCTCGGTCACTGGTCCCTCTCCTTTTATCCCCGCTCTGCTCTCGGTCACTGGTCCCTCTCCTTTTATCCCCGCTCTGCTCTCAGTCACTGGTCCCTCTCCTTTTATCCCCGCTCTGCTCTCAGTCACTGGTCTCTCTCTTTTTATCCCCGCTCTGCTCTCGGTCACTGGTCTCTCTCCTTTTATCCCCGCTCTGCTCTCAGTCACTGGTCTCTCTCCTTTTATCCCGGCTCTGCTCTCGGTCACTGGTCCCTCTCCTTTTATCCCCGCTCTGCTCTCGGTCACTGGTCTCTCTCCTTTCATCCCCGCTCTGCTCTCGGTCACTGGTCGCTCTCCTTTTATCCCCGCTCTGCTCTCACTCACTGGTTCCTCTCCTTTTATCCCCGCTCTGCTCTCAGTCACTGGTCCCTCTCCTTTTATCCCCGCTCTGCTCTCACTCACTGGTCCCTCTCCTTTTATCCACGCTCTGCTCTCAGTCACTGGTCCCTCTCCTTTTATCCCCGCTCTGCTCTCAGTCACTGGTCCCTCTCCTTTTATCCCCGCTCTGCTCTCACTCACTGGTCCCTCTCCTTTTATCCCCGCTCTGCTCTCAGTCACTGGTCCCTCTCCTTTTATCCCCGCTCTGCTCTCGGTCACTGGTCCCTCTCCTTTTATCCCCGCTCTGCTCTCGGTCACTGGTCCCTCTCCTTTTATCCCCGCTCTGCTCTCACTCACTGGTCCCTCTCCTTTTATCCCCGCTCTGCTCTCACTCACTGGTCCCTCTCCTTTTATCCCCGCTCTGCTCTCAGTCACTGGTCCCTCTCCTTTTATCCCCGCTCTGCTCTCAGTCACTGATCACTCTCCTTTTATCCCCACTCTGCTCTCAGTCACTGGTCCCTCTCCTTTTATCCCCGCTCTGCTCTCACTCACTGGTCCCTCTCCTTTTATCCCCGCTCTGCTCTCGGTCTCTGGCCCCTCTCCTTTTATCCCCGCTCTGCTCTCAGTCACTGGTCTCTCTCCTTTCATCCCCGCTCTGCTCTCGGTCACTGGTCCCTCTCCTTTTATCCCCGCTCTGCTCTCAGTCACTGGTCTCTCTCCTTTTATCCCCGCTCTGCTCTCAGTCACTGGTCTCTCTCCTTTCATCCCCGCTCTGCTCTCAGTCACTGGTCCCTCTCCTTTTATCCCCGCTCTGCTCTCAGTCACTGGTCTCTCTCCTTTTATCCCCGCTCTGCTCTCAGTCACTGGTCTCTCTCCTTTCATCCCCGCTCTGCTCTCAGTCACTGGTCTCTCTCCTTTTATCCCCGCTCTGCTCTCAGTCACTGGTCTCTCTCCTTTCATCCCCGCTCTGCTCTCAGTCACTGGTCTCTCTCCTTTTATCCCCGCTCTGCTCTCGGTCACTGGTCCCTCTCCTTTTATCCCCGCTCTGCTCTCACTCACTGGTCCCTCTCCTTTTATCCACGCTCTGCTCTCAGTCACTGGTCCCTCTCCTTTTATCCCCGCTCTGCTCTCAGTCACTGGTCCCTCTCCTTTTATCCCCGCTCTGCTCTCACTCACTGGTCCCTCTCCTTTTATCCCCGCTCTGCTCTCAGTCACTGGTCCCTCTCCTTTTATCCCCGCTCTGCTCTCGGTCACTGGTCCCTCTCCTTTTATCCCCGCTCTGCTCTCGGTCACTGGTCCCTCTCCTTTTATCCCCGCTCTGCTCTCACTCACTGGTCCCTCTCCTTTTATCCCCGCTCTGCTCTCACTCACTGGTCCCTCTCCTTTTATCCCCGCTCTGCTCTCAGTCACTGGTCCCTCTCCTTTTATCCCCGCTCTGCTCTCAGTCACTGATCACTCTCCTTTTATCCCCACTCTGCTCTCAGTCACTGGTCCCTCTCCTTTTATCCCCGCTCTGCTCTCACTCACTGGTCCCTCTCCTTTTATCCCCGCTCTGCTCTCGGTCTCTGGCCCCTCTCCTTTTATCCCCGCTCTGCTCTCAGTCACTGGTCTCTCTCCTTTCATCCCCGCTCTGCTCTCGGTCACTGGTCCCTCTCCTTTTATCCCCGCTCTGCTCTCAGTCACTGGTCTCTCTCCTTTCATCCCCGCTCTGCTCTCAGTCACTGGTCTCTCTCCTTTTATCCCCGCTCTGCTCTCAGTCACTGGTCTCTCTCCTTTCATCCCCGCTCTGCTCTCAGTCACTGGTCCCTCTCCTTTTATCCCCGCTCTGCTCTCGGTCACTGGTCTCTCTCCTTTTATCCCCGCTCTGCTCTCGGTCACTGGTCCCTCTCCTTTCATCCCCGCTCTGCTCTCAGTCACTGGTCTCTCTCCTTTTATCCCCGCTCTGCTCTCAGTCACTGGTCTCTCTCCTTTTATCCCCGCTCTGCTCTCAGTCACTGGTCTCTCTCCTTTTATCCCCACTCTGCTCTCAGTCACTGGTCTCTCTCCTTTCATCCCCGCTCTGCTCTCAGTCACTGGTCCCTCTCCTTTTATCCCCGCTCTGCTCTCAGTCACTGGTCTCTCTCCTTTCATCCCCGCTCTGCTCTCAGTCACTGGTCTCTCTCCTTTCATCCCCGCTCTGCTCTCAGTCACTGGTCTCTCTCCTTTTATCCCCGCTCTGCTCTCAGTCACTGGTCCCTCTCCTTTTATCCCCGCTCTGCTCTCAGTCACTGGTCTCTCTCTTTTTATCCCCGCTCTGCTCTCGGTCACTGGTCTCTCTCCTTTCATCCCCGCTCTGCTCTCGGTCACTGGTCCCTCTCCTTTTATCCACGCTCTGCTCTCAGTCACTGGTCCCTCTCCTTTTATCCCCGCTCTGCTCTCGGTCACTGGTCCCTCTCCTTTTATCCCCGCTCTGCTCTCAGTCACTGGTCTCTCTCTTTTTATCCCCGCTCTGCTCTCGGTCACTGGTCTCTCTCCTTTTATCCCCGCTCTGCTCTCGGTCACTGGTCCCTCTCCTTTTATCCACGCTCTGCTCTCAGTCACTGGTCCCTCTCCTTTCATCCCCGCTCTGCTCTCAGTCACTGGTCTCTCTCCTTTTATCCCCGCTCTGCTCTCAGTCACTGGTCCCTCTCCTTTTATCCCCGCTCTGCTCTCAGTCACTGGTCTCTCTCCTTTTATCCCCGCTCTGCTCTCAGTCACTGGTCTCTCTCCTTTCATCCCCGCTCTGCTCTCAGTCACTGGTCCCTCTCCTTTTATCCCCGCTCTGCTCTCAGTCACTGGTCTCTCTCCTTTCATCCCCGCTCTGCTCTCAGTCACTGGACTCTCTCCTTTCATCGCCGCTCTGCTCTCAGTCACTGGTCTCTCTCCTTTTATCCCCGCTCTGCTCTCAGTCACTGGTCCCTCTCCTTTTATCCCCGCTCTGCTCTCAGTCACTGGTCTCTCTCTTTTTATCCCCGCTCTGCTCTCGGTCACTGGTCTCTCTCCTTTTATCCCCGCTCTGCTCTCGGTCACTGGTCCCTCTCCTTTTATCCACGCTCTGCTCTCAGTCACTGGTCCCTCTCCTTTTATCCCCGCTCTGCTCTCGGTCACTGGTCCCTCTCCTTTTATCCCCGCTCTGCTCTCAGTCACTGGTCTCTCTCTTTTTATCCCCGCTCTGCTCTCGGTCACTGGTCTCTCTCCTTTTATCCCCGCTCTGCTCTCGGTCACTGGTCCCTCTCCTTTTATCCACGCTCTGCTCTCAGTCACTGGTCCCTCTCCTTTTATCCCCGCTCTGCTCTCACTCACTGGTCTCTCTCCTTTCATCCCCGCTCTGCTCTCAGTCACTGGTCTCTCTCCTTTTATCCCCGCTCTGCTCTCAGTCACTGGTCCCTCTCCTTTTATCCCCGCTCTGCTCTCAGTCACTGGCACCTCTCCTTTTATCCCCGCTCTGCTCTCGGTCACTGGTCTCTCTCCTTTTATCCACGCTCTGCTCTCAGTCACTGGTCCCTCTCCTTTTATCCCCGCTCTGCTCTCACTCACTGGTCTCTCTCCTTTCATCCCCGCTCTGCTCTCAGTCACTGGTCTCTCTCCTTTTATCCCCGCTCTGCTCTCAGTCACTGGTCCCTCTCCTTTTATCCCCGCTCTGCTCTCAGTCACTGGCACCTCTCCTTTTATCCCCGCTCTGCTCTCGGTCACTGGTCTCTCTCCTTTTATCCCCGCTCTGCTCTCGGTCACTGGTCCCTCTCCTTTTATCCACGCTCTGCTCTCAGTCACTGGTCCCTCTCCTTTTATCCCCGCTCTGCTCTCAGTCACTGGTCCCTCTCCTTTTATCCACGCTCTTCTCTCAGTCACTGGTCCCTCTCCTTTTATCCCCGCTCTGCTCTCAGTCACTGGTCCCTCTCCTTTTATCCCCGCTCTGCTCTCAGTCACTGGTCTCCCTCTTTTTATCCCCGCTCTGCTCTCGGTCACTGGTCTCTCTCCTTTTATCCCCGCTCTGCTCTCGGTCACTGGTCCCTCTCCTTTTATCCCCGCTCTGCTCTCAGTCACTGGTCCCTCTCCTTTTATCCCCGCTCTGCTCTCGGTCACTGGTCCCTCTCCTTTTATCCACGCTCTGCTCTCGGTCACTGGTCCCTCTCCTTTTATCCCCGCTCTGCTCTCAGTCACTGGTCCCTCTCCTTTTATCCCCGCTCTGCTCTCAGTCACTGGTCCCTCTCCTTTTATCCCCGCTCTGCTCTCAGTCACTGGTCTCTCTCTTTTTATCCCCGCTCTGCTCTCGGTCACTGGTCTCTCTCCTTTTATCCCCGCTCTGCTCTCGGTCACTGGTCTCTCTCCTTTTATCCCGGCTCTGCTCTCGGTCACTGGTCCCTCTCCTTTTATCCCCGCTCTGCTCTCGGTCACTGGTCTCTCTCCTTTCATCCCCGCTCTGCTCTCGGTCACTGGTCGCTCTCCTTTCATCCCCGCTCTGCTCTCACTCACTGGTTCCTCTCCTTTTATCCCCGCTCTGCTCTCAGTCACTGGTCCCTCTCCTTTTATCCCCGCTCTGCTCTCACTCACTGGTCCCTCTCCTTTTATCCACGCTCTGCTCTCAGTCACTGGTCCCTCTCCTTTTATCCCCGCTCTGCTCTCAGTCACTGGTCCCTCTCCTTTTATCCCCGCTCTGCTCTCACTCACCTGGTCCCTCTCCTTTTATCCCCGCTCTGCTCTTAGTCACTGGTCCCTCTCCTTTTATCCCCGCTCTGCTCTCAGTCACTGGTCCCTCTCCTTTTAGCCCCGCTCTGCTCTCACTCACTGGTCCCTCTCCTTTTATCCCCGCTCTGCTCTCACTCACTGGTCCCTCTCCTTTTATCCCCGCTCTGCTCTCAGTCACTGGTCCCTCTCCTTTTATCCCCGCTCTGCTCTCAGTCACTGGTCTCTCTCCTTTTATCCCCACTCTGCTCTCAGTCACTGGTCCCTCTCCTTTTATCCCCGCTCTGCTCTCACTCACTGGTCCCTCTCCTTTTATCCCCGCTCTGCTCTCGGTCTCTCGCCCCTCTCCTTTTATCCCTGCTCTGTTCTCGGTCACTGGCACTTCTTCTTTTATCCCCGCTTTGCTCTCGGTCACTGGCCCCTCTCCTTTTATCCCCACTCTGCTCTCAGTCACTGGTCTCTCTCCTTTTATCCCCACTCTGCTCTCACTCACTGGTCCCTCTCCTTTTATCCCCGCTCTGCTCTCACTCACTGGTCCCTCTCCTTTTATCCCCGCTCTGCTCTCGTTCACTGGCCCCTCTCCTTTTATCCCCGCTCTGCTCTCAGTCACTGGTCCCTCTCCTTTTATCCCCGCTCTGCTCTCACTCACTGGTCCCTCTCCTTTTATCCACGCTCTGCTCTCAGTCACTGGTCTCTCTCCTTTTATCCCCGCTCTGCCTTCAGTCACTGGTCTCTCTCCTTTTATACCCACTCTGCTCTCAGTCACTGGCCCCTCTCCTTTTATCCCCGCTCTGCTCTCAGTCACTGGTCTCTCTCCTTTTATCCCCGCTCTGCTCTCAGTCACTGGTCTCTCTCCTTTTATCCCCGCTCTGCTCTCAGTCACTGGCCCCTTTCCTTTTATCCCCGCTCTGCTCTCGGTCACTGGCCCCTACCCTTTTATCCCCGCTCTGCTCTTGGTCACTGGTCCCTCTCCTTTTATCCCCGCTCTACTCTCAGTCACTGGTCTCTCTCCTTTTATCCCCGCTCTGCTCTCAGTCACTGGTCCCTCTCCTTTTCTCCCCGCTCTGCTCTCAGTCACTGGTCTCTCTCCTTTTATCCCCGCTCTGCTCTCAGTCACTGGTCCCTCTCCTTTTATCCCCGCTCTGCTCTCAGTCACTGGTCCCTCTCCTTTTATCCCCGCTCTGCTCTCAGTCACTGGTCTCTCTCCTTTTATCCCCGCTCTGCTCTCAGTCACTGGTCTCTCTCCTTTCATCCCCGCTCTGCTCTCAGTCACTGGTCTCTCTCCTTTTATCCCCGCTCTGCTCTCAGTCACTGGTCTCTCTCTTTTTATCCCCGCTCTGCTCTCGGTCACTGGTCTCTCTCCTTTTATCCCCGCTCTGCTCTCGGTCACTGGTCCCTCTCCTTTTATCCACGCTCTGCTCTCAGTCACTGGTCCCTCTCCTTTTATCCCCGCTCTGCTCTCGGTCACTGGTCCCTCTCCTTTTATCCCCGCTCTGCTCTCAGTCACTGGTCTCTCTCTTTTTATCCCCGCTCTGCTCTCGGTCACTGGTCTCTCTCCTTTTATCCCCGCTCTGCTCTCGGTCACTGGTCCCTCTCCTTTTATCCACGCTCTGCTCTCAGTCACTGGTCCCTCTCCTTTGATCCCCGCTCTGCTCTCACTCACTGGTCTCTCTCCTTTCATCCCCGCTCTGCTCTCAGTCACTGGTCTCTCTCCTTTTATCCCCGCTCTGCTCTCAGTCACTGGTCCCTCTCCTTTTATCCCCGCTCTGCTCTCAGTCACTGGCACCTCTCCTTTTATCCCCGCTCTGCTCTCGGTCACTGGTCTCTCTCCTTTTATCCCCGCTCTGCTCTCGGTCACTGGTCCCTCTCCTTTTATCCACGCTCTGCTCTCAGTCACTGGTCCCTCTCCTTTTATCCCCGCTCTGCTCTCGGTCACTGGTCCCTCTCCTTTTATCCACGCTCTGCTCTCGGTCACTGGTCCCTCTCCTTTTATCCCCGCTCTGCTCTCAGTCACTGGTCCCTCTCCTTTTATCCCCGCTCTGCTCTCAGTCACTGGTCCCTCTCCTTTTATCCCCGCTCTGCTCTCAGTCACTGGTCTCTCTCTTTTTATCCCCGCTCTGCTCTCGGTCACTGGTCTCTCTCCTTTTATCCCCGCTCTGCTCTCAGTCACTGGTCTCTCTCCTTTTATCCCGGCTCTGCTCTCGGTCACTGGTCCCTCTCCTTTTATCCCCGCTCTGCTCTCGGTCACTGGTCTCTCTCCTTTCATCCCCGCTCTGCTCTCGGTCACTGGTCGCTCTCCTTTTATCCCCGCTCTGCTCTCACTCACTGGTTCCTCTCCTTTTATCCCCGCTCTGCTCTCAGTCACTGGTCCCTCTCCTTTTATCCCCGCTCTGCTCTCACTCACTGGTCCCTCTCCTTTTATCCACGCTCTGCTCTCAGTCACTGGTCCCTCTCCTTTTATCCCCGCTCTGCTCTCAGTCACTGGTCCCTCTCCTTTTATCCCCGCTCTGCTCTCACTCACCTGGTCCCTCTCCTTTTATCCCCGCTCTGCTCTCAGTCACTGGTCCCTCTCCTTTTATCCCCGCTCTGCTCTCAGTCACTGGTCCCTCTCCTTTTATCCCCGCTCTGCTCTCACTCACTGGTCCCTCTCCTTTTATCCCCGCTCTGCTCTCACTCACTGGTCCCTCTCCTTTTATCCCCGCTCTGCTCTCAGTCACTGGTCCCTCTCCTTTTATCCCCGCTCTGCTCTCAGTCACTGGTCTCTCTCCTTTTATCCCCACTCTGCTCTCAGTCACTGGTACCTCTCCTTTTATCCCCGCTCTGCTCTCACTCACTGGTCCCTCTCCTTTTATCCCCGCTCTGCTCTCGGTCTCTGGCCCCTCTCCTTTTATCCCTGCTCTGTTCTCGGTCACTGGCACTTCTTCTTTTATCCCCGCTTTGCTCTCGGTCACTGGCCCCTCTCCTTTTATCCCCACTCTGCTCTCAGTCACTGGTCTCTCTCCTTTTATTCCCACTCTGCTCTCACTCACTGGTCCCTCTCCTTTTATCCCCGCTCTGCTCTCACTCACTGGTCCCTCTCCTTTTATCCCCGCTCTGCTCTCGTTCACTGGCCCCTCTCCTTTTATCCCCGCTCTGCTCTCAGTCACTGGTCCCTCTCCTTTTATCCCCGCTCTGCTCTCACTCACTGGTCCCTCTCCTTTTATCCACGCTCTGCTCTCAGTCACTGGTCTCTCTCCTTTTATCCCCGCTCTGCCTTCAGTCACTGGTCTCTCTCCTTTTATACCCACTCTGCTCCCAGTCACTGGCCCCTCTCCTTTTATCCCCGCTCTGCTCTCAGTCACTGGTCTCTCTCCTTTTATCCCCGCTCTGCTCTCAGTCACTGGTCTCTCTCCTTTTATCCCCGCTCTGCTCTCAGTCACTGGCCCCTTTCCTTTTATCCCCGCTCTGCTCTCGGTCACTGGCCCCTACCCTTTTATCCCCGCTCTGCTCTTGGTCACTGGTCCCTCTCCTTTTATCCACGCTCTGCTCTCAGTCACTGGTCCCTCTCCTTTTATCCCCGCTCTGCTCTCAGTCACTGGTCTCTCTCATTTCATCCCCGCTCTGCTCTCAGTCACTGGTCTCTCTCCTTTTATCCCCGATCTGCTCTCAGTCACTGGTCCCTCTCCTTTTATCCCCGCTCTGCTCTCAGTCACTGGCACCTCTCCTTTTATCCCCGCTCTGCTCTCGGTCACTGGTCTCTCTCCTTTTATCCCCGCTCTGCTCTCGGTCACTGGTCCCTCTCCTTTTATCCACGCTCTGCTCTCAGTCACTGGTCCCTCTCCTTTTATCCCCGCTCTGCTCTCAGTCACTGGTCCCTCTCCTTTTATCCACGCTCTGCTCTCAGTCACTGGTCCCTCTCCTTTTATCCCCGCTCTGCTCTCAGTCACTGGTCCCTCTCCTTTTATCCCCGCTCTGCTCTCAGTCACTGGTCTCTCTCTTTTTATCCCCACTCTGCTCTCGGTCACTGGTCTCTCTCCTTTTATCCCCGCTCTGCTCTCGGTCACTGGTCCCTCTCCTTTTATCCACGCTCTGCTCTCAGTCACTGGTCCCTCTCCTTTTATCCCCGCTCTGCTCTCGGTCACTGGCCCCTACCCTTTTATCCCCGCTCTGCTCTCGGTCACTGGTCCCTCTCCTTTTATCCCCGCTCTACTCTCAGTCACTGGTCTCTCTCCTTTTATCCCCGCTCTGCTCTCAGTCACTGGTCTCTCTCCTTTTATCCCCGCTCTGCTCTCAGTCACTGGTCCCTCTCCTTTTATCCCCGCTCTGCTCTCAGTCACTGGTCTCTCTCCTTTTATCCCCGCTCTGCTCTCAGTCACTGGTCCCTCTCCTTTTATCCCCGCTCTACTCTCGGTCACTGGTCTCTCTCCTTTTATCCCCGCTCTGCTCTCAGTCACTGGTCTCTCTCCTTTTATCCCCGCTCTGCTCTCGGTCACTGGTCTCACTCCTTTTAACCCCGCTCTGCTCTCGGTCTCTGGTCCCTCTCCTTTTATCCCCGCCCTACTCTCGGTCACTGGTCTCTCTCCTTTTATCCCCGCTCTGCTCTCAGTCACTGGCACCTCTCCTTTTATCCCCGCTCTGCTCTCGGTCACTGGTCCCTCTCCTTTTATCCGCGCTCTGCTCTCAGTCACTGGCACCTCTCCTTTTATCCCCGCTCTGCTCTCGGTCACTGGTCCCTCTCCTTTTATCCCCGCTCTGCTCTCGGTCACTGGTCTCTCTCCTTTTATCCCCGCTCTGCTCTCAGTCACTGGTCCCTCTCCTTTTATCTCCGCTCTGCTCTCAGTCACTGGTCTCTCTCCTATAATCCCCGCTCTGCTCTCAGTCACTGGTCTCTCTCCTTTTATCCCCGCTCTGCTCTCAGTCACTGGTCTCTCTCCTTTTATCCCCGCTCTGCTCTCAGTCACTGGTCCCTCTCCTTTTATCCCCGCTGTGCTCTCGGTCTCTGGCCCCTCTCCTTTTATCCCTGCACTGTTCTCGGTCACTGGCCCTTCTTCTTTTATCCCCGCTCTGCTCTCAGTCACTGGTCCCTCTCCTTTTATCCCCGCTCTGCTCTCAGTCACTGGCCCCTTTCCTTTTATCCCCGCTCTGCTCTCGGTCACTGGTCCCTCTCCTTTTATCCCCGCTCTCCTCTCAGTCACTGGTCTCTCTCCTTTTATCCCCGCTCTGCTCTCGGTCACTGGCCCCTCTCCTTTTATCCCCGCTCTGCTCTCGGTCACTGTTCCCTCTCCTTTTATCCCCGCTCTGCTCTCGGTCACTGGCCCCTCTCCTTTCATCCCCGCTCTGCTCTCGGTCACTGGTCCCTCTCCTTTTATCCCCGCTCTGCTCTCAGTCACTGGCCCCTCTCCTTTTATCCCCGCTCTGCTCTCAGTCACTGGTCCCTCTCCTTTTATCCCCGCTCTGCTCTCGGTCACTGGTCTCTCTCCTTTTATCCCCGCTCTGCTCTCAGTCACTGGTCCCTCTCCTTTTATCCCCGCTCTGCTCTCGGTCACTGGTCTCTCTCCTTTTATCCCCACTCTACTCTCGGTCACTGGTCTCTCTCCTTTTATCCCCGCTCTGCTCTCAGTCACTGGCCCCTCTCCTTTTATCCCCGCTCTGCTCTCAGTCACTGGTCTCTCTGCTTTTATCCCCGCTCTACTCTCAGTCACTGGTCCCTCTCCTTTTATCCCCGCTCTGCTCTCGGTCACTGGTCTCTCTCCTTTTATCCCCGCCCTACTCTCGGTCACTGGTCTCTCTCCTTTTATCCCCACTCTGCTCTCAGTCACTGGCCCCTCTCCTTTTATCCCCGCTCTGCTCTCGGTCACTGGTCCCTCTCCTTTTATCCCCGCTCTGCTCTCGGTCACTGGCCCCTCTCCTTTCATCCCCGCTCTGCTCTCGGTCACTGGTCCCTCTCCTTTTATCCCCGCTCTGCTCTCAGTCACTGGCCCCTCTCCTTTTATCCCCGCTCTGCTCTCAGTCACTGGTCTCTCTGCTTTTATTCCCGCTCTGCTCTCAGTCACTGGTCCCTCTCCTTTTATCCCCGCTCTGCTCTCAGTCACTGGTCTCTCTCCTATAATCCCCGCTCTGCTCTCGGTCACTGGTCCCTCTCCTTTTATCCCCGCTCTGCTCTCAGTCACTGGCCCCTCTCCTTTTATCCCCGCTCTGCTCTCAGTCACTGGTCTCTCTGCTTTTATCCCCGCTCTACTCTCAGTCACTGGTCCCTCTCCTTTTATCCCCGCTCTGCTCTCGGTCACTGGTCTCTCTCCTTTTATCCCCGCTCTGCTCTCAGTCACTGGTCTCTGTCCTTTTATCCCCACTCTGCTCTCGGTCTCTGGTCCCTCTCCTTTTATCCCCGCTCTGCTCTCGGTCACTGGTCCCTCTTCTTTTATCCCCGCTCTGCTCTCAGTCACTGGTCCCTCTCCTTTTATCCCCGCTCTGCTCTCAGTCACTGGTCTCTCTCCTATAATCCCCGCTCTGCTCTCAGTCACTGGTCTCTCTCCTTTTATCCCCACTCTACTCTCAGTCACTGGTCTCTCTCCTTTTATCCCCACTCTACTCTCGGTCACTGGTCTCTCTCCTTTTATCCCCACTCTACTCTCGGTCACTGGTCTCTCTCCTTTTATCCCCACTCTACTCTCGGTCACTGGTCTCTCTCCTTTTATCCCCGCTCTGCTCTCAGTCACTGGTCTCTCTCCTTTTATCCCCGCTCTGCTCTCAGTCACTGGTCCCTCTCCTTTTATCCCCGCTCTGCTCTCAGTCACTGGTCTCTCTCCTTTTATCCCCGCTCTGCTCTCAGTCACTGGTCTCTCTCCTTTTATCCCCGCTCTGCTCTCAGTCACTGGCCCCTTTCCTTTTATCCCCGCTGTGCTCTCGGTCTCTGGCCCCTCTCCTTTTATCCCTGCACTGTTCTCGGTCACTGGCCCTTCTGCTTTTATCCCCGCTCTGCTCTCAGTCACTGGTCCCTCTCCTTTTATCCCCGCTCTGCTCTCAGTCACTGGCCCCTTTCCTTTTATCCCCGCTCTGCTCTCGGTCACTGGTCCCTCTCCTTTTATCCCCGCTCTGCTCTCAGTCACTGGTCTCTCTCCTTTTATCCCCGCTCTGCTCTCGGTCACTAGCCCCTCTCCTTTTATCCCCGCTCTGCTCTCGGTCACTAGCCGCTCTCCTTTTATCCCCGCTCTGCTCTCGGTCACTGTTCCCTCTCCTTTTATCCCCGCTCTGCTCTCGGTCACTGGCCCCTCTCCTTTCATCCCCGCTCTGCTCTCAGTCACTGGTCTCTCTGCTTTTATCCCCGCTCTACTCTCAGTCACTGGTCCCTCTCCTTTTATCCCCGCTCTGCTCTCGGTCTCTGGTCCCTCTCCTTTTATCCCCGCCCTACTCTCGGTCACTGGTCTCTCTCCTTTTATCCCCACTCTGCTCTCAGTCACTGGCCCCTCTCCTTTTATCCCCGCTCTGCTCTCGGTCACTGGTCCCTCTCCTTTTATCCCCGCTCTGCTCTCGGTCACTGGCCCCTCTCCTTTCATCCCCGCTCTGCTCTCGGTCACTGGTCCCTCTCCTTTTATCCCCGCTCTGCTCTCAGTCACTGGCCCCTCTCCTTTTATCCCCGCTCTGCTCTCAGTCACTGGTCTCTCTGCTTTTATCCCCGCTCTACTCTCAGTCACTGGTCCCTCTCCTTTTATCCCTGCTCTGCTCTCGGTCACTGGTCTCTCTCCTTTTATCCCCGCCCTACTCTCGGTCACTGGTCTCTCTCCTTTTATCCCCACTCTGCTCTCGGTCTCTGGTCCCGCTCCTTTTATCCCCGCTCTGCTCTCAGTCACTGGTCCCTCTCCTTTTATCCACGCTCTTCTCTCAGTCACTGGTCCCTCTCCTTTTATCCCCGCTCTGCTCTCAGTCACTGGTCCCTCTCCTTTTATCCCCGCTCTGCTCTCAGTCACTGGTCTCCCTCTTTTTATCCCCGCTCTGCTCTCGGTCACTGGTCTCTCTCCTTTTATCCCCGCTCTGCTCTCGGTCACTGGTCCCTCTCCTTTTATCCACGCTCTGCTCTCAGTCACTGGTCCCTCTCCTTTTATCCCCGCTCTGCTCTCGGTCACTGGTCCCTCTCCTTTTATCCACGCTCTGCTCTCGGTCACTGGTCCCTCTCCTTTTATCCCCGCTCTGCTCTCAGTCACTGGTCCCTCTCCTTTTATCCCCGCTCTGCTCTCAGTCACTGGTCCCTCTCCTTTTATCCCCGCTCTGCTCTCAGTCACTGGTCTCTCTCTTTTTATCCCCGCTCTGCTCTCGGTCACTGGTCTCTCTCCTTTTATCCCCGCTCTGCTCTCAGTCACTGGTCTCTCTCCTTTTATCCCGGCTCTGCTCTCGGTCACTGGTCCCTCTCCTTTTATCCCCGCTCTGCTCTCGGTCACTGGTCTCTCTCCTTTCATCCCCGCTCTGCTCTCGGTCACTGGTCGCTCTCCTTTTATCCCCGCTCTGCTCTCACTCACTGGTTCCTCTCCTTTTATCCCCGCTCTGCTCTCAGTCACTGGTCCCTCTCCTTTTATCCCCGCTCTGCTCTCACTCACTGGTCCCTCTCCTTTTATCCACGCTCTGCTCTCAGTCACTGGTCCCTCTCCTTTTATCCCCGCTCTGCTCTCAGTCACTGGTCCCTCTCCTTTTATCCCCGCTCTGCTCTCACTCACCTGGTCCCTCTCCTTTTATCCCCGCTCTGCTCTCAGTCACTGGTCCCTCTCCTTTTATCCCCGCTCTGCTCTCAGTCACTGGTCCCTCTCCTTTTATCCCCGCTCTGCTCTCACTCACTGGTCCCTCTCCTTTTATCCCCGCTCTGCTCTCACTCACTGGTCCCTCTCCTTTTATCCCCGCTCTGCTCTCAGTCACTGGTCCCTCTCCTTTTATCCCCGCTCTGCTCTCAGTCACTGGTCTCTCTCCTTTTATCCCCACTCTGCTCTCAGTCACCGGTCCCTCTCCTTTTATCCCCGCTCTGCTCTCACTCACTGGTCCCTCTCCTTTTATCCCCGCTCTGCTCTCGGTCTCTGGCCCCTCTCCTTTTATCCCTGCTCTGTTCTCGGTCACTGGCACTTCTTCTTTTATCCCCGCTTTGCTCTCGGTCACTGGCCCCTCTCCTTTTATCCCCACTCTGCTCTCAGTCACTGGTCTCTCTCCTTTTATCCCCACTCTGCTCTCACTCACTGGTCCCTCTCCTTTTATCCCCGCTCTGCTCTCACTCACTGGTCCCTCTCCTTTTATCCCCGCTCTGCTCTCGTTCACTGGCCCCTCTCCTTTTATCCCCGCTCTGCTCTCAGTCACTGGTCCCTCTCCTTTTATCCCCGCTCTGCTCTCACTCACTGGTCCCTCTCCTTTTATCCACGCTCTGCTCTCAGTCACTGGTCTCTCTCCTTTTATCCCCGCTCTGCCTTCAGTCACTGGTCTCTCTCCTTTTATACCCACTCTGCTGTCAGTCACTGGCCCCTCTCCTTTTATCCCCGCTCTGCTCTCAGTCACTGGTCTCTCTCCTTTTATCCCCGCTCTGCTCTCAGTCACTTACCCCTTTCCTTTTATCCCCGCTCTGCTCTCGGTCACTGGCCCCTACCCTTTTATCCCCGCTCTCCTCTTGGTCACTGGTCCCTCTCCTTTTATCCCCGCTCTACTCTCAGTCACTGGTCTCTCTCCTTTTATCCCCGCTCTGCTCTCAGTCACTGGTCCCTCTCCTTTTCTCCCCGCTCTGCTCTCAGTCACTGGTCTCTCTCCTTTTATCCCCGCTCTGCTCTCAGTCACTGGTCCCTCTCCTTTTATCCCCGCTCTGCTCTCAGTCACTGGTCCCTCTCCTTTTATCCCCGCTCTGCTCTCAGTCACTGGTCTCTCTCCTTTTATCCCCGCTCTGCTCTCAGTCACTGGTCTCTCTCCTTTCATCCCCGCTCTGCTCTCAGTCACTGGTCTCTCTCCTTTTATCCCCGCTCTGCTCTCAGTCATTGGTCTCTCTCCTTTCATCCCCGCTCTGCTCTCAGTCACTGGTCTCTCTCCTTTTATCCCCGCTCTGCTCTCGGTCACTGGTCCCTCTCCTTTCATCCCCGCTCTGCTCTCAGTCACTGGTCTCTCTCCTTTTATCCCCGCTCTGCTCTCAGTCACTGGTCCCTCTCCTTTTATCCCCGCTCTGCTCTCAGTCACTGGTCTCTCTCCTTTTATCCCCGCTCTGCTCTCAGTCACTGGTCTCTCTCCTTTCATCCCCGCTCTGCTCTCAGTCACTGGTCCCTCTCCTTTTATCCCCGCTCTGCTCTCAGTCACTGGTCTCTCTCCTTTCATCCCCGCTCTGCTCTCAGTCACTGGACTCTCTCCTTTCATCGCCGCTCTGCTCTCAGTCACTGGTCTCTCTCCTTTTATCCCCGCTCTGCTCTCAGTCACTGGTCCCTCTCCTTTTATCCCCGCTCTGCTCTCAGTCACTGGTCTCTCTCTTTTTATCCCCGCTCTGCTCTCGGTCACTGGTCTCTCTCCTTTTATCCCCGCTCTGCTCTCGGTCACTGGTCCCTCTCCTTTTATCCACGCTCTGCTCTCAGTCACTGGTCCCTCTCCTTTTATCCCCGCTCTGCTCTCGGTCACTGGTCCCTCTCCTTTTATCCCCGCTCTGCTCTCAGTCACTGGTCTCTCTCTTTTTATCCCCGCTCTGCTCTCGGTCACTGGTCTCTCTCCTTTTATCCCCGCTCTGCTCTCGGTCACTGGTCCCTCTCCTTTTATCCACGCTCTGCTCTCAGTCACTGGTCCCTCTCCTTTTATCCCCGCTCTGCTCTCACTCACTGGTCTCTCTCCTTTCATCCCCGCTCTGCTCTCAGTCACTGGTCTCTCTCCTTTTATCCCCGCTCTGCTCTCAGTCACTGGTCCCTCTCCTTTTATCCCCGCTCTGCTCTCAGTCACTGGCACCTCTCCTTTTATCCCCGCTCTGCTCTCGGTCACTGGTCTCTCTCCTTTTATCCCCGCTCTGCTCTCGGTCACTGGTCCCTCTCCTTTTATCCACGCTCTGCTCTCAGTCACTGGTCCCTCTCCTTTTATCCCCGCTCTGCTCTCAGTCACTGGTCCCTCTCCTTTTATCCACGCTCTTCTCTCAGTCACTGGTCCCTCTCCTTTTATCCCCGCTCTGCTCTCAGTCACTGGTCCCTCTCCTTTTATCCCCGCTCTGCTCTCAGTCACTGGTCTCCCTCTTTTTATCCCCGCTCTGCTCTCGGTCACTGGTCTCTCTCCTTTTATCCCCGCTCTGCTCTCGGTCACTGGTCCCTCTCCTTTTATCCACGCTCTGCTCTCAGTCACTGGTCCCTCTCCTTTTATCCCCGCTCTGCTCTCGGTCACTGGTCCCTCTTCTTTTATCCACGCTCTGCTCTCGGTCACTGGTCCCTCTCCTTTTATCCCCGCTCTGCTCTCAGTCACTGGTCCCTCTCCTTTTATCCCCGCTCTGCTCTCAGTCACTGGTCCCTCTCCTTTTATCCCCGCTCTGCTCTCAGTCACTGGTCTCTCTCCTTTTATCCCCGCTCTGCTCTCGGTCACTGGTCTCTCTCCTTTTATCCCGGCTCTGCTCTCGGTCACTGGTCCCTCTCCTTTTATCCCCGCTCTGCTCTCGGTCACTGGTCTCTCTCCTTTCATCCCCGCTCTGCTCTCGGTCACTGGTCGCTCTCCTTTTATCCCCGCTCTGCTCTCACTCACTGGTTCCTCTCCTTTTATCCCCGCTCTGCTCTCAGTCACTGGTCCCTCTCCTTTTATCCCCGCTCTGCTCTCACTCACTGGTCCCTCTCCTTTTATCCACGCTCTGCTCTCAGTCACTGGTCCCTCTCCTTTTATCCCCGCTCTGCTCTCAGTCACTGGTCCCTCTCCTTTTATCCCCGCTCTGCTCTCACTCACCTGGTCCCTCTCCTTTTATCCCCGCTCTGCTCTCAGTCACTGGTCCCTCTCCTTTTATCCCCGCTCTGCTCTCAGTCACTGGTCCCTCTCCTTTTATCCCCGCTCTGCTCTCAGTCACTGGCACCTCTCCTTTTATCCCCGCTCTGCTCTCGGTCACTGGTCTCTCTCCTTTTATCCCCGCTCTGCTCTCGGTCACTGGTCCCTCTCCTTTTATCCACGCTCTGCTCTCAGTCACTGGTCCCTCTCCTTTTATCCCCGCTCTGCTCTCAGTCACTGGTCCCTCTCCTTTTATCCACGCTCTTCTCTCAGTCACTGGTCCCTCTCCTTTTATCCCCGCTCTGCTCTCAGTCACTGGTCCCTCTCCTTTTATCCCCGCTCTGCTCTCAGTCACTGGTCTCCCTCTTTTTATCCCCGCTCTGCTCTCGGTCACTGGTCTCTCTCCTTTTATCCCCGCTCTGCTCTCGGTCACTGGTCCCTCTCCTTTTATCCACGCTCTGCTCTCAGTCACTGGTCCCTCTCCTTTTATCCCCGCTCTGCTCTCGGTCACTGGTCCCTCTTCTTTTATCCACGCTCTGCTCTCGGTCACTGGTCCCTCTCCTTTTATCCCCGCTCTGCTCTCAGTCACTGGTCCCTCTCCTTTTATCCCCGCTCTGCTCTCAGTCACTGGTCCCTCTCCTTTTATCCCCGCTCTGCTCTCAGTCACTGGTCTCTCTCCTTTTATCCCCGCTCTGCTCTCGGTCACTGGTCTCTCTCCTTTTATCCCGGCTCTGCTCTCGGTCACTGGTCCCTCTCCTTTTATCCCCGCTCTGCTCTCGGTCACTGGTCTCTCTCCTTTCATCCCCGCTCTGCTCTCGGTCACTGGTCGCTCTCCTTTTATCCCCGCTCTGCTCTCACTCACTGGTTCCTCTCCTTTTATCCCCGCTCTGCTCTCAGTCACTGGTCCCTCTCCTTTTATCCCCGCTCTGCTCTCACTCACTGGTCCCTCTCCTTTTATCCACGCTCTGCTCTCAGTCACTGGTCCCTCTCCTTTTATCCCCGCTCTGCTCTCAGTCACTGGTCCCTCTCCTTTTATCCCCGCTCTGCTCTCACTCACCTGGTCCCTCTCCTTTTATCCCCGCTCTGCTCTCAGTCACTGGTCCCTCTCCTTTTATCCCCGCTCTGCTCTCAGTCACTGGTCCCTCTCCTTTTATCCCCGCTCTGCTCTCACTCACTGGTCCCTCTCCTTTTATCCCCGCTCTGCTCTCACTCACTGGTCCCTCTCCTTTTATCCCCGCTCTGCTCTCAGTCACTGGTCCCTCTCCTTTTATCCCCGCTCTGCTCTCAGTCACTGGTCTCTCTCCTTTTATCCCCACTCTGCTCTCAGTCACTGGTCCCTCTCCTTTTATCCCCGCTCTGCTCTCACTCACTGGTCCCTCTCCTTTTATCCCCGCTCTGCTCTCGGTCTCTGGCCCCTCTCCTTTTATCCCTGCTCTGTTCTCGGTCACTGGCACTTCTTCTTTTATCCCCGCTTTGCTCTCGGTCACTGGCCCCTCTCCTTTTATCCCCACTCTGCTCTCAGTCACTGGTCTCTCTCCTTTTATCCCCACTCTGCTCTCACTCACTGGTCCCTCTCCTTTTATACCCGCTCTGCTCTCACTCACTGGTCCCTCTCCTTTTATCCCCGCTCTGCTCTCGTTCACTGGCCCCTCTCCTTTTATCCCCGCTCTGCTCTCAGTCACTGGTCCCTCTCCTTTTATCCCCGCTCTGCTCTCAGTCACTGGTCTCTCTCCTTTTATCCCCGCTCTGCTCTCAGTCACTGGCCCCTTTCCTTTTATCCCCGCTCTGCTCTCGGTCACTGGCCCCTACCCTTTTATCCCCGCTCTGCTCTTGGTCACTGGTCCCTCTCCTTTTATCCCCGCTCTACTCTCAGTCACTGGTCTCTCTCCTTTTATCCCCACTCTGCTCTCACTCACTGGTCCCTCTCCTTTTATCCCCGCTCTGCTCTCACTCACTGGTCCCTCTCCTTTTATGCCCGCTCTGCTCTCGTTCACTGGCCCCTCTCCTTTTATCCCCGCTCTGCTCTCAGTCACTGGTCCCTCTCCTTTTATCCCCGCTCTGCTCTCAGTCACTGGTCTCTCTCCTTTTATCCCCGCTCTGCTCTCAGTCACTGGCCCCTTTCCTTTTATCCCCGCTCTGCTCTCGGTCACTGGCCCCTACCCTTTTATCCCCGCTCTGCTCTTGGTCACTGGTCCCTCTCCTTTTATCCCCGCTCTACTCTCAGTCACTGGTCTCTCTCCTTTTATCCCCGCTCTGCTCTCAGTCACTGGTCCCTCTCCTTTTCTCCCCGCTCTGCTCTCAGTCACTGGTCTCTCTCCTTTTATCCCCGCTCTGCTCTCAGTCACTGGTCCCTCTCCTTTTATCCCCGCTCTGCTCTCAGTCACTGGTCCCTCTCCTTTTATCCCCGCTCTGCTCTCAGTCACTGGTCTCTCTCCTTTTATCCCCGCTCTGCTCTCAGTCACTGGTCTCTCTCCTTTCATCCCCGCTCTGCTCTCAGTCACTGGTCTCTCTCCTTTTATCCCCGCTCTGCTCTCAGTCACTGGTCTCTCTCTTTTTATCCCCGCTCTGCTCTCGGTCACTGGTCTCTCTCCTTTTATCCCCGCTCTGCTCTCGGTCACTGGTCCCTCTCCTTTTATCCACGCTCTGCTCTCAGTCACTGGTCCCTCTCCTTTTATCCCCGCTCTGCTCTCGGTCACTGGTCCCTCTCCTTTTATCCCCGCTCTGCTCTCAGTCACTGGTCTCTCTCTTTTTATCCCCGCTCTGCTCTCGGTCACTGGTCTCTCTCCTTTTATCCCCGCTCTGCTCTCGGTCACTGGTCCCTCTCCTTTTATCCACGCTCTGCTCTCAGTCACTGGTCCCTCTCCTTTTATCCCCGCTCTGCTCTCACTCACTGGTCTCTCTCCTTTCATCCCCGCTCTGCTCTCAGTCACTGGTCTCTCTCCTTTTATCCCCGCTCTGCTCTCAGTCACTGGTCCCTCTCCTTTTATCCCCGCTCTGCTCTCAGTCACTGGCACCTCTCCTTTTATCCCCGCTCTGCTCTCGGTCACTGGTCTCTGTCCTTTTATCCCCGCTCTGCTCTCGGTCACTGGTCCCTCTCCTTTTATCCACGCTCTGCTCTCAGTCACTGGTCCCTCTCCTTTTATCCCCGCTCTGCTCTCACTCACTGGTCCCTCTCCTTTTATCCACGCTCTTCTCTCAGTCACTGGTCCCTCTCCTTTTATCCCCGCTCTGCTCTCAGTCACTGGTCCCTCTCCTTTTATCCCCGCTCTGCTCCCAGTCACTGGTCTCCCTCTTTTTATCCCCGCTCTGCTCTCGGTCACTGGTCTCTCTCCTTTTATCCCCGCTCTGCTCTCGGTCACTGGTCCCTCTCCTTTTATCCACGCTCTGCTCTCAGTCACTGGTCCCTCTCCTTTTATCCCCGCTCTGCTCTCGGTCACTGGTCCCTCTCCTTTTATCCACGCTCTGCTCTCGGTCACTGGTCCCTCTCCTTTTATCCCCGCTCTGCTCTCAGTCACTGGTCCCTCTCCTTTTATCCCCGCTCTGCTCTCAGTCACTGGTCCCTCTCCTTTTATCCCCGCTCTGCTCTCAGTCACTGGTCTCTCTCTTTTTATCCCCGCTCTGCTCTCGGTCACTGGTCTCTCTCCTTTTATCCCCGCTCTGCTCTCAGTCACTGGTCTCTCTCCTTTTATCCCGGCTCTGCTCTCGGTCACTGGTCCCTCTCCTTTTATCCCCGCTCTGCTCTCGGTCACTGGTCTCTCTCCTTTCATCCCCGCTCTGCTCTCGGTCACTGGTCGCTCTCCTTTTATCCCCGCTCTGCTCTCACTCACTGGTTCCTCTCCTTTTATCCCCGCTCTGCTCTCAGTCACTGGTCCCTCTCCTTTTATCCCCGCTCTGCTCTCACTCACTGGTCCCTCTCCTTTTATCCACGCTCTGCTCTCAGTCACTGGTCCCTCTCCTTTTATCCCCGCTCTGCTCTCAGTCACTGGTCCCTCTCCTTTTATCCACGCTCTGCTCTCACTCACCTGGTCCCTCTCCTTTTATCCCCGCTCTGCTCTCAGTCACTGGTCCCTCTCCTTTTATCCCCGCTCTGCTCTCAGTCACTGGTCCCTCTCCTTTTATCCCCGCTCTGCTCTCACTCACTGGTCCCTCTCCTTTTATCCCCGCTCTGCTCTCACTCACTGGTCCCTCTCCTTTTATCCCCGCTCTGCTCTCAGTCACTGGTCCCTCTCCTTTTATCCCCGCTCTGCTCTCAGTCACTGGTCTCTCTCCTTTTATCCCCACTCTGCTCTCAGTCACTGGTCCCTCTCCTTTTATCCCCGCTCTGCTCTCACTCACTGGTCCCTCTCCTTTTATCCCCGCTCTGCTCTCGGTCTCTGGCCCCTCTCCTTTTATCCCTGCTCTGTTCTCGGTCACTGGCACTTCTTCTTTTATCCCCGCTTTGCTCTCGGTCACTGGCCCCTCTCCTTTTATCCCCACTCTGCTCTCAGTCACTGGTCTCTCTCCTTTTATCCCCACTCTGCTCTCACTCACTGGTCCCTCTCCTTTTATCCCCGCTCAGCTCTCACTCACTGGTCCCTCTCCTTTTATCCCCGCTCTGCTCTCGTTCACTGGCCCCTCTCCTTTTATCCCCGCTCTGCTCTCAGTCACTGGTCCCTCTCCTTTTATCCCCGCTCTGCTCTCACTCACTGGTCCCTCTCCTTTTATCCACGCTCTGCTCTCAGTCACTGGTCTCTCTCCTTTTATCCCCGCTCTGCCTTCAGTCACTGGTCTCTCTCCTTTTATACCCACTCTGCTCTCAGTCACTGGCCCCTCTCCTTTTATCCCCGCTCTGCTCTCAGTCACTGGTCTCTCTCCTTTTATCCCCGCTCTGCTCTCAGTCACTGGCCCCTTTCCTTTTATCCCCGCTCTGCTCTCGGTCACTGGCCCCTACCCTTTTATCCCCGCTCTGCTCTTGGTCACTGGTCCCTCTCCTTTTATCCCCGCTCTACTCTCAGTCACTGGTCTCTCTCCTTTTATCCCCGCTCTGCTCTCGGTCACTGGTCCCTCTCCTTTCATCCCCGCTCTGCTCTCAGTCACTGGTCTCTCTCCTTTTATCCCCGCTCTGCTCTCAGTCACTGGTCCCTCTCCTTTTATCCCCGCTCTGCTCTCAGTCACTGGTCTCTCTCCTTTTATCCCCGCTCTGCTCTCAGTCACTGGTCTCTCTCCTTTCATCCCCGCTCTGCTCTCAGTCACTGGTCCCTCTCCTTTTATCCCCGCTCTGCTCTCAGTCACTGGTCTCTCTCCTTTCATCCCCGCTCTGCTCTCAGTCACTGGACTCTCTCCTTTCATCGCCGCTCTGCTCTCAGTCACTGGTCTCTCTCCTTTTATCCCCGCTCTGCTCTCAGTCACTGGTCCCTCTCCTTTTATCCCCGCTCTGCTCTCAGTCACTGGTCTCTCTCTTTTTATCCCCGCTCTGCTCTCGGTCACTGGTCTCTCTCCTTTTATCCCCGCTCTGCTCTCGGTCACTGGTCCCTCTCCTTTTATCCACGCTCTGCTCTCAGTCACTGGTCCCTCTCCTTTTATCCCCGCTCTGCTCTCGGTCACTGGTCCCTCTCCTTTTATCCCCGCTCTGCTCTCAGTCACTGGTCTCTCTCTTTTTATCCCCGCTCTGCTCTCGGTCACTGGTCTCTCTCCTTTTATCCCCGCTCTGCTCTCGGTCACTGGTCCCTCTCCTTTTATCCACGCTCTGCTCTCAGTCACTGGTCCCTCTCCTTTTATCCCCGCTCTGCTCTCAGTCACTGGTCTCTCTCATTTCATCCCCGCTCTGCTCTCAGTCACTGGTCTCTCTCCTTTTATCCCCGATCTGCTCTCAGTCACTGGTCCCTCTCCTTTTATCCCCGCTCTGCTCTCAGTCACTGGCACCTCTCCTTTTATCCCCGCTCTGCTCTCGGTCACTGGTCTCTCTCCTTTTATCCCCGCTCTGCTCTCGGTCACTGGTCCCTCTCCTTTTATCCACGCTCTGCTCTCAGTCACTGGTCCCTCTCCTTTTATCCCCGCTCTGCTCTCAGTCACTGGTCCCTCTCCTTTTATCCACGCTCTGCTCTCAGTCACTGGTCCCTCTCCTTTTATCCCCGCTCTGCTCTCAGTCACTGGTCCCTCTCCTTTTATCCCCGCTCTGCTCTCAGTCACTGGTCTCTCTCTTTTTATCCCCACTCTGCTCTCGGTCACTGGTCTCTCTCCTTTTATCCCCGCTCTGCTCTCGGTCACTGGTCCCTCTCCTTTTATCCACGCTCTGCTCTCAGTCACTGGTCCCTCTCCTTTTATCCCCGCTCTGCTCTCGGTCACTGGTCCCTCTCCTTTTATCCCCGCTCTGCTCTCAGTCACTGGTCCCTCTCCTTTTATCCCCGCTCTGCTCTCAGTCACTGGTCTCTCTCTTTTTATCCCCGCTCTGCTCTCGGTCACTGGTCCCTCTCCTTTTATCCCCGCTCTGCTCTCAGTCACTGGTCCCTCTCCTTTTATCCCCGCTCTGCTCTCAGTCACTGGTCTCTCTCTTTTTATCCCCGCTCTGCTCTCGGTCACTGGTCTCTCTCCTTTTATCCCCGCTCTGCTCTCAGTCACTGGTCTCTCTCCTTTTATCCCGGCTCTGCTCTCGGTCACTGGTCCCTCTCCTTTTATCCCCGCTCTGCTCTCGGTCACTGGTCTCTCTCCTTTCATCCCCGCTCTGCTCTCGGTCACTGGTCGCTCTCCTTTTATCCCCGCTCTGCTCTCACTCACTGGTCCCTCTCCTTTTATCCACGCTCTGCTCTCAGTCACTGGTCCCTCTCCTTTTATCCCCGCTCTGCTCTCACTCACTGGTCCCTCTCCTTTTATCCACGCTCTGCTCTCAGTCACTGGTCCCTCTCCTTTTATCCGCGCTCTGCTCTCAGTCACTGGTCCCTCTCCTTTTATCCCCGCTCTGCTCTCACTCACTGGTCCCTCTCCTTTTATCCCCGCTCTGCTCTCAGTCACTGGTCCCTCTCCTTTTATCCCCGCTCTGCTCTCGGTCACTGGTCCCTCTCCTTTTATCCCCGCTCTGCTCTCAGTCACTGGTCCCTCTCCTTTTATCCCCGCTCTGCTCTCACTCACTGGTCCCTCTCCTTTTATCCCCGCTCTGCTCTCAGTCACTGGTCCCTCTCCTTTTATCCCCGCTCTGCTCTCAGTCACTGGTCTCTCTCCTTTTATCCCCACTCTGCTCTCAGTCACTGGTCCCTCTCCTTTTATCCCCGCTCTGCTCTCACTCACTGGTCCCTCTCCTTTTATCCCCGCTCTGCTCTCGGTCTCTGGCCCCTCTCCTTTTATCCCTGCTCTGTTCTCGGTCACTGGCACTTCTTCTTTTATCCCCGCTTTGCTCTCGGTCACTGGCCCCTCTCCTTTTATCCCCACTCTGCTCTCAGTCACTGGTCTCTCTCCTTTTATCCCCACTCTGCTCTCACTCACTGGTCCCTCTCCTTTTATCCCCGCTCTGCTCTCACTCACTGGTCCCTCTCCTTTTATCCCCGCTCTGCTCTCGGTCACTGGCCCCTCTCCTTTTATCCCCGCTCTGCTCTCAGTCACTGGTCTCTCTCCTTTTATCCCCGCTCTGCTCTCACTCACTGGTCCCTCTCCTTTTATCCACGCTCTGCTCTCAGTCACTGGTCTCTCTCCTTTTATCCCCGCTCTGCCTTCAGTCACTGGTCTCTCTCCTTTTATCCCCGCTCTGCTCTCAGTCACTGGTCCCTCTCCTTTTATCCCCGCTCTGCTCTCAGTCACTGGCCCCTCTCCTTTTATCCCCGCTCTGCTCTCAGTCACTGGTCTCTCTCCTTTTATCCCCGCTCTGCTCTCAGTCACTGGTCTCTCTCCTTTTATCCCCGCTCTGCTCTCAGTCACTGGCCCCTTTCCTTTTATCCCCGCTCTGCTCTCGGTCACTGGCCCCTACCCTTTTATCCCCGCTCTGCTCTCGGTCACTGGTCCCTCTCCTTTTATCCCCGCTCTACTCTCAGTCACTGATCTCTCTCCTTTTATCCCCGCTCTGCTCTCAGTCACTGGTCCCTCTCCTTTTATCCCCGCTCTGCTCTCAGTCACTGGTCTCTCTCCTTTTATCCCCGCTCTGCTCTCAGTCACTGGTCCCTCTCCTTTTATCCCCGCTCTGCTCTCAGTCACTGGTCTCTCTCCTTTTATCCCCGCTCTGCTCTCAGTCACTGGTCCCTCTCCTTTTATCCCCGCTCTACTCTCGGTCACTGGTCTCTCTCCTTTTATCCCCGCTCTGCTCTCAGTCACTGGTCTCTCTCCTTTTATCCCCGCTCTGCTCTCGGTCACTGGTCTCTCTCCTTTTATCCCCGCTCTGCTCTCGGTCTCTGGTCCCTCTCCTTTTATCCCCGCCCTACTCTCGGTCACTGGTCTCTCTCCTTTTATCCCCGCTCTGCTCTCAGTCACTGGTCCCTCTCCTTTTATCCCCGCTCTGCTCTCAGTCACTGGCACCTCTCCTTTTATCCCCGCTCTGCTCTCGGTCACTGGTCCCTCTCCTTTTATCCCCGCTCTGCTCTCAGTCACTGGTCCCTCTCCTTTTATCTCCGCTCTGCTCTCAGTCACTGGTCTCTCTCCTATAATCCCCGCTCTGCTCTCAGTCACTGGTCTCTCTCCTTTTATCCCCGCTCTGCTCTCAGTCACTGGTCTCTCTCCTTTTATCCCCGCTCTGCTCTCAGTCACTGGTCCCTCTCCTTTTATCCCCGCTGTGCTCTCGGTCTCTGGCCCCTCTCCTTTTATCCCTGCACTGTTCTCGGTCACTGGCCCTTCTTCTTTTATCCCCGCTCTGCTCTCAGTCACTGGTCCCTCTCCTTTTATCCCCGCTCTGCTCTCAGTCACTGGCCCCTTTCCTTTTATCCCCGCTCCGCTCTCGGTCACTGGTCCCTCTCCTTTTATCCCCGCTCTCCTCTCAGTCACTGGTCTCTCTCCTTTTATCCCCGCTCTGCTCTCGGTCACTGGCCCCTCTCCTTTTATCCCCGCTCTGCTCTCGGTCACTGTTCCCTCTCCTTTTATCCCCGCTCTGCTCTCGGTCACTGGCCCCTCTCCTTTCATCCCCGCTCTGCTCTCGGTCACTGGTCCCTCTCCTTTTATCCCCGCTCTGCTCTCAGTCACTGGCCCCTCTCCTTTTATCCCCGCTCTGCTCTCAGTCACTGTTCCCTCTCCTTTTATCCCCGCTCTGCTCTCGGTCACTGGCCCCTCTCCTTTCATCCCCGCTCTGCTCTCGGTCACTGGTCCCTCTCCTTTTATCCCCGCTCTGCTCTCAGTCACTGGCCCCTCTCCTTTTATCCCCGCTCTGCTCTCAGTCACTGGTCCCTCTCCTTTTATCCCCGCTCTGCTCTCGGTCACTGGCCCCTCTCCTTTTATCCCCGCTCTGCTCTCAGTCACTGGTCCCTCTCCTTTTATCCCCGCTCTGCTCTCGGTCACTGGTCTCTCTCCTTTTATCCCCGCTCTGCTCTCAGTCACTGGTCCCTCTCCTTTTATCCCCGCTCTGCTCTCGGTCACTGGTCTCTCTCCTTTTATCCCCACTCTACTCTCGGTCACTGGTCTCTCTCCTTTTATCCCCGCCCTACTCTCGGTCACTGGTCTCTCTCCTTTTATCCCCACTCTGCTCTCAGTCACTGGCCCCTCTCCTTTTATCCCCGCTCTGCTCTCGGTCACTGGTCCCTCTCCTTTTATCCCCGCTCTGCTCTCGGTCACTGGTCTCTCTCCTTTTATCCCCGCTCTGCTCTCAGTCACTGGTCCCTCTCCTTTTATCCCCGCTCTACTCTCAGTCACTGGTCCCTCTCCTTTTATCCCCGCTCTGCTCTCGGTCACTGGTCCCTCTCCTTTTATCCCCGCTCTGCTCTCAGTCACTGGCCCCTCTCCTTTTATCCCCGCTCTGCTCTCAGTCACTGTTCCCTCTCCTTTTATCCCCGCTCTGCTCTCGGTCACTGGTCCCTCTCCTTTTATCCCCGCTCTGCTCTCAGTCACTGGCCCCTCTCCTTTTATCCCCGCTCTGCTCTCAGTCACTGGTCCCTCTCCTTTTATCCCCGCTCTGCTCTCGGTCACTGGTCTCTCTCCTTTTATCCCCGCTCTGCTCTCAGTCACTGGTCCCTCTCCTTTTATCCCCGCTCTACTCTCAGTCACTGGTCCCTCTCCTTTTATCCCCGCTCTGCTCTCGGTCACTGGTCTCTCTCCTTTTATCCCCGCCCTACTCTCGGTCACTGGTCTCTCTCCTTTTATCCCCACTCTGCTCTCAGTCACTGGCCCCTCTCCTTTTATCCCCGCTCTGCTCTCGGTCACTGGTCCCTCTCCTTTTATCCCCGCTCTGCTCTCGGTCACTGGCCCCTCTCCTTTCATCCCCGCTCTGCTCTCGGTCACTGGTCCCTCTCCTTTTATCCCCGCTCTGCTCTCAGTCACTGGCCCCTCTCCTTTTATCCCCGCTCTGCTCTCAGTCACTGGTCTCTCTGCTTTTATCCCCGCTCTGCTCTCAGTCACTGGTCCCTCTCCTTTTATCCCCGCTCTGCTCTCAGTCACTGGTCTCTCTCCTATAATCCCCGCTCTGCTCTCGGTCACTGGTCCGTCTCCTTTTATCCCCGCTCTGCTCTCAGTCACTGGCCCCTCTCCTTTTATCCCCGCTCTGCTCTCAGTCACTGGTCTCTCTGCTTTTATCCCCGCTCTACTCTCAGTCACTGGTCCCTCTCCTTTTATCCCCGCTCTGCTCTCGGTCACTGGTCTCTCTCCTTTTATCCCCGCTCTGCTCTCAGTCACTGGTCTCTCTCCTTTTATCCCCACTCTGCTCTCGGTCTCTGGTCTCTCTCCTTTTATCCCCGCTCTGCTCTCGGTCACTGGTCCCTCTTCTTTTATCCCCGCTCTGCTCTCAGTCACTGGTCCCTCTCCTTTTATCCCCGCTCTGCTCTCAGTCACTGGTCTCTCTCCTATAATCCCCGCTCTGCTCTCAGTCACTGGTCTCTCTCCTTTTATCCCCACTCTACTCTCAGTCACTGGTCTCTCTCCTTTTATCCCCACTCTACTCTCGGTCACTGGTCTCTCTCCTTTTATCCCCACTCTACTCTCGGTCACTGGTCTCTCTCCTTTTATCCCCACTCTACTCTCGGTCACTGGTCTCTCTCCTTTTATCCCCGCTCTGCTCTCAGTCACTGGTCTCTCTCCTTTTATCCCCGCTCTGCTCTCAGTCACTGGTCCCTCTCCTTTTATCCCCGCTCTGCTCTCAGTCACTGGTCTCTCTCCTTTTATCCCCGCTCTGCTCTCAGTCACTGGCCCCTTTCCTTTTATCCCCGCTGTGCTCTCGGTCTCTGGCCCCTCTCCTTTTATCCCTGCACTGTTCTCGGTCACTGGCCCTTCTGCTTTTATCCCCGCTCTGCTCTCAGTCACTGGTCCCTCTCCTTTTATCCCCGCTCTGCTCTCAGTCACTGGCCCCTTTCCTTTTATCCCCGCTCTGCTCTCGGTCACTGGTCCCTCTCCTTTTATCCCCGCTCTGCTCTCAGTCACTGGTCTCTCTCCTTTTATCCCCGCTCTGCTCTCGGTCACTGGCCCCTCTCCTTTTATCCCCGCTCTGCTCTCGGTCACTAGCCGCTCTCCTTTTATCCCCGCTCTGCTCTCGGTCACTGTTCCCTCTCCTTTTATCCCCGCTCTGCTCTCGGTCACTGGCCCCTCTCCTTTCATCCCCGCTCTGCTCTCGGTCACTGGTCCCTCTCCTTTTATCCCCGCTCTGCTCTCAGTCACTGGCCCCTCTCCTTTTATCCCCGCTCTGCTCTCAGTCACTGGTCTCTCTGCTTTTATCCCCGCTCTACTCTCAGTCACTGGTCCCTCTCCTTTTATCCCCGCTCTGCTCTCGGTCTCTGGTCCCTCTCCTTTTATCCCCGCCCTACTCTCGGTCACTGGTCTCTCTCCTTTTATCCCCACTCTGCTCTCAGTCACTGGCCCCTCTCCTTTTCTCCCCGCTCTGCTCTCGGTCACTGGCCCCTCTCCTTTTATCCCCACTCTGCTCTCGGTCTCTGGTCCCTCTCCTTTTATCCCCGCTCTGCTCTCAGTCACTGGTCCCTCTCCTTTTATCCCCGCTCTGCTCTCAGTCACTGGTCTCTCTCCTTTTATCCCCGCTCTGCTCTCAGTCACTGGTCCCTCTCCTTTTATCCCCGCTCTGCTCTCAGTCACTGGTCCCTCTCCTTTTATCCCCGCTCTGCTCTCAGTCACTGGTCTCTCTCCTTTTATCCCCGCTCTGCTCTCAGTCACTGGCCCCTTTCCTTTTATCCCCGCTCTGCTCTCAGTCACTGGCCCCTTTCCTTTTATCCCCGCTCTGCTCTCGGTCACTGGTCCCTCTCCTTTTATCCCCGCTCTGCTCTCAGTCACTGGTCCCTCTCCTTTTATCCCCGCTCTGCTCTCGGTCACTGGTCCCTCTCCTTTTATCCCCGCTCTGCTCTCAGTCACTCGTCTCTCTCCTTTTATCCCCGCTCTGCTCTCGGTCACTGGCCCCTCTCCTTTTATCCCCACTCTACTCTCAGTCACTGGTCTCTCTCCTTTTATCCCCGCTCTGCTCTCAGTCACTGGTCTCTCTCCTTTTATCCCCGCTCTGCTCTCAGTCACTGGTCTCTCTCCTTTTATCCCCGCTCTGCTCGCAGTCACTGGTCCCTTTCCTTTTATCCCCGCTCTGCTCTCAGTTACTGGTCTCTCTCCTTTTATCCCCGCTCTGCTCTCAGTCACTGGTCCCTCTCCTTTTATCCCCGCTCTGCTCTCAGTCACTGGTCTCTCTCCTATAATCCCCGCTCTGCTCTCAGTCACTGGTCTCTCTCCTTTTATCCCCGCTCTGCTCTCAGTCACTGGTCCCTCTCCTTTTATCCCCGCTCTGCTCTCAGTTACTGGTCTCTCTCCTTTTAACCCTGCTCTGCTCTCAGTCACTGGTCCCTCTCCTTTTATCCCCGCTCTGCTCTCAGTCACTGGTCTCTCTCCTATAATCCCCGCTCTGCTCTCAGTCACTGGTCTCTCTCCTTTTATCCCCACTCTACTCTCGGTCACTGGTCTCTCTCCTTTTATCCCCACTCTACTCTCGGTCACTGGTCTCTCTCCTTTTATCCCCGCTCTGCTCTCAGTCACTGGTCTCTCTCCTTTTATCCCCGCTCTGCTCTCAGTCACTGGTCCCTCTCCTTTTATCCCAGCTCTGCTCTCAGTCACTGGTCTCTCTCCTTTTATCCCCGCTCTGCTCTCAGTCACTGGTCCCTCTCCTTTTATCCCCGCTCTGCTCTCAGTCACTGGTCTCTCTCCTTTTATCCCTGCTCTGCTCTCAGTCACTGGCCCCTTTCCTCTTATCCCCGCTCTGCTCTCGGTCTCTGGCCCCTCTCCTTTTATCCCCGCTCTGCTCTCAGTCACTGGCCCTTCTTCTTTTATCCCCGCTCTGCTCTCAGTCACTGGTCTCTCTCCTTTTATCCCCGCTCTGCTCTCAGTCACTGGCCCCTTTCCTTTTATCCCCGCTCTGCTCTCAGTCACTGGCCCCTTTCCTTTTATCCCCGCTCTGCTCTCGGTCACTGGTCCCTCTCCTTTTATCCCCGCTCTGCTCTCAGTCACTGGCCCCTCTCCTTTTATCCCCGCTCTGCTCTCGGTCACTGGTCCCTCTCCTTTTATCCCCGCTCTGCTCTCGGTCACTGGCCCCTCTCCTTTTATCCCCGCTCTGCTCTCGGTCACTGGTCCCTCTCCTTTTATCCCCGCTCTGCTCTCAGTCACTGGCCCCTCTCCTTTTATCCCCGCTCTGCTCTCGGTCACTGGTCCCTCTCCTTTTATCCCCGCTCTGCTCTCGGTCACTGGCCCCTCTCCTTTTATCCCCGCTCTGCTCTCGGTCACTGGTCTCTCTCCTTTTATCCCCGCTCTGCTCTCAGTCACTGGTCTCTCTCCTTTTATCCCCGCTCTGCTCTCAGTCACTGGCCCCTTTCCTTTTATCCCCGCTCTGCTCTCAGTCACTGGCCCCTTTCATTTTATCCCCACTCTGCTCTCAGTCACTGGTCCCTCTCCTTTTATCCCCACTCTGCTCTCAGTCACTGGCCCCTTTCCTTTTATCCCCACTCTGCTCTCAGTCACTGGCCCCTTTCATTTTATCCCCGCTCTGCTCTCGGTCACTGGTCCCTCTCCTTTTATCCCCGCTCTGCTCTCAGTCACTGGCCCCTCTCCTTTTATCCCCGCTCTGCTCTCGGTCACTGGTCCCTCTCCTTTTATCCCCGCTCTGCTCTCGGTCACTGGCCCCTCTCCTTTTATTCCCGCTCTGCTCTCGGTCACTGGTCCCTCTCCTTTTATCCCCACTCTGCTCTCAGTCACTGGCCCCTCTCCTTTTATCCCCGCTCTGCTCTCGGTCACTGGTCCCTCTCCTTTTATCCCCGCTCTGCTCTCAGTCACTGGTCCCTCTCCTTTTATCCCCGCTCTGCTCTCAGTCACTGGTCTCTCTCTTTTTATCCCCGCTCTGCTCTCGGTCACTGGTCTCTCTCCTTTTATCCCCGCTCTGCTCTCAGTCACTGGTCTCTCTCCTTTTATCCCGGCTCTGCTCTCGGTCACTGGTCCCTCTCCTTTTATCCCCGCTCTGCTCTCGGTCACTGGTCTCTCTCCTTTCATCCCCGCTCTGCTCTCGGTCACTGGTCGCTCTCCTTTTATCCCCGCTCTGCTCTCACTCACTGGTCCCTCTCCTTTTATCCACGCTCTGCTCTCAGTCACTGGTCCCTCTCCTTTTATCCCCGCTCTGCTCTCACTCACTGGTCCCTCTCCTTTTATCCACGCTCTGCTCTCAGTCACTGGTCCCTCTCCTTTTATCCGCGCTCTGCTCTCAGTCACTGGTCCCTCTCCTTTTATCCCCGCTCTGCTCTCACTCACTGGTCCCTCTCCTTTTATCCCCGCTCTGCTCTCAGTCACTGGTCCCTCTCCTTTTATCCCCGCTCTGCTCTCGGTCACTGGTCCCTCTCCTTTTATCCCCGCTCTGCTCTCAGTCACTGGTCCCTCTCCTTTTATCCCCGCTCTGCTCTCACTCACTGGTCCCTCTCCTTTTATCCCCGCTCTGCTCTCAGTCACTGGTCCCTCTCCTTTTATCCCCGCTCTGCTCTCAGTCACTGGTCTCTCTCCTTTTATCCCCACTCTGCTCTCAGTCACTGGTCCCTCTCCTTTTATCCCCGCTCTGCTCTCACTCACTGGTCCCTCTCCTTTTATCCCCGCTCTGCTCTCGGTCTCTGGCCCCTCTCCTTTTATCCCTGCTCTGTTCTCGGTCACTGGCACTTCTTCTTTTATCCCCGCTTTGCTCTCGGTCACTGGCCCCTCTCCTTTTATCCCCACTCTGCTCTCAGTCACTGGTCTCTCTCCTTTTATCCCCACTCTGCTCTCACTCACTGGTCCCTCTCCTTTTATCCCCGCTCTGCTCTCACTCACTGGTCCCTCTCCTTTTATCCCCGCTCTGCTCTCGGTCACTGGCCCCTCTCCTTTTATCCCCGCTCTGCTCTCAGTCACTGGTCTCTCTCCTTTTATCCCCGCTCTGCTCTCACTCACTGGTCCCTCTCCTTTTATCCACGCTCTGCTCTCAGTCACTGGTCTCTCTCCTTTTATCCCCGCTCTGCCTTCAGTCACTGGTCTCTCTCCTTTTATCCCCGCTCTGCTCTCAGTCACTGGTCCCTCTCCTTTTATCCCCGCTCTGCTCTCAGTCACTGGCCCCTCTCCTTTTATCCCCGCTCTGCTCTCAGTCACTGGTCTCTCTCCTTTTATCCCCGCTCTGCTCTCAGTCACTGGTCTCTCTCCTTTTATCCCCGCTCTGCTCTCAGTCACTGGCCCCTTTCCTTTTATCCCCGCTCTGCTCTCGGTCACTGCCCCCTACCCTTTTATCCCCGCTCTGCTCTCGGTCACTGGTCCCTCTCCTTTTATCCCCGCTCTACTCTCAGTCACTGATCTCTCTCCTTTTATCCCCGCTCTGCTCTCAGTCACTGGTCCCTCTCCTTTTATCCCCGCTCTGCTCTCAGTCACTGGTCTCTCTCCTTTTATCCCCGCTCTGCTCTCAGTCACTGGTCCCTCTCCTTTTATCCCCGCTCTGCTCTCAGTCACTGGTCTCTCTCCTTTTATCCCCGCTCTGCTCTCAGTCACTGGTCCCTCTCCTTTTATCCCCGCTCTACTCTCGGTCACTGGTCTCTCTCCTTTTATCCCCGCTCTGCTCTCAGTCACTGGTCTCTCTCCTTTTATCCCCGCTCTGCTCTCGGTCACTGGTCTCTCTCCTTTTATCCCCGCTCTGCTCTCGGTCTCTGGTCCCTCTCCTTTTATCCCCGCCCTACTCTCGGTCACTGGTCTCTCTCCTTTTATCCCCGCTCTGCTCTCAGTCACTGGTCCCTCTCCTTTTATCCCCGCTCTGCTCTCAGTCACTGGCACCTCTCCTTTTATCCCCGCTCTGCTCTCGGTCACTGGTCCCTCTCCTTTTATCCCCGCTCTGCTCTCAGTCACTGGTCCCTCTCCTTTTATCTCCGCTCTGCTCTCAGTCACTGGTCTCTCTCCTATAATCCCCGCTCTGCTCTCAGTCACTGGTCTCTCTCCTTTTATCCCCGCTCTGCTCTCAGTCACTGGTCTCTCTCCTTTTATCCCCGCTCTGCTCTCAGTCACTGGTCCCTCTCCTTTTATCCCCGCTGTGCTCTCGGTCTCTGGCCCCTCTCCTTTTATCCCTGCACTGTTCTCGGTCACTGGCCCTTCTTCTTTTATCCCCGCTCTGCTCTCAGTCACTGGTCCCTCTCCTTTTATCCCCGCTCTGCTCTCAGTCACTGGCCCCTTTCCTTTTATCCCCGCTCCGCTCTCGGTCACTGGTCCCTCTCCTTTTATCCCCGCTCTCCTCTCAGTCACTGGTCTCTCTCCTTTTATCCCCGCTCTGCTCTCGGTCACTGGCCCCTCTCCTTTTATCCCCGCTCTGCTCTCGGTCACTGTTCCCTCTCCTTTTATCCCCGCTCTGCTCTCGGTCACTGGCCCCTCTCCTTTCATCCCCGCTCTGCTCTCGGTCACTGGTCCCTCTCCTTTTATCCCCGCTCTGCTCTCAGTCACTGGCCCCTCTCCTTTTATCCCCGCTCTGCTCTCAGTCACTGTTCCCTCTCCTTTTATCCCCGCTCTGCTCTCGGTCACTGGCCCCTCTCCTTTCATCCCCGCTCTGCTCTCGGTCACTGGTCCCTCTCCTTTTATCCCCGCTCTGCTCTCAGTCACTGGCCCCTCTCCTTTTATCCCCGCTCTGCTCTCAGTCACTGGTCCCTCTCCTTTTATCCCCGCTCTGCTCTCGGTCACTGGCCCCTCTCCTTTTATCCCCGCTCTGCTCTCAGTCACTGGTCCCTCTCCTTTTATCCCCGCTCTGCTCTCGGTCACTGGTCTCTCTCCTTTTATCCCCGCTCTGCTCTCAGTCACTGGTCCCTCTCCTTTTATCCCCGCTCTGCTCTCGGTCACTGGTCTCTCTCCTTTTATCCCCACTCTACTCTCGGTCACTGGTCTCTCTCCTTTTATCCCCGCCCTACTCTCGGTCACTGGTCTCTCTCCTTTTATCCCCACTCTGCTCTCAGTCACTGGCCCCTCTCCTTTTATCCCCGCTCTGCTCTCGGTCACTGGTCCCTCTCCTTTTATCCCCGCTCTGCTCTCGGTCACTGGTCTCTCTCCTTTTATCCCCGCTCTGCTCTCAGTCACTGGTCCCTCTCCTTTTATCCCCGCTCTACTCTCGGTCACTGGTCCCTCTCCTTTTATCCCCGCTCTGCTCTCGGTCACTGGTCCCTCTCCTTTTATCCCCGCTCTGCTCTCAGTCACTGGCCCCTCTCCTTTTATCCCCGCTCTGCTCTCAGTCACTGTTCCCTCTCCTTTTATCCCCGCTCTGCTCTCGGTCACTGGTCCCTCTCCTTTTATCCCCGCTCTGCTCTCAGTCACTGGCCCCTCTCCTTTTATCCCCGCTCTGCTCTCGGTCACTGGTCCCTCTCCTTTTATCCCCGCTCTGCTCTCGGTCACTGGTCTCTCTCCTTTTATCCCCGCTCTGCTCTCAGTCACTGGTCCCTCTCCTTTTATCCCCGCTCTACTCTCAGTCACTGGTCCCTCTCCTTTTATCCCCGCTCTGCTCTCGGTCACTGGTCTCTCTCCTTTTATCCCCGCCCTACTCTCGGTCACTGGTCTCTCTCCTTTTATCCCCACTCTGCTCTCAGTCACTGGCCCCTCTCCTTTTATCCCCGCTCTGCTCTCGGTCACTGGTCCCTCTCCTTTTATCCCCGCTCTGCTCTCGGTCACTGGCCCCTCTCCTTTCATCCCCGCTCTGCTCTCGGTCACTGGTCCCTCTCCTTTTATCCCCGCTCTGCTCTCAGTCACTGGCCCCTCTCCTTTTATCCCCGCTCTGCTCTCAGTCACTGGTCTCTCTGCTTTTATCCCCGCTCTGCTCTCAGTCACTGGTCCCTCTCCTTTTATCCCCGCTCTGCTCTCAGTCACTGGTCTCTCTCCTATAATCCCCGCTCTGCTCTCGGTCACTGGTCCGTCTCCTTTTATCCCCGCTCTGCTCTCAGTCACTGGCCCCTCTCCTTTTATCCCCGCTCTGCTCTCAGTCACTGGTCTCTCTGCTTTTATCCCCGCTCTACTCTCAGTCACTGGTCCCTCTCCTTTTATCCCCGCTCTGCTCTCGGTCACTGGTCTCTCTCCTTTTATCCCCGCTCTGCTCTCAGTCACTGGTCTCTCTCCTTTTATCCCCACTCTGCTCTCGGTCTCTGGTCTCTCTCCTTTTATCCCCGCTCTGCTCTCGGTCACTGGTCCCTCTTCTTTTATCCCCGCTCTGCTCTCAGTCACTGGTCCCTCTCCTTTTATCCCCGCTCTGCTCTCAGTCACTGGTCTCTCTCCTATAATCCCCGCTCTGCTCTCAGTCACTGGTCTCTCTCCTTTTATCCCCACTCTACTCTCAGTCACTGGTCTCTCTCCTTTTATCCCCACTCTACTCTCGGTCACTGGTCTCTCTCCTTTTATCCCCACTCTACTCTCGGTCACTGGTCTCTCTCCTTTTATCCCCACTCTACTCTCGGTCACTGGTCTCTCTCCTTTTATCCCCGCTCTGCTCTCAGTCACTGGTCTCTCTCCTTTTATCCCCGCTCTGCTCTCAGTCACTGGTCCCTCTCCTTTTATCCCCGCTCTGCTCTCAGTCACTGGTCTCTCTCCTTTTATCCCCGCTCTGCTCTCAGTCACTGGTCTCTCTCCTTTTATCCCCGCTCTGCTCTCAGTCACTGGCCCCTTTCCTTTTATCCCCGCTGTGCTCTCGGTCTCTGGCCCCTCTCCTTTTATCCCTGCACTGTTCTCGGTCACTGGCCCTTCTGCTTTTATCCCCGCTCTGCTCTCAGTCACTGGTCCCTCTCCTTTTATCCCCGCTCTGCTCTCAGTCACTGGCCCCTTTCCTTTTATCCCCGCTCTGCTCTCGGTCACTGGTCCCTCTCCTTTTATCCCCGCTCTGCTCTCAGTCACTGGTCTCTCTCCTTTTATCCCCGCTCTGCTCTCGGTCACTGGCCCCTCTCCTTTTATCCCCGCTCTGCTCTCGGTCACTAGCCGCTCTCCTTTTATCCCCGCTCTGCTCTCGGTCACTGTTCCCTCTCCTTTTATCCCCGCTCTGCTCTCGGTCACTGGCCCCTCTCCTTTCATCCCCGCTCTGCTCTCGGTCACTGGTCCCTCTCCTTTTATCCCCGCTCTGCTCTCAGTCACTGGCCCCTCTCCTTTTATCCCCGCTCTGCTCTCAGTCACTGGTCTCTCTGCTTTTATCCCCGCTCTACTCTCAGTCACTGGTCCCTCTCCTTTTATCCCCGCTCTGCTCTCGGTCTCTGGTCCCTCTCCTTTTATCCCCGCCCTACTCTCGGTCACTGGTCTCTCTCCTTTTATCCCCACTCTGCTCTCAGTCACTGGCCCCTCTCCTTTTCTCCCCGCTCTGCTCTCGGTCACTGGCCCCTCTCCTTTTATCCCCACTCTGCTCTCGGTCTCTGGTCCCTCTCCTTTTATCCCCGCTCTGCTCTCAGTCACTGGTCCCTCTCCTTTTATCCCCGCTCTGCTCTCAGTCACTGGTCTCTCTCCTTTTATCCCCGCTCTGCTCTCAGTCACTGGTCCCTCTCCTTTTATCCCCGCTCTGCTCTCAGTCACTGGTCCCTCTCCTTTTATCCCCGCTCTGCTCTCAGTCACTGGTCTCTCTCCTTTTATCCCCGCTCTGCTCTCAGTCACTGGCCCCTTTCCTTTTATCCCCGCTCTGCTCTCAGTCACTGGCCCCTTTCCTTTTATCCCCGCTCTGCTCTCGGTCACTGGTCCCTCTCCTTTTATCCCCGCTCTGCTCTCAGTCACTGGTCCCTCTCCTTTTATCCCCGCTCTGCTCTCGGTCACTGGTCCCTCTCCTTTTATCCCCGCTCTGCTCTCAGTCACTCGTCTCTCTCCTTTTATCCCCGCTCTGCTCTCGGTCACTGGCCCCTCTCCTTTTATCCCCACTCTACTCTCAGTCACTGGTCTCTCTCCTTTTATCCCCGCTCTGCTCTCAGTCACTGGTCTCTCTCCTTTTATCCCCGCTCTGCTCTCAGTCACTGGTCTCTCTCCTTTTATCCCCGCTCTGCTCGCAGTCACTGGTCCCTTTCCTTTTATCCCCGCTCTGCTCTCAGTTACTGGTCTCTCTCCTTTTATCCCCGCTCTGCTCTCAGTCACTGGTCCCTCTCCTTTTATCCCCGCTCTGCTCTCAGTCACTGGTCTCTCTCCTATAATCCCCGCTCTGCTCTCAGTCACTGGTCTCTCTCCTTTTATCCCCGCTCTGCTCTCAGTCACTGGTCCCTCTCCTTTTATCCCCGCTCTGCTCTCAGTTACTGGTCTCTCTCCTTTTAACCCTGCTCTGCTCTCAGTCACTGGTCCCTCTCCTTTTATCCCCGCTCTGCTCTCAGTCACTGGTCTCTCTCCTATAATCCCCGCTCTGCTCTCAGTCACTGGTCTCTCTCCTTTTATCCCCACTCTACTCTCGGTCACTGGTCTCTCTCCTTTTATCCCCACTCTACTCTCGGTCACTGGTCTCTCTCCTTTTATCCCCGCTCTGCTCTCAGTCACTGGTCTCTCTCCTTTTATCCCCGCTCTGCTCTCAGTCACTGGTCCCTCTCCTTTTATCCCAGCTCTGCTCTCAGTCACTGGTCTCTCTCCTTTTATCCCCGCTCTGCTCTCAGTCACTGGTCCCTCTCCTTTTATCCCCGCTCTGCTCTCAGTCACTGGTCTCTCTCCTTTTATCCCTGCTCTGCTCTCAGTCACTGGCCCCTTTCCTCTTATCCCCGCTCTGCTCTCGGTCTCTGGCCCCTCTCCTTTTATCCCCGCTCTGCTCTCAGTCACTGGCCCTTCTTCTTTTATCCCCGCTCTGCTCTCAGTCACTGGTCTCTCTCCTTTTATCCCCGCTCTGCTCTCAGTCACTGGCCCCTTTCCTTTTATCCCCGCTCTGCTCTCAGTCACTGGCCCCTTTCCTTTTATCCCCGCTCTGCTCTCGGTCACTGGTCCCTCTCCTTTTATCCCCGCTCTGCTCTCAGTCACTGGCCCCTCTCCTTTTATCCCCGCTCTGCTCTCGGTCACTGGTCCCTCTCCTTTTATCCCCGCTCTGCTCTCGGTCACTGGCCCCTCTCCTTTTATCCCCGCTCTGCTCTCGGTCACTGGTCCCTCTCCTTTTATCCCCGCTCTGCTCTCAGTCACTGGCCCCTCTCCTTTTATCCCCGCTCTGCTCTCGGTCACTGGTCCCTCTCCTTTTATCCCCGCTCTGCTCTCGGTCACTGGCCCCTCTCCTTTTATCCCCGCTCTGCTCTCGGTCACTGGTCTCTCTCCTTTTATCCCCGCTCTGCTCTCAGTCACTGGTCTCTCTCCTTTTATCCCCGCTCTGCTCTCAGTCACTGGCCCCTTTCCTTTTATCCCCGCTCTGCTCTCAGTCACTGGCCCCTTTCATTTTATCCCCACTCTGCTCTCAGTCACTGGTCCCTCTCCTTTTATCCCCACTCTGCTCTCAGTCACTGGCCCCTTTCCTTTTATCCCCACTCTGCTCTCAGTCACTGGCCCCTTTCATTTTATCCCCGCTCTGCTCTCGGTCACTGGTCCCTCTCCTTTTATCCCCGCTCTGCTCTCAGTCACTGGCCCCTCTCCTTTTATCCCCGCTCTGCTCTCGGTCACTGGTCCCTCTCCTTTTATCCCCGCTCTGCTCTCGGTCACTGGCCCCTCTCCTTTTATTCCCGCTCTGCTCTCGGTCACTGGTCCCTCTCCTTTTATCCCCACTCTGCTCTCAGTCACTGGCCCCTCTCCTTTTATCCCCGCTCTGCTCTCGGTCACTGGTCCCTCTCCTTTTATCCCCGCTCTGCTCTCGGTCACTGGCCCCTCTCCTTTTATCCCCGCTCTGCTCTCGGTCACTGGCCCCTTTCATTTTATCCCCACTCTGCTCTCAGTCACTGGTCCCTCTCCTTTTATCCCCACTCTGCTCTCAGTCACTGGCCCCTTTCCTTTTATCCCCACTCTGCTCTCAGTCACTGGCCCCTTTCATTTTATCCCCGCTCTGCTCTCGGTCTCTGGCCCCTCTCCTTTTATCCCCGCTCTGCTCTCGGTCACTGGTCCCTCTCCTTTTATCCCCGCTCTGCTCTCGGTCACTGGTCCCTCTCCTTTTATCCCCGCTCTGCTCTCAGTCACTGGTCCCTCTCCTTTTATCTCCTCTCTGCTCTCAGTCACTGGTCCCTCTCCTTTTATCCCCGCTCTGCTCTCGGTCACTGGTCCCTCTTCTTTTATCCCCGCTCTGCTCTCAGTCACTGGTCCCTCTCCTTTTATCCCCGCTCTGCTCTCAGTCACTGGTCTCTCTCCTTTTATCCCCGCTCTGCTCTCAGTCACTGGTCCCTCTCCTTCTGTTGTTGGGCCTCCGTTCCCTCTCCTTTTATCCCCGCTCTGCTCTCAGTCACTGGTCCCTCTCCTTCTGTTGTTGGGCCTCCGTTCCCTCTCCTTTTATCCCCGCTCTGCTCTCAGTCACTGGTCCCTCTCCTTCTGTTGTTGGGCCTCCGTTCCCTCTCCTTTTATCCCCGCTCTGCTCTCAGTCACTGGTCTCTCTTCTTTTATCCCCGTTCTGCTCTCAGTCACTGGTCCCTCTCCTTTTATCCCCGCTCTGCTCTCGGTCACTGGTCCCTCTTCTTTTATCCCCGCTCTGCTCTCAGTCACTGGTCCCTCTCCTTTTAATCCCACTCTGCTCTCAGTCACTGGTCCCTCTCCTTTTATCCCCGCTCTGCTCTCGGTCACTGGTCCCTCTCCTTTCACCCCTGCTCTGTTCTCGGTCACTGGCACTTCTTCTTTTATCCCCGCTTTGCTCTCGGTCACTGGCCCCTCTCCTTTTATCCCCACTCTGCTCTCAGTCACTGGTCTCTCTCCTTTTATCCCCACTCTGCTCTCACTCACTGGTCCCTCTCCTTTTATCCCCGCTCTGCTCTCACTCACTGGTCCCTCTCCTTTTATCCCCGCTCTGCTCTCAGTCACTGGTCTCTCTCCTTTTATCCCCGCTCTGCTCTCAGTCACTCGTCTCTCTCCTTTTATCCCCGCTCTGCTCTCAGTCACTGGCCCCTCTCCTTTTATCCCCACTCTACTCTCAGTCACTGGTCTCTCTCCTTTTATCCCCACTCTACTCTCGGTCACTGGTCTCTCTCCTTTTATCCCCGCTCTGCTCTCAGTCACTGGTCTCTCTCCTTTTATCCCCGCTCTGCTCTCAGTCACTGGTCTCTCTCCTTTTATCCCCGCTCTGCTCGCAGTCACTGGTCCCTTTCCTTTCATCCCCGCTCTGCTCTCAGTTACTGGTCTCTCTCCTTTTATCCCCGCTCTGCTCTCAGTCACTGGTCCCTCTCCTTTTATCCCCGCTCTGCTCTCAGTCACTGGTCTCTCTCCTATAATCCCCGCTCTGCTCTCAGTCACTGGTCTCTCTCCTTTTATCCCCGCTCTGCTCTCAGTCACTGGTCCCTCTCCTTTTATCCCCGCTCTGCTCTCAGTTACTGGTCTCTCTTCTTTTATCCCCGCTCTGCTCTCAGTCACTGGTCCCTCTCCTTTTATCCCCGCTCTGCTCTCAGTCACTGGTCTCTCTCCTATAATCCCCGCTCTGCTCTCAGTCACTGGTCTCTCTCCTTTTATCCCCACTCTACTCTCGGTCACTGGTCTCTCTCCTTTTATCCCCACTCTACTCTCGGTCACTGGTCTCTCTCCTTTTATCCCCGCTCTGCTCTCAGTCACTGGTCTCTCTCCTTTTATCCCCGCTCTGCTCTCAGTCACTGGTCCCTCTCCTTTTATCCCCGCTCTGCTCTCAGTCACTGGTCTCTCTCCTTTTATCCCCGCTCTGCTCTCAGTCACTGGTCCCTCTCCTTTTATCCCCGCTCTGCTCTCAGTCACTGGTCTCTCTCCTTTTATCCCCGCTCTGCTCTCAGTCACTGGCCCCTTTCCTCTTATCCCCGCTCTGCTCTCGGTCTCTGGCCCCTCTCCTTTTATCCCCGCTCTGCTCTCAGTCACTGGCCCTTCTTCTTTTATCCCCGCTCTGCTCTCAGTCACTGGTCTCTCTCCTTTTATCCCCGCTCTGCTCTCAGTCACTGGCCCCTTTCCTTTTATCCCCGCTCTGCTCTCAGTCACTGGCCCCTTTCCTTTTATCCCCGCTCTGCTCTCGGTCACTGGTCCCTCTCCTTTTATCCCCGCTCTGCTCTCAGTCACTGGCCCCTCTCCTTTTATCCCCGCTCTGCTCTCGGTCACTGGTCCCTCTCCTTTTATCCCCGCTCTGCTCTCCGTCACTGGCCCCTCTCCTTTTATCCCCGCTCTGCTCTCGGTCACTGGTCCCTCTCCTTTTATCCCCGCTCTGCTCTCAGTCACTGGCCCCTCTCCTTTTATCCCCACTCTGCTCTCGGTCACTGGTCCCTCTCCTTTTATCCCCGCTCTGCTCTCGGTCACTGGCCCCTCTCCTTTTATCCCCGCTCTGCTCTCGGTCACTGGTCTCTCTCCTTTTATCCCCGCTCTGCTCTCAGTCACTGGTCTCTCTCCTTTTATCCTCGCTCTGCTCTCAGTCACTGGCCCCTTTCCTTTTATCCCCGCTCTGCTCTCAGTCACTGGCCCCTTTCATTTTATCCCCACTCTGCTCTCAGTCACTGGTCCCTCTCCTTTTATCCCCACTCTGCTCTCAGTCACTGGCCCCTTTCCTTTTATCCCCACTCTGCTCTCAGTCACTGGCCCCTTTCATTTTATCCCCGCTCTGCTCTCGGTCTCTGGCCCCTCTCCTTTTATCCCCGCTCTGCTCTCGGTCACTGGTCCCTCTCCTTTTATCCCCGCTCTGCTCTCGGTCACTGGTCCCTCTCCTTTTATCCCCGCTCTGCTCTCAGTCACTGGTCCCTCTCCTTTTATCTCCTCTCTGCTCTCAGTCACTGGTCCCTCTCCTTTTATCCCCGCTCTGCTCTCGGTCACTGGTCCCTCTTCTTTTATCCCCGCTCTGCTCTCAGTCACTGGTCCCTCTCCTTTTATCCCCGCTCTGCTCTCAGTCACTGGTCTCTCTCCTTTTATCCCCGCTCTGCTCTCAGTCACTGGTCCCTCTCCTTCTGTTGTTGGGCCTCCGTTCCCTCTCCTTTTATCCCCGCTCTGCTCTCGGTCACTGGTCCCTCTTCTTTTATCCCCGTTCTGCTCTCAGTCACTGGTCCCTCTCCTTTTATCCCCGCTCTGCTCTCGGTCACTGGTCCCTCTTCTTTTATCCCCGCTCTGCTCTCAGTCACTGGTCCCTCTCCTTTTAATCCCACTCTGCTCTCAGTCACTGGTCCCTCTCCTTTTATTCCCGCTCTGCTCTCGGTCACTGGTCTCTCTCCTTTTATCCCCGCTCTGCTCTCGGTCACTGGTCCCTCTCCTTTCACCCCGCTCTGCTCTCAGTCACTGGTCCCTCTTCTTTTATCCCCGCTCTGCTCTTAGTCACTGGTCCCTCTCCTTTTAATCCCACTCTGCTCTCAGTCACTGGTCCCTCTCCTTTTATTCCCGCTCTGCTCTCGGTCACTGGTCTCTCTCCTTTTATCCCCGCTCTGCTCTCAGTCACTGGTCCCTCTCCTTCTGTTGTTGGGCCTCCGTTCCCGCTCCTTTTATCCCCAATAACCACTAACCCCAATGAACTAAATACTTACTGACTTACCCTCGGCCCCCCTCCTTGTCTTATGACGTCACCTTTTGACTTTTTCTTGATTATTGATTCCTCGTGCGGCTCTCTTTATGCTCCGCTCAGTCTTAGTCTATCATTATTTGATTTAAATCACTTAGCACCTCCTTTCCCCTCTACACCTAATTCCACCCCCCCACCCCCCACGACTTCCCTTCCTGACCGTCAGCTCTGACCCGGTTTTCCTTTGCCGAATCTGGCGAGTTGTGTCGGGAAGCCTGTTTGATGCCCCTGCAGTTCGGAGCCTCAAAATCACAGGGGGATCGGGAACGCTGGGGGACTTTGTTGATATACAAAGGGACTGGGTGTCCTTGTACACCAGTCACTGAAAGCAAACATGCAGGTGCAGCAAGCATTTAGGAAGGCACATGGTATGTTGGCCTTCATTGCAAGAGGATTTGAGTACAGGAGCAAGGATGTCTTACTGCAGTTATACAGGGCCTTGGTGAGACCACACCTGGAGTATTGTGTGCAGTTTTGGTCTCCTTACCTAGGAAAGGATATACTTTCCATAGAGGGAGTGCAGCGAAGGTTCACCAGACTGATTCCTGGGATGGCAGGACTGTCGTATGAGGAGAGATTTGGTCAACTAGGCCTGTATTCACTCGAGTTTAGAAGAATGAGAGGGGTTCTCATTGAAACATAAAATTCTGACAGGACTAGACAGACTGGATGCAGGGAGGATGTTTCCCCTGGCTGGGGGGGTCCAGAACGAGGGGTCACAGTCTCAGGATACGGGGGAGGACATTTAGGACTGAGATGAGGAGAAATTTCTCCACTCAGAGGGTGGTGAACCTGTGGAATTCTCTACCACAGAAGGCTGTGGAGGCCAAGTCACTGAATATATTTAAGAAGGAGCTAGATAGATTTCTAGATACAAATGGCATCAAGGGATATGGGGAGAGAGCGGGAATATGGTATTGAGATAGAGGATCAGCCATGATCATTTTGAATGGTGGAGCAGGCTCGAAGGGCCGAATGGCCTACTCCTGCTCCTATTTTCTATGTTTCTATGTTTCTAAACCTCTTTCTGCCACTCTAGCTGAGATCGGCTAACCCCTCCCTTCCTGGCGTGCATATAGAATCATGGAATCACACAGCACAGAAGGAGGCCATTCGGCCCATCATGCCTTTGCCTGCTCTTTGAAAGAGCTATCCAATTAGTCCCCCCCCCTGCTCTTTCCCCATAGCCCTGCAAATTTCTCCTTTTTAAGTATTTATCCAATTCCCTTTTGAAAGTTATTATTGAATGTGTTTCCACCACCCTTTCAGGCGGTGCATTCCAGATCATTACAACTGTCTGAGTTTAAAAAAAAGTCTCCTCATTTCCCCCTTATATAGCACAGTACGTTTTACTTACTGAGTCATTGGAGGCGCTCAGTATTTTAATAAATCTGCTTCCTTTCTTTATTGTCACAAGGAAAAACCAGACGATCTGGTGCTGCTTTTTAATTAATGGTCCTCTGGGGACGACTGTTTTCTTTGTGTTAAAGCATGACTTCTAACGGTTAGCTTTTAAAGAGATTGCTGGATTGCTGGATATTGATTTAATGGTCCAGACATTTAGATACAAGTAGAACCCCTTAAAGGAGGTATCTATTTTTTTGCATGCTGGTGAAATAGCTTGTGTTTTGATACCTGCAGCTTTCTCCCTACATTTGAAAGGCACTTACTGACTCTGACACCTACAGCCAGTTGCAAGACAGGAGGAAGACGAAAATGGTCTAACATGGCCCCTGAACATAGACCTGAATGGCAGGGTTGCCTTTTCCTGTTCTTATCCATCTTTCAGATGAGACGTTAAACCGAGGCCCCGTCAATCCCCTCAGCTGGACGTAAAAGGTCCCACAGCACTATTTTGAAGAAGAGCTGTGGAGTTATCCCTGGTGTTCTGGCAAATATTTATCCTTTAACCAACATCACTACAAACAGATTATCTGGTCATTATCACGTTGCTGTTTGTGGGACCTTGCTGTGCGCAAATTGGCTGCCGCGTTTCCTACATTACAACAGTGACTACACTTCAAGAATACTTCATTGGCTGTGAAGCACTTTGGGACGCGTCCTGAGGTCGTGAAAAGCACAGACTCGATGGGCCGAATGGCCTCCTTCCATGCTGTAACCTTTCTATGATTCTATGATTCTATATAAATGCAAATCTTTCTTTCTTTCTTTATATTTTGTGCCCTTACCTCTATAATTAAGTCTTCTGTGTAACATGTTGCATATTAGACCTGTGGGTGGCGCATTAGATCTGTCTAAAGCAAAACAAAGAAGGACTTTATGCAGCACGTTTCAAGACCCCAGGTCGTCCCAAAGCGCTTTACAGCCAATTAAGTACTTTTGAAGTGTGATCACTGTTATAATGTAGGAAATGTGGCAGCCAATTTGCACAAAGGAAGATCCCACAAACAGCAATGTGATAATGACCAGATAATCTGTTTTAGTGATGTTGGTTGAGGGATAAATATTGGCCAGGAAACATGGAAGAACTCCCCTGTTCTTCTTCTGATAGTGCCATGGGGTCTGCCGTGCCTCAAGGGCTTGAAATCTCCCCCATGTCTTGGGGTCGGAACTGGACATGGTATTCAAGGTGTGGTCTGACTGGAGCAATGTTCAGTTTAAGTGTGACTATGACCTTACGCTACTGTTTTTTTAAGTTGTATACTTCAGTTCTCCAGTTGCTTTGAGCTCTTTTTTCCCTAATGAATTAGGAAATTATTTCCAATCCATTACAGGAACGTAAAGACTGAAATATGGTTTACCAATTACAGCCGTAGCACTCTCGCTTCTGAGGCAGAAGGTTGTGAGTTCAAGTCCTACTCCAGAGATTTGAGCACAAAATCTAGGCTGATGCAGTACTGAGGGAGTGCTGCACTATCAGAGGTGCCGTCTTTCGGATGAGAAGTTAAACCGAGGCCCCATCTGCCCTCTCAGGTGGCCGTAAAAAACCCTTGGTCTTCGTCAGGGATGAATGAAGTCTGAAGCTAAATGTGCCTCCTTTCATTTTATAGAAACACAAGGGCCTTCTCAAGTTCATTTATTAAACTGATCAGAACTGAACTGTAAAAAGTCCGATTCAGACACGAGTTGGGCTTATGGGTACTGCATATTCTGGGGTATTCGAAGTATATTAGCTTAAAAAAATTCCATAGCAAAACACCTTGGTCACTAATAACCCATACTAGAAATGATTTCGTTTTTAGCAGTGTTGGGTCTCATAGAGGAAGTGAACGATTGAGAGCTGGTGGGGAAATGGAGAGAAACAACATGGAGTTGTAGACTTGGGGTGTGGAAATAGTGGGAGCGAAGGAAGTCGTAGCAGCCGAACAAATGGCCTCAGTAATGGAGTTGAAGAAATCCCTGAGCTCCTTGCATCAGAGTTCAGAGATGAGGATAGAAGGGACGGAGGAGGGAGAGCTGTGTAGTCTGTATAGTGCAACCAAGTAAAATAATTCATATGTAGAAATAAATGTATGATGCAGGCACAGACATTATTGAGCTAACTATTTATCACTGGCCAATGAATCAGTTTCATAAAAGAACACTAGGGGGCACTCTGGGAATGTCTCTTGTGTTCTTTGTTGCTTTACAAAAACTTGGCATTTTTTTTTTGACTTGCACAGAATTAAGTAGCAGATGTTCCTGTGTGTCAGATTTGAATACTTTGTGTACATTTACACTTCCAATTGCTAGATTTAGGCTGTAAATGTACTAAATGTGTGACATGTTAATGACTTGTGTGTTATCTGATCACACGTATGTTTAAAATGTTTGCCTGACATTTTTTGAAGTGTGACAATTTCCCATTGGTATAGCTGTCTTAACTTGGCAGGTCTTTTGAGCTGTAAACACAGTTTTGCTTCAGTCATTGTGGTTGCTTGACTGAAATTCCAAGTAATTCACGGTGAGGCTGCCTTCAATACCATTTTCACAATTTTCATTATCTATCTGTACATCTATCAAATATATTAAAAATCTTATGTCTGTGTACAATTCTTGTCAAATTTTCCCATTATAAATTCCTGTGCATACACTTATAATGGAAACCGTTTATGTAAAATTTGTCAGTCTGTAATTCCATTCTTCCCCCATAACGGAAACAGAAAAATAAGGTCAGGTTCCATGAGTTTAAAATGGGGATTGAATTATGTCTGTGTACCCTGGTCCAATTATCTCCTGTCCTTTAACCCTGCCTCACTCGGAGACTACACTTGACTTCTCGTGTGCAAGGCAACAGGAGATCAACCAGAGAAAACATATTAAACATATTATGTTTTTGTGCCTTCCTCTCAGCTTTTCAGTTATAAACTCCCCTGTCCACATTTATAATGGAAGCTGCCTCTGTAACTTTATCATGCTGTAATTACACCCTCCACTGGGGGAAGGATGTAATTACAGCCTGACATGTTTCACGTGAGCAGTTTCCATTATAAACGTGGACATGGGAATTTATAATGGAAATATATAAAAGTAAGAACAGGATGTATTATTATAAAATGGGGATTGAGTTATGTTTGAACATCCTGGTTCCAATTACCCCTCTATCATCTAACCCTGCTTCACCTGAAGACTATACTCGACTGCCCATGTGCAACGCTATAGGAGATCGACTAGTTACTGATTGAAAGTCACGTACTGTACTGCAGTGAACTTACTTTAAATGTTTGAAAAAAGGAGCATTTTAAATTACGGAATATATTTCGAAAGGATATGTAGCAAACGGTACAGTTCGACTAGAGCTGAGAAATTATGCAGTAGAGAAGGACACCGAAAAATGTTTGTAGGTGGTATTTCTGTTTTTAAAAGAGTAATGGGGAAATAGCCCATGGTTGGAGGAGACAGGATATGTACTAACCAGGGAAATTGCAAATAATGCCATCATTTGGATAAAGCAAGAATAGCAGGTATGACCATTACTGTATTATCTATTATCACATTGGACTGGGGATCTTATAGTTTTACCCTTTGATTTCAATGGACTGACATCCCAATTTTGACAGCCTGCCAAGAAACTCAAAGATTTTAATACATTCATTTTTTAAATTGGTTCTTGGGATGTGGGTGGTGCTGGCACGGCCATCTTTATTGCCCATCCCCACTTGCCCTGAGAAGGTGGTGGTGGGCCTTCTCTTGAACCACTGCTGTGTTGTGACAATGGTGCTACCACAATGGTGTTAGGTAGGGAATTCCAGGATTCTGACCCAGCAACGGTGAAGGAATGGCGATATGTGTCCACGTCAAGCTGGCATGTGACTTGAATGGGAAACTGGAGGTGATGGTGTTCGCACAGCTTGTTGCTTTTGTTATTCTGCTGTTGGAGGTTGCATGAGAGGGAAGTGCTGCCAAAGTAACCCTGGTGAGTACAATGCATCCTGTACAGAGCACATACTGCAGCCACAGTGTCATTGATGGAGGAGGTGGATATTGAATCCACTGGCAGGGGCCTGTTGGCTTTCTAACTTTTAGAATTACAGAGAATGTACAGCACAGAAACAGGCCATTCGGCTCAACAGGTCTGTGCCAGTGTTTATGCTCCACACTTGCCTCCTCCCTCCCTACTTCATCTAACCCTATCAGCATATCCTTCTATTCCTTGCTCCCTCATGTGTTGATCTAGCTTCCCCTTAAATGCATCTATGCTATTGGCCTCAACTACTCCTTGTGGTAGCAAGTTGCACGTTCTAACCACTCTCTGGGTAAAGAAGTTTCTCCTGAATTCCCTATTGGGTTTATTAGTGACTATCTTATATTTATGGCCCCTAGTTCTGGTCTCCCACACAAATGGAAACATCTTCTCCATGACTACCCTGTTAAACCCTATCATAATCTTAAAGACCTCTATCAGGTCACCCCTCAGTCTTCCCTTTTCTGGAGAAAAGAGCCCATCTGCTAAATCCTTCCTGATAGGTATAACCTCTCAGTTCTGGTATCATCCTAGTAAATCTTTTTTGCACCTTCTCCAGTGCCCCGATATCCTTTTTATATTATGGAGGCCAGAACTGTACACAGTCCTCCAAGTGTGGTCTAATCAAGGTTTTACATAAATTTAACATAACTTCTCTGCTTTTCAATTCTATCCCTCTAGAAATGAACCCCAGCACTTGGTTTGCCTTTTTTATGGCCTTATTAACCTGCGACGCTACTTTTAATGATTTGTGTAACTGTTCCCCCAGATCCTTCTGCTCTCCTACGAAGGCAAAAGAGCCAGAGGCTAAATGAGGAATCATTTTTTTACACAGCGAGTTGTTATGATCTGGAATGCACTGCCTGAAAGGATGGTGTAAGCAGATTCAATAGTAACTTTCAAAAGGGAATTGGATAAATACTTGAAAGGAAGAAAATTACAGGGCTATGGGGAAAGAGCAGGGGAATGGAACTAATTGGATAGCACTTTCAAAGAGCCGGCACAGGCACGATGGGCCGAATGGCCTTCTCCTGTGCTGTACCTACTATGCTACTATTTAGACTCTTATTATCCAAGCAGTATGTGGCTCCCTTATTCTTCCCACCAAAGTGTAATACCTCACACTTATACATATTGAAATTCATGAATTACACTCCCATTCTGCAAGTGTATTAATTTCTTCCTGTATTTTGTCGCAGTCCTCCTTGGTATTAACTATGCCCCCAATTTGGTGTTGTTCACAAATTTTGAAATTATACTTCCGATTCCAGAGTCCAAATCATTTATGTAAATGGTGAACAACAGTGGTCCCAGCACCGATCCCTGTGGAACACCACTTCCCGCCTTTTGCCGGTCTAAGTAACTACCTTTAACCCCTACTCTCTGTTTTCTGTTTTGTAACCAGATAACCTGACCTCTACCCAAGAGCAGCCAGTCAAGCAAACTGCTCTGTCTTGGATGGTGTCAACCTTCTTACTATTGCTGCGACTGTACCCATCCAGACCAGTGGCAAAAATTCCATCACACTCCTGACTTGAGACTGGTAGATGGTGGAGAGGCTTAGACGGGTCAAGAGGAGAGCAATCCATAACAGAATACCCAGCCTCTGTCCTTCTGTTGTAGCCACTGTGTTGATATGGCTAGTCCATTTTAGATTCTGGCCAATGTTGACCCCCAAGATGTTGATGGTGGGGACTTGGCAATTTTGGTGCTGCTAAAGGTCAATGAGAGGTGGCTGAGCATTTCTCTAGTTTCAGATGGTTATATATTATATCTATAATCTATCTATTTATCTATCTCACAGCCTCTCTCTCTGTGTAACAGTAAAAATAGAAGGAAGAAAAGGGAAAGGGGAATGCAGAGAGGGTGAAAGTAATGTTTTTAAAAGCTTTTTATTTTTCATTTTGTGATTTTAATATTTAGTAATATCACATTATTTTTATTGTAATAAATCCACTCCCGACATTTCAATAGTATTAGTACAGTAATAAGGGATTTTTCAGTAGCACAGTATGTAAGCTGAAATCTGAAAGATAATGGCTGATCCAAAGAGCACAGGATTCTCTGGGCTGACAGCAGTCCAAGGTTAAAGGAACAGCGGTTTTAAGAAAATTGCTTGGCCAACACATTTTTTCGAGATGGCTTGCGGTGGTGAGGGGTGGGGAGGCGGGGTTGGTGAAGAGAGAAGAAGCTTCATTTTTATCACATTGTGTCATGATGTATTGCACGGTGATTTATGTCACATCACCGCATATTTGGAAACAAATGAAAAGGGGTTCAAAAAGATGGTGCTCCTTCAACACTTCTAAAGAGCAGCCCATGATAAGTGGGTTGTCCTTTACTGATGAAATAGGGCACTGTTCAGGATAAGGACTAGTATATATATATATATATATATAGAGAGAGAGAGAGAGAGACTGTGAGATAGGTTATAAATATAATATCTAACCATCTGAAACAAGAGAAATAGTAGAGAAAAAAGAAAAAAACTTGCATTCATATCACACCTCATCTCACCTCCCAGAAACATCTGAAAACACTTCACATTCAATGAATTATGTTGGAGTGTAGTTACTGTTGTTAAATAGGCAAATGCAGCAGCCAATTTGAACTCAGCAAGAACTCACAAACAGCGATGAGAGGAATGACCAATTAATCTGTTTGGTGGTGTTATTAGAGGGAGGAATGTTGGCCAAGACTTTAGGTGAACTCTCTGCTCTTCTTCAAATAGCGCCATAGATCTTCAGCATTCACCTGAACAGGTTTGGGTAGACAGGGCCTTGGTTTAACGTCTCATCCAAAGGTCGGCACCTCCAGCAATGCAACACTCCCTCAGTACTGCACTGAAGTGTCAGACTAGATTATGAGCTCAAGTCTTCGGATTGCAACTTGAAGCCACACCCTTTTGACGTGCGGAGATGAGAGTGCTACTGACTGAGACAAGCTGACACACGTGCATTTCTACTGTCTGGTTATCTATGCAGCCACCTTAAAAAAAATCATTTTTTATTTAAGTCAGTAATTTGTGGAGAAAATAACATTGGGAGAGTAGCAAATTGGTCAGGAGCCAATTCCTCTGCGAAAGGCAGACGCTGCAGAATTAGAAGTCACAAACTGCCCTCGCTGCATTACAACTCTTCCCAAAATACACCTGTTTACTGGTCGATTGTTTTTTAAAAAATTGTTCAAATGTTATGTGTAACATCAGGGTCCTTTAAATCTGATTACCTTCTCTTCCAATGCCTTTAGCTGTATCCAAACTACTTTTTAGCTTCAAATTTTCATTTGTTTTTCCATATTTTTAGCTCGCAAGTTGATGCTTTGCTTCTCGGCCTGTCACTTCATTCGTGATTCACATCTAACCTTTTTGCCCTTCTTCTCTTTTACAAACTCTAATTGTAAGGCATTTCCCAATAGATTAAAATATGGCAGTGCTTTTGATGCTTAATGAGGTGTGAGTTTATTTTCCCAGCAAAGGTCAGTATTGATTTACCATGGCATGCAAGAATATATTACAATCGCGTCATTTTATCAGAATTACAAATCTGACCACAGGTTACTTTGGAATGTAATTCCATATTTTTGTACAAGAGGGAACAATACAGCTTCGTTAACAGGATCTGGAATAGTATGTTGAGTAAAGACTTGGAAGGCAGTTTCAAGGACCTTGTGGCTCAGGTTACTGAGCGGACTTTTAATGGGTAATTTTCTGACTGTGTCAGGGACCCAACAGAAACACTTGACGGAAATTCAGACACCGGCTGTGCATCATTTTTTGGCCACTTGGATTAATAATCAGCCAATCCTGGGTAGCACGTGCTCAGATTTCTAATATGTGCTCCAGACAGGCAAGGCTCTCTACTGGGAGCACAAGGTTAGAAAGTTATTCCTGTAATGTAGACCTGTTACAACCACAAAGGTGTTAAAGGAACAGCAAATATATACAAACAATGGCCTGGACTTTCTACTGGCTAGTATATTACTGTCCAATTTGACCTGATCATCCCCAGGTAATGCCATTTGGTACTTTGTGCATAGGCCATAGTAATAGTGTGCTGTCTGTGAATGTGGATTAACTTAATTTAGGTGCAGATCTTTGAACTACCGCTGCGCCTAATCGTTGCCCATTAAAAACACGTCCAGCGAATTTGCAAGGTTGGCGGAGTGGAATAAAGATGAGGAGCAATTTCTTTACAGAGGGGTTGTTGGAGCATGGAATGCTTTAGCATAGGATGCCTCCACTCCTGCCTCAGCTCATCTGCTGCTGAAACCCTCATCCATGCCTTTGTTATCTCCAGACTCGACTGTTCCAATGGTCTCCTGGCTGGCCTCCCATCTTCCAAGTGGATCTAAGAAAGGAAGATTGTCATGCAAATGTATTAAATATTCATTTACGGATATATATTTTTTTGCATTTAAATGATATTAAAATTAGTCTTGTTATTTTGTTTATATGTATAAGCAACGTCCCAGTGCTTGGGATGCTGTTGAGTTATCTACTCACCGATATATAGAGTGTGCAGTGTTGGCCAGGGGATGCAGAAACTACTGAGTTTATTCCAAACTACTGACACACAGGCAAAAGCAACTTTTGAACTGAAGTAACCTGAGTTCAGTCGTTGGCCTGAGCTGGCTGGAACCGGTTTGAATTAGCTAAGTTTTGTGAAAGACAAAGGAGGTGTGATAAGACACAAGACACAAGACCTTATTTAGAAAAGGAGTAATGAGGTAATGATACCTAAGTTCTTGGGACAGAGCCAATGAGGAGAAGACACAGACTAGGTGAGCAAGCCTAAACCAATGGGAGAGAGAGACAGCACAGCTTGAAGAGATAAGATTCGGAATAAGAATGAAGAATCTGGGGCGTGGAGCCAGAGCGAAGACTCCGGAGACCAACCATCGCGGAAGTGGATGAACCTACGTCAGGGACGCAGAGACGACATCGAGAGAGAGAGAGAACAGAACGTCTGGCCAGCGTCAGCTCTCCTTTTCGGGTATCATCCTTTATATTCTGTGACCACTCAGGGAGTGTCAGAGAAACCTAGTGGGTGTGCGTTTAGATCCTAGTTTGGGTATAAAACTATATAACCTGGTGCAAACTGCATGTCTATATCTAACCAGACGTATAAGCTATATGTATATGATCTAACGACGTGAATAAAGCGAATTGAGAGTTAAGAGAGAATTGACTCTTCTCCTCTTTGTACTAAGCCAATAACCATAACTCAACATATTTGGCGTCCCTGGGTGGGCTCGAGAAAAAATCTCTCCATTGAGTCAGTGGGAGACTTGAGCCGAACTGAATTGGCAAAGTACACAGAGTTTGGGTTAATTCATAGCTATTAACATAAGATGACGAATCAAGGGGAATCTCCAAGCCCTGGGGACTTGGACTGTTTTGACTGGAAAGGATTCCTCCAAAAATACATAATAGGGAAGTGGCCGCAATACGGGGAGTATGCGGGTCACATTGGAGACAAGGGAAAACCCGCTGGGGAGGCCCTTTGGAGAATTGCGCAAACAAAGATGTCAGATAAGAAATTTAAAAAGATACAGAAGTCCGTAGCGGTCGGATGTTTACTTGAGGAATGGATAGAATGCTGACAGCAGGCTAGGAGAGAACGGGACAGACTAGAGGAAGAGAATAAAAAACTCCAGGATAGACTAGAGGAAGAGAATAAAAAACTCCAGGATAGACTAGAGGAAGAGAATAAAAAACTCCGGGATAGACTAGAGGAAGAGAATAAAAAACTCTGGGATAGACTAGAGGAAGAGAATAAAAAACTCTGGGATAGACTAGAGGAAGAGAATAAAAAACTCCGGGATAGACTAGAGGAAGAGAATAAAAAACTCCGGGATAGACTAGAGGAAGAGAATAAAAAACTCCGGGATAGACTAGAGGAAGAGAATAAAAAACTCCGGGATAGACTAGAAGAAGAGAATAAAAAACTCCGTGAGGAGATAGCCCGCCTTAGTGAGAAGGTAACTGATCTACAGGGACAGAGAAGTGCGGATTTGATGCACATGAACCAATATCAGTTACAGTGCAAAAAATTGGCTAATAAAAAGAGTAAGAGAGAGGGAGAAGCCCAAGCAGCTAAAGCGGAGGTGGAGGGATGGAAACAACAATGTAGTGATTTAAAAACTGCTATGAATGTGATTCACAGATCAGCTCAGGAGAAGAGGAGTAGTACTGGCGATCACACAAAGTGTCAGAAACTGATAGGGAGGCTGCAAGATCAGCTAGCCGCACAGAGGGGCATACTGTGTGCTTTCGCACCCGGAAGAGGTGAAGAAAGCGGTCAAGGGGATGTAGATTGGGATGATTTAGCAGACAAGGCGGATAGATACAGCAGCGGTGATAGGGAACCTCCACTAGGGGACCCACCGCCAGCATATGCTCCAGAGCAGAAAAAACCATCTGCCCCAGTGGCCCCCCTGGTAACTACTAGAGCACAGATGGGGGAAGATGGCCAGGATATGACATATTCTACCCCACTTGGGGTACAAGAACTGAGGGTTATTGCGAAAGATATTGGGACGTGTGCGCCTGGGGATGATCCTAGGGAGTTGTTCCTAGCGGTCAGGCAACAGAGAGCGATACACGGCTTAGACGATGCTGAGGAAAGGAAATTAATCCTAATGTGCCTACACCCACATATACACTCCGCCCTATCGGAGGAACAAAAACTTGGTAGAGGCACAAATGAGGCTTTAAAGAACCAGGTATTATCTGTCATGGGCGATAACAGAGGGGATCCAGTGGAGGCGCTAATGAAATGCTATCAAAGAAAAGGTGAACACCCCACCGCATTTTCGGCCCGCATTTGGGCGGTGTTTCAAGGGGTCTACGGCACAGGCTTAGATAGGGTTAATTTATAGCCGGATGTTAGGAACCGATGGCTGAGAACACTAGTGTCGCATGGCACTGAGGAGTCGAGGAAGGCACTAGATCAGTTTGACCCCGCTGATGACACACATACGGAACCATGGATAATTAGGAAGATGGTTAGAGTATGGGAAAGGGGAACACCAAAACGATCCAAGGCATCCGGGGACAGAGCAATACCTGTTAAAGATCAGACGACAACCTGGAGAAATGAAGGGAGGGGACCTACTCAGGGGGAACCCCCTCCAGCTTATCAGAGAGTGGGAAGAGGTAGAGGCAGAGAAAAAGGAAACTTCTCGGGAACAGGGAGAACTCAAGGCGAAGTGTCCAAATGCTATAACTGTGGCCAAGAGGGACACTTCGCAAGGGACTGCCTGAACCCGAGACGAGAGAATGCAGGTTGGGGAGGAAACCAGAGCCTACCCGTGAAAGGGCCGAATAGACCAAGTCCTCAGTGTGATACGATAGAAATATCACCGAGTTCCGGGTTGTACCCTGAACTGCAATGACGGTCTCAGGCCTCTCCATTATGGGTGTGTGATGCGCAGTGGGATGACACGGGGAGACCCCTAGTGAATGGTAGGGTTGGAGGCCGCCCTCTTACATTTCTTTGGGACACAGGGGGATCTCGAACCACCGTTAACACCACTCAGGTCAATGACACAGATTGGAAAATTCAAAACAAAATTGTTCTAAGCGGATTCACAGGGCATTCACAAGTGGGATATGTGAGTGTACCGTTGGAAGTCGGTGTGGGAAACATAGTGATAGAGCATTCAGTGGTCCTTATCAAATTACCCAGAGAACAAGAACATATATTAGGGAGTGACTATATGGCCAAAGCGGGATTCTGCTTCGACCCTGTTAATTGTATGATTTGGCAAATGCCTTTGGGCATGGGCAGTATGAATCACACACTTGTCCCGGTGGGGGAATATCAGGATAGGATATGCACAATCGGGGAAATGAGTGACGATCGTGAAGTACAACAAATTATTGCACAAACTCAATAGTATTTGCCCGACATAAACATGATTGTGTGTATACAAGGTCCAGACCCCAAACCACAAAAGCAGTAAGGTTTCCCAAAACAAGCAGAAGAAGAGATAGAGAAGGTGATACAGAGTCTGCTGCAGCAAGGGATATTAAGACCAATAGCTTCTACTAATAACGCACCTATTTGGCCAGTAAGGAAACCCGACGGTAGCTGATGACTAACGATAGACTACAGAGAATTAAATAAAGTCACACCGTTAACAGCCCCTACAGTAGCAACTAGCCCAGAGACAGTAGTTCGACAAAATGAGGATGCGCAGTGGTTTACGGTTTTGGACATAAGTAACGGTTTTTGGTCTATTCCACTGGAGAAAGAATGTCAATATAAATTCGCGTTTACTTTCCAAGGACAGCAATATACATGGACCGCCCTGCCGCAGGGGTTTCACAATTCCCCGTCCATATTTCACCAATGGCTGAGGGAAGGGTTAAAAGGATTCTCGAGGCCTGAATGTCTAGTGCAGTATGAAGATGACTTACTCCTACAAACTGAAACCAAAAAGGAACATTATCAACTGCTAAGTGAATTACTGCAGTTGTTACATGACTTGGGATTAAAGATTAACCCTAAAAAAGCGCAGACCATGAAACAAAAGGTTACTTATTTGGGAATGATTCTGACACAGGGAAAAAGGGACATTGACAAGTGAAGGGTAGAGACGGTTGGCAGACTCCCTGTTCCGTGGGATGTAAAAGGGTTAAGGTCCTTCTTGGGCTTGGTGGGATATTGCAGGGACCACATTGATGGATTCGCCACAAAAGCGGCCCCGCTGATGGAATTATTAAAAAAGAATGTGGCCTGGGAAAACAGAACACACCCAGGCCATGACCGCTCTAAAGCAAGCACTAGCTGCCGCGCCTGCTCTGAAAACCTCAAATCCAACTGAGCCGTTTTCACTGGAGGTGGCTACCACAGACACCACCCTTTTGGCAGTTCTATTACAGGAGACACACGGGAAATTATGACCAGTAGCGTACGCCTCACGTATGCTCTCACCAGTAGAGCAGGGGTATACGGTATGCGAAAGACACTTGCTAGCTGTCTTTTGGGCAGTGCAGCATTTTACCTATCTAGTGGGACTAAACCCACTTACTATATTGACAGAACACACTCCCGTACAGCTACTGTTAGACGGAAGGATTAAGGATGGTTCAGTTAGCCAAAATAGAATCGCTAGATGGACATTGTTGCTGTAAGGGAGAAATATAACCGTAAAGGGGGTAAAAACCACCACTATGTTAGCAGACAACTTAGTTTATCAGGGAGAAAAACATGAGTGTCAATTGATGATAGCAAACGACCCCAAGGGCCCATTTGTATCAAAAAAAAGGGAGGGGGTAAGATGGGGCCTGAAAGCAGAAAAACAGAGGAAACAGGAAAGGAAGAACCCTATTTTAAAATTTTTCTGGATGGCTCTTCATCAGTACAGGATGGGGAAAGGAGAACTGGCTGTGGGATATACATGGAGGATGACCACAGACAGGAAAGATATAGTGCGGCTCTGAAATTACCTAAAACCATGAGTGCGCAGGCAGCAGAAGTAGCAGCCGTCGCATATGTGGTTGGTCACCCGGAATATTTTCCGCCCACATCAGTTATATATTCTGATAGCATGTATGTCTGTAATAGCCTCACAGAACATTTGCCCCTATGGGAAGCAAGAGGTTTTGTCTCAACGGATGGAAGGCCCCTTCCGTCAGCCCCGCTATTACGGTACATCTTTGAAGACGCACAGGGGAAAGGATATGGGGTCACAAAAGTTCCCGAAGGGAACAGGAGAGCTGATGAACTAGCCAAACGAGGTGCTGTAAGTGGACAGGAATGGCAGCCACCGATTGGGGAAATCGGGGGCCAGAAAGAGAAGCAGGTCAAAGTAATGGATTTAACGGAGGAGCAAAAGAAAGACGGAGAATTAAAAAAACTAATAGAAGGAGCAGAGTCAGACACATACAAAAGGCACAAGGGGGTCTATATTCAAGACGGAGTGGTTTTATGTGAAGGAAAATTTGTGGTGCCAGAGGGGGGACGAAACCAAATAATCCACTGGTACCATGACTTATGGGGACATAAAGGGACGGAGAGCACCCTGGATAGGATAAAGGAGGTGTGCTGGTGGCCCGGAATGACAGGTGACGTGGAACACTATGTCAAGAATTGTTTGATCTGTGCACAACACAACCCCGATAGAAATGTTAAGAAAGGGGCCCTCCGACATACTAGACCAGTAGAAGGGCCTTGGACTAATTTACAGATAGACTATATAGGACCCCTTCCCCCCACTCCAGGAGGATACAAGTACATTCCAGTAATAGTGGATACCTTCACTAAATGGGTGGCAGCTTTTCCGACCAGAACAAACACAGCCAAAGTTACTGCGAAAATTCTATTAGAAAAGGTGTTCACCCGTTGGGGTTTACCCCGAAGCACAGAATCGGATCAGGGAACACATTTTACAGCCCAAGTAATGCAAGATGTTATGACCCTTTTTGGGGTCAGACAGAGATTCCACATACCCTATAGACCACAGTCTAGTGGAATTGTGGAAAGAATGAATCGGACATTGAAAAACATGATAGCCAAAATGGTGCAGCAGCGCAAAACAACCTGGCAGGTCGTTCTGCCCTATGTGCTGATGATAATCAGGAATACCGTGGCTTCATCAACAGGCTACACTCCTTATAGACTCATGACAGGAAGGGACATGAGGGGAATGGAGGGGTTGGTAGGTTTGGATTTGTCCGAACCCGAGGTAGACCACATTATATCAGAAAAATGGGTACAACAGCTAGTAGAAACAGTAAAAGAAGCAAATTATGTAGCCGTTCACCGACAGGGAAAAAGAAACAGCAAAGCAAGGCTTATTTCGATGCAAAAGCCAGCCCGATAGAGTTGATCCCCGGACAAAGAGTAATGATTAGAATACACCAGCCCACCTCATTCTTGAGTCCAAAGTTTGCCGGTCCCTATGAGATAGTAGACAAAGCTAGCCCATCTGTATACAAGATATTAACGGCACCAGATAAGAGTGGCTGGTACCACATTAATCAGCTAAAGTTGGTATGAGAAAAACAAGATAATCATCATTGGCATGTGCTGCTCGATGCTAACAATGTTCCGAATTCTGAAGGTCAGGGAGATCAAGAACAGGACCAGCTACAGATCCAAGAGAAGGTGATCGAAAACAAATTTGATACTGTCCGTTCACATGCAGAGGCGAATCCAGGAAAAAAACAAAAGATAAATAAAACAAAAGAGGGGGAATAAGTGAGTTAGAAGAAACAGACGGTTAGAATCTGAAACAAATTGGGAACATGATATGGACGGTCTGGCTCAGTATATGGTGAGACTGGACTTAAGATAGTACTTAAAAGAAACTGTAAATAAGAACAGAAATTACACTTGTTTATTACAGGTCCAGCCTAGAATGAAGGGGATGATGCATTTTGTTGCTATCGGATTGACCATCATCAGAACTGTGGTTGAACCTGCCTCGGAGTCATCACGACGAATGAACGTACCTGAAGCAGTGTCGACGACGGAGGGATATCCCGAGACCAGGGACAACTTTGCTCTGCAGAAAAAGACAGTCCGAACCAACAAAGGGAAAAGAGAGGATTTAAATTTGTATTATACGGGAGTGGATGGGTTAGCGTGCGCGGGAAGGACTTTGGGTATACCGGAGGGAGCGGGAGTACAGTTTTCATGCAACAAAGTTCCAGAGTTGACATTGTCGGTAATCCCAGAGGGAATAATCATTAGTCAATTTGTGGGTCCATTTATTGAGCGACCATCGGGGAGCGACGGTCGAGGTAAAATTATGGTCCACTGGGACCACACCTATGTGGATATTGACTGGGGTAGCGACTCATACCAGAGATATATTGATTGGGGTGGATATAGCAGGCGTTTTAGAAAGATTGGCTGAATCATCATCAATTGTACAAAGGAAGACACAACACAGGAGAGGGATAGAGCAAAAAGGAATTTGCAACGATTGAATGTTAGTGCTATAATGAAACAGAAGAAGCGATTATCAATATAAGGACACTGTGTGAAGTATATTTTATATGCGCTTCTCTTTTATATTTTTCTATAACCATATGATATCGCAGATGTAACATGCCCATTGGGGGACAATGACAAACTCAGGAGTGGTACAAAGAAAAGGGAGAATAATGATCCTAAGATAAGCATCTTTGGATCAAAAGGGGGGAGATGTTGGCCAGGGGATGCAGAAACTACTGAGCTTATTCCGAACTGCTGACACACAGGCAAAAGCAACTTTTGAACTGAAGTAACCTGAGTTCAGTCGTTGGCCTGAGCTGGCTGGAACCGGTTTGAATTAACCAAGTTTTGTGAAAGACAAAGGAGGTGTGATAAGACACAAGACCTTATTTAGAAAATGAGTAATGAGGTAATGATACCTAAGTTCTTGGGACAGAGCCAATGAGGAGAAGACACAAACTAGTCGAGCAAGCCTAAACCAACGGGAGAGAGACAGCACAGCTTGAAGAGATAAGATTCAGAATAAGAATGAAGAATCTGGGGCGTGGAGCCAGAGCGAAGACTCCGGAGACCAACCATTGCGGAAGTGGAAGAACCTACGTCAGGGACGTAGAGACGACGTCGAGAGAGAGAGAGAGAACGGAACGCCTGGCCAGCGTCAGCTCTCCTTTTCAGGTATTATCCTTTATATTCTGTGACCACTCAGGGAGTGTCAAAGAAACCTAGTGGGTGTGCGTTTAGATCCTAGTTTGGGTATAAAACTGTATAACCTGGTGCAAACTGCATGTCTATATCTAACCAGACGTATAAGCTTTATGTATATGATCAAACAACGTGAATAAAGCAAATTGAGAGTTAAAAGGGAATTGACTCTTCTCCTCTTTGTACTAAACCAATAACCGTAACCGGTGACCTCCGGTCAACAGCAGTTTATTGCAAGCACATTTAAAGAGCCCAATAATAAGATTCCTGGCAGTATTGAAGATTTCAGATTTGTTGTTATTTCTTTCCTGTATCCAAATATTCTTTGTACGGCTGGAGGAGGTTACAGAGGGAGGGGGCGAGGCCATGGAGGGATTTTTTTTTTAGTCATTCACGGGATGTGGACATCAAGCCAATGTAGGTCACTGAGCACATGGGGTGATGGGCGAATGGAACTTGGTGTGAGTCTTGAAGAAGCCATAGTGTTAGATGTGGCTCAGTGGGTAGCATTCTTGCCTTTGAGTCGGTTGGTCATGTGTTCAAGTCCCGTTCCAGAAACTTGAGCACTAAATCTAGGCTGACACTCCAGTGCAGTACTGAGGTCATTTATCTCATTGTTGTTTGTGGGACCTTGCTGTGCGCAAATTGACTGCTGTGTTTCCTACATTATAACAGTGACTACACTTCAAAAGTACTTTATTGTCTGTAAAGTGCTTTGGGACATCCTGATGTTGTGAAAGGAGCTATATCAATGCTTTTCTGTTCTTTTTAATCAAACAAATATGAGGACATTTTCCAGGTTAGCCCTCACCAGGCGCTCCTATCAGGAAATTGTGCTCCTGCAGACTGTGATGATCCGCCAATTAATTTAAACGGCTAGCGAGTGCTGAACTGGAAAATCTCTTCCCTGTAGTCTGTGACCACAATCAACAGATCTGAGCAAGGCTTGGTTAGCCCTACCACATCCAGTCGAGAATAGTGGTGGACAGCCAGGCAACTGACAGGAGGAGGGGGCCGCATCAACATCTCCACTGTGGAGCCCAGCACATGAGTGTAAGAGACAAGGCTGAAGTGTTTGCAAGTGTCTTCGGTCAAAATTGTCGAGGGGATGATCCTACTCGGCCTCCTCCCAAGATCCCCATCATCAAAGATACCAGTGTCCAGCCAATTCAGTTCACTCCATGTAACACTAAGAAACGGCTGAGTGCATCGGATCCTGACAGTATCCAGGCAGTGGTGCTGAAGACCTGTGCACCAGAGCTAGCCACTCCTTCAGCCAAGCTGTTCCATTACAATTACAACACTGGCATTCACCTGACAAAGTGGAAGATTGGACAAGCATATCCTTCACAACAAAACAGGACAAAAGTGCCAGGTATTGATCATTTCGAACTAGAGGAAGCCCAGTCACCTTCAATGGCACAACCATTATTGAGTCTCCCAACTCACCATCAACTCAGTACAGACCAGGGGGTGAAAACTGCTACAAGCTGGATAGTCCGGTGGTGAAGGATAGAATACCAGACCCTGGTCTTCAGTTGCTTCCAAGCCTTTATTCACAGAGATCCACATTACACACATCACACTCGAGATAAGCTCTGTTATAAATGGATACAAGAGTCCCCAATTGATATGCACCACCTGAATGCAATTAACACTAATTGATATAAATCACACGGATACAATTAATAAAAGCTGGGATCTTCTTGGTCTGTAGTGCTCAGTTACTCATTGGCTAGCTCAATATTATTATATATTTTAATCCCTGAGGCTTTTCTGACAGTAGGAGGTAAGTTTTGAAACCAGTGGATGGAATGTTGAGAGGAGTGCACCCGCAATTTTCCAATACACATTGACTGCATGCAAGGATTGACTGGTGATGTGAGGGGTCTCAGGGAATTAACCTCTCGGTGCACTCAGCTGTGATATAATACGGAGAAATACTAAAAACAGACAATTCACAGGCCTACAGTAATGGATGGAAAGACAGTCTTAGATGCAGAAGAAAGTCTTATGAATATTTGGAAAACTTGCTTTGATAGCACCTCCCAGTCCCACGCTGAGAAGGACAAGAGGAGCTATATCACGGGAACACCATCACCTCCAAGTTCCAAGTCTCACATCATTCTTGACTTGGAATTTGCCCGCATTGCCAAAATCCTGAGAACAAATTGAAAAGAAAACCTTTGTTCATTTTGAGATAATAATCTTAACAGGTGGTTTTCATAATGTTCTGCTACAGAATTGTAGAATGTTACAGAACAGAAACAGAGCATTTGGCCCTCCAAGAATACATTACCAGTGCTTTTCTTCGCTTAAGCCCCTTAGTTTAATCCCACCCTCCTGCACGCTCTCCATATCTGTTAATATTCCAAATTGTCAACCAACTGATTCCCTTTTTAAAAAAGACAATTATGGACTAGGTGTCAATAGTGGTTTGTGGCAGACAATTCCACGTTCTAACCACCCTCTGTGTAATTTTTTTAAAATTCTGACTTCCCCTCCAATTCTTTTTGTGATTATCTTAAAATTTGTACTTTCTTGTTACTGTCTCATGGTCAATGGAAACAATCTATTTATCCTATCATAGCCTTTACATCTCTCAGATCACTTCTTAACCTTCTCAACAGCTTAAATTCCGAACAGTCTGCATTTAAAAAAGCCCTTCTCCGTGCTTCCACCATCTCCTGATTTCTCCAACACCCTCCTTGATGACTTCCACTCTTCACAAACTGAAACTTGTCCAAAACTATTGGCCCAATTGCACTAAGTTCCGCTCGCCCATCACCCACGTCCTCGCTGAACTATACTGGTTCCTAGCCCCCCCCCACCACCCCCGCTCCTCCCACCACTGCATTGAATTCAAAATCTCATTCTTATCTTCAAATCCCTCTGTAGCCTCACCCCACCCTACCTCTGAAATCTCCTCCAACTTCATGAAAAGAAAGCCACTCACAATTTATCTCGGTAGGGGTGTTTAAATGATGTGGTGCATCCTTTACTAAAGGATCTGTGATGCAGCTGGAATGCATCAAGGGAAAAGATCTGAGTCATTTAGTGGGATTATTTTGCCTGCATAATTACATAGAATTACTTAGAATTTACAGCACAGAAACAGGCCATTCGGCCCAACAGGCCCATGCCAGTGTTTATGCTCCACACGAGCCTCCTCCTTACATCTAAACCTATCACCATAACCTTCTATTCCTTTTCTTCCTCATGTGTTTATCTAGCTTCCCCTTAAATGCATCTGTGCTATTTGCCTCAACTACTCCTTGTGGTAGCGAGTTCCACATTCTAACCACTCTTTGGGTAAAGAAGTTTCTCCTGAATTCCCTATTGGATTTATTGGTGACTATCTTATATTTATGACCCCAAGTTCTGGTCTCCCCCACAAGTGGAAACATCTTCTCTACATCTACCCTATTAAACCCTTTCATAATCTTAAAGACCTTTGTTGATTGCTGACATGTTTCTAATGGAAACCTGCACCCAGAGAGTGAGCTGTGTCCTTCCAGCCTGGGCTGCTCCCTGAGGGTTCTTGTATTTAAGACAGCGTCTTGATCTCAAATTCATGCACACTCCAATGTTAAAATGTCTATACTTACCTGTTGCACTTACCTGCCACGTTTCCCTGTAATGCCAGTAGGTGGCGCTGTAATCCGATTTCTAATGTTAATCCGATCAGTGACCCATCACCACTCCCTGTCACACCATCAAAGCCTGATCGTCACCCGCTAGAGGTCTCCACAGCTACATATGAATAAGTAAATGATTAATTTTGAAATGTAATCTAATTATTTATTTTACCTTTCTAAGGTGAGGACATTTCTTCCTACCCACTTCTGCTATGTTGGGCCTTGAGTTCCACTGGTTCTGCCATCTGATCTCATTTGTCCCGTCCTGACTCTGGCCCTTTGATCTCTGAGTGTCTGGAGCCTCGCACATTGCTCGTATGGTCTGTCGCAGCACTAGCCTCCAATCTGCAGCCTGCAGTGGTAGACCTCAGGCCTACATGACTTGCTGCCTCTGCCATCTGCCATCTAGGGTTGCCAACTCTCCAGGATTGACCTGGAGTCTTCAGGAATTAAAGATTAATCTTTGCTGTGAGCAAAACCCTGAGAGAAAAATCATAGTGGGCATCAATAAAATTGTGTCTTTTTTCCATTTTCATTTCTTAGTTTTAAAAATATTGGAGAAGGATTAAACAAAGGCTGTTTGACTGGATGAGGCAGTTGGAGGCAGGAGGTCATGTGACGAAACAGCCAGGAATAACATCCAACCAGAGCTGGAGACACCACACTTTACGACCTTCTGGACTGGGTATGGTAGCATAGTGGTTATGTTACTGGCCTCATAATTCAGATATGCCGAGACTAATAATCCAGAGTCATGAGTTCAAATCATCACCACAGCAGCTGGGGAATTTAAATTCAATTAATTGAATAAAATCTGAAATTAAAAAAACTAGTAACAGTGGCCATGAAACTACTGGATTGTTGTAAAAACCCATCTGGTTCACTAATGCCCTTTAGGGAAGGAAACCTGCCAGTCTGGCCTATATGTGACTCCACAGCAACGTGGTTGATTTTTAATCGCCCTCTGAAATGGTGTAGCAAGCCACTCAGTTGTAAACTCTCGCTACAAAAAGTAATAACAAGAATAAAACCAGACGGACCACTTGTCACCAGATATGACAAAGGCAAAGGCAAAGGCAAATCCAAGCCCAGTCGACCCTGCAAAGTCCTCCTCACTAACATCTGGGGACTTGTGCCAAAATTGGGAGAGCTGTCCCACAGACGAGTCAAGCAACAGCCTGACATAGCCATACTCACAGAATCATACCTGTCCGCAAAAGTCCCAGTCTCTTCCATCACCATCCCTGGGTATGTCCTGTCCCACCAGCAGGACAGACTCACCAGAGGTGGCGGTACAGTGATATACAGTCAGGAGAGAGTGGCCCTGGGAGTCCTCAACATTGACTCTGGACCCCATGAAATCTCATGGCATCAGGTCAAACACGGGCAAGGAAACCTCCTGCTGATTACCACCTACCGCCCTCCCTCAGCTGATGAATCAGTCCTCCTCCATGTTGAGCACCACTTGGAGGAAGCACTGAGGGTAGCAATGGCACAGAACGTACTCTGGGTGGGGGACTTCAATGTCCATCACCAAGAGTGGCTCGATAGCACCACGACTGACCGAGCTGGCCGAGTCCTAAAGGACATAACTGCCAGACTGGGCCTGCGGCAGGTGGTGAGCAAACCAACACAAGGGAAAAACCTACTTGACCTCGTCCTCACCAATCTACCTGTCTCAGATGCATCTGTCCATGACAGTATTGGTAGGAGTGACCACCGCACAGTCCTCGTGGAGACCAAGTCCCGTCTTCGCACTGAGGACACCATCCAACGTGCTGTGTGACACTATCACGGTGCTAAATGGGATAGATTCAGAACAGATCTAGCAGCTCAAAATTGGGCATCCATGAGGCTCTGTGGGCCATCAGCAGCAGCAGAATTGTATTCCAGCACAATCTGTAACCCCATGTTCCGGCATATTCCTCACTCTACCATTACAACAAGCCAGGGGATCAACCCTGGTTCAATGAGGAGTGTAGAAGAGCATGCCAGGAGCAGCACCAGGCGTACCTAAAAATGAGGTGCCACCCTGGTGAAGCTACAACACAGGACTACATGCATGCTAAACAGCAGAGCTAAGCGATTCCACAACCAACGAATCAGATCAAAGCTCTGCAGTCCTACCACATCCAGTCGAGAATGGTGGTGGACAATTAAACAACTAACGGGAAGAGGAGGCTCTGTAAACATCCCCATCCTCAATGATGGCAGAGTCCAGCATGTGAGCGCAAAAGACAAGGCTGAAGCGTTTGCAACCATCTTCAGCCAGAAGTGCCGAGTGGATGATCCATCTCGGCCTCCTCCCGAAATCCCCACCATCACAGAAGCCAGTCTTCAGCCAATTTGATTCACTCCACATGATATCAAGAAACGGCTGAGTGCACTGGATACAGCAAAGGTTATGGGCCCCAACAACATCCCGGCTGTAGTGCTGAAGACTTGTGCTCCAGAACTAGCCGTGCCTCTAGCCAAACTGTTCCAGTACAGCTACAACACTGGCATCTACCCGATAATGTGGAAAATTGCCCAGGTATGTCCTGTTCACAAAAAGCAGGACAAATCCAATCCGACCAATTACCGCCCCATCAGTCTACTCTCAATCATCAGCAAAGTAACGGAAGGTGTCGTCGACAGTGCTATCAAGCGGCACTTACTCACCAATAACCTGCTCACCTATGCTCAGTTTGGGTTCCGCCAGGACCACTCGGCTCCAGACCTCATTACAGCCTTGGTCCAAACATGGACAAAAGAGCTGAATTCCAGAGGTGAGGTGAGAGTGACTGCCCTTGACATCAAGGCAGCATTTGACTGAGTGTGGCACCAAGGAGCCCTAGTAAAATTGAAGTCAATGGGAATCAGGGGGAAAACTCTCCAGTGGCTGGAGTCATACCTAACACAAAGGAAGATGGTAGTGGTTGTTGAAGGCCAATCATCTCAGCCCCAGGACATTGCTGCAGGAGTTCCTCAGATCAGTGTCCTAGGCCCAACCATCTTCAGCTGCTTCAACAATATTCTTCCCTCCATCATAAGGTCAGAAATGGGGATGTTTGCTGACGATTGCAGTGTTCAGTTCCATTCGCAACCCCTCAGATAATGAAGCAGTCCGTGCCCGCATGCAGCAAGACAACATCCAGGCTTGGGCTGATAAGTGGCAAGTAACATTTGCACCAGATAAGTGCCAAGCAATGACCATCTCCAACAGGAGAGAGTCTAACCACTTCCCCTTGACATTCAACAGCATTACCATCGCCGAATCCCCCACCATCAACATCCTGGGGGTCACCATTGACCAGAAACTTAACTGGACCAGCCACATAAACACTGTGGCTACAAGAGCAGGTCAGAGGCTGGGTATTCTGCAGCTAGTGACTCACCTCCTGACTCCCCAAAGCCTTTCCACCATCTACAAGGCACAAGTCAGGAGTGTGATGGAATACTCTCCACTTGCCTGGATGAGTGCAGCTCCAACAACACTCAAGAAGCTCGACACAATCCAGGACAAAGCAGCCCACTTGATTGGCACTCCATCCACCACCCTAAACATTCATTCTCTTCACCACCGGCGCACAGTGGCTGCAGTGTGTACCATCCACAGGATGCACTGCAGCAACTCGCCAAGGCTTCTTCGACAGCACCTCCCAAACCCGTGACCTCTGCCACCTAGAAGGACAAGAGCAGCAGGCACATGGGAACAACACCACCTGCACATTCCCCTCCAAGTCACACACCATCCCGACTTGGAAATATATCACCGTTCCTTCATCGTCGCTGGGTCAAAATCCTGGAACTCCCTTCCTAACAGCACTATGGGAGAACCTTCACCACACGGACTGCAGCGGTTTAAGAAGGCGGCTCACCACCACCTTCTGCAGGGCAATTAGGGATGGGAATAAATGCCAACCTCGCCAGCGACGCCCACATCCCATGAACGAATAAAAAAAAAGGATTCAACATTGATTTCAATAACTTCAGATCGTGACCAGTTCTCCCAGGTGCTAGTAATGGTTCTGATGTTGCCATTTGCAGCTCCTCTAGACCCATCTTTTGTTTCTTTACTTGTCCCATTACCACCCTCCTTGCCTTGCACCATCATCCATTTTGTCAATTAGTCACTGTTGCCCTCCACCCTATCACAGACCTTCCCGTTTGTTCTTTCCTCCCCTTCCCTTCCTCCTCTGCTTTCCCTGGCTCTGTACTTGCTTAAAAACTGTTAAGTCATAGAATCATAGAAAGGTTACAGCACGGATGGAGGCCATTTGGCCCATTGAGTCCGTGCTGGCTCTATGCAAGAGCAATCCAGCTGATCCCACTACCCCACCCTTTCCCCGTAGCCCAGCAAATTTTTTCCTTCAACTTCTTCCAGATGGCAGATCCAGTGGGACTCAAGGCCCAACGTAGCAGAAGTGGGTCAGAAGAAATCTTCAACTTCTTCCAGTTCTGATGAAAGGTCATTGACCTGAAAGGTTAACTCTTTCTCCACAGATGCTGCCTGACTTGCTGAGTATTTCCAGCATTTTCTGTTTTTATTATGCCGACCCTGCTGCCACCCTGGTTGCTGCCTACACCTGTTACTGCCCCACTCGTCCATATGCCCTTGCAGTCCCCATCATGCATGTCTTTGCCTGCCTCAGGCTGGTGTCTCGGTTACAATCTCTACAAGCCGCCCTCCACCATTGACACATAGAAGCGCAAAGTGAGGAGCCTTGACCGCTGGTCGGGCTTATCTGGAAGTCGGGGGAGGGTGTGGAGGGGGTGTGGGGCGCACGGCCCTTGATTTTCTCTTGGTGGGGGGTGGGTGAGGCTCTGTGCTGGTTATGCACAGTCAGTTATATTTTGGCCGGTGCGCATGGACAATGTAAAGAAGCCATGACGCCTTGTTGTGCGATCACTAGCAAAATACCGATAAATATAAGATAGTCACTAATAAATCCAACAGGGAATTCAGGAGAAGCTTCTTTACTCAGAGAGTGGTGAGAATGTGGAACTCGCTACCATAAGAAATAGTTGAGGCAAACAGTTTGGATGCATTTAAGGGGAAGCTAGATCAACACACGAGGGAGAAAGGAATAGAAGGAAATGCTGATAGGGTTAGATGGAGCAGGGAGGGAGGAGGCTCGTGTGGAGCATAAATGCCAGCATAGACCAGTTGGGCTGAATGGCCTGTTTCTGTGCCATACATTCTATGTAAAACTCACTAATACCACCAGAACAGCACATTTATTGGCCCCAAGAAGACAGGCAGCAGTCAGGAAGATCCAGTAAAATAAGTCTTCCTGGGCTGCACCAGACCCAACCTATAAGAGCTATATAAAAACACCAATGAGTGTAGGTTACCACTATTTCTATTCTTCTGCTGTATTTTCTCCTGCTTAAGTGTCAATATCATCCCTTTGAATGTGTGTTTTTTTCATATTTCTGTAGGCCTTGCGTGAATGAAGCTGAGCAGTATGAATAAAATAACACATCCGAGCTATTGCCTGACTCCAGCTTCTCTCTTCTATTCCATGAGCAGAGGTTAGTAACACACATTCTTGCAACGCCATCCAAGTTCTTGTGGACACGTCTCATCAGTCGAAGACACTTCCATTAACATTTTAATAGCTGCCATAAGTTCCGGGCATAATTGGCTCCAGTGACTTTTATGTTTTATTATGTTCCGCTTGTTCCTGCTTTTAAAGGAGACGTGGTAGGGTTGCCAAATCTGGTTTGACATATTCCTGGAGGTTCCATCACATGACCGCCTGCCTCCGACTGCCCTGCCCCCACTTCCCGCCATTGGTCGCCCAACATGCCCATCCTCGCGGTGTACCGCCTTCCCATGGCCAATCGGAAAGTGTAAAGACTCTTCATTACCTGATTTGGATGATTCTTGATCGTCAGTCGAACAGCTTTTTTTTTTACCCATCTCCAATATTTTTATAGCTAATAAATGAAAGTGTTCAAAGAAAATGAAAACAACATACAAGTTGTTCTGACGCCCCTATGACTTTTCACCCGGGTTTTGCTCGCAGCAGTGTCCTAGAGATTAATCTTCAGTTCCTGGAGACTCCAGGACAATCCTGGAGGGTTGGCGACCCCTAAGCTGCGGTCGTGCTGAGCCCATAACCTTGGGACTGCGGGTGATCTGTCGCTGCCGTTCTCATCAGCCTCCTGTGGTGGTTGGATCCTGAGCTTCTGTGACAGGCTGAGTCACATGCTGTGACAGTCCTGAGATCAAGGTGAACGGCAATGAACTTGCCAGAACAGAAGAGAATTAATCATTAGAATTATTAACTACTTATTTTGAAGCAATTCTACCAATTCCTAATTTAGTTACTGTGCCAAGACAAATAGTTCCAAAAGCATCAAAAAATGACAGTTGCTTTAACTGAATGGGTTTCTAATGAATTTGCTCCACCTTTCGATAAACAATACTTGGTACAGACTGTGCAGCAGTAATGTCCCATGGCAATCGAAATGTAAAGAATCTGCCTTTGGTAAGTTAGTTGAAAACATCTTTTTGTCTGGTGGGGCTGATGATCTAATCCTTTATCTTCCATTTCACACCTTTGATATCAAAGAAGAATGCAATGATGCAAATGAACTCGTAAAATCAATATTCATGAAATTAAGGGCCTGTGAAATTAAAATTTTTAAATGGGCAAAATATAGTTGTATTTTGTTCTCTCGCATAGATTGAAAGAGCAAATATTTTTTGGGACATGCGGAGTATTAGGAACATAGGAAGAGGAGGAGGCCATTCAGCCCCTCGAGCCTGTTCCGCCATTCAGTAAGATCATGGCTGATCTGTATCCTAATTCCATTTATCCGCCTTGGCTCCATATTCCTTAATAACCATGGCTAGCAAAAATCTATCAATCTCAGATTTAAAATTATTAATTGAGCTAACATCAACTGCTTTTTGTGGGAGAGAGAGTTCCACACTTCTACCACCCTTCACATGAAGAAGTATTTCTCTCCTGAATGGCCTGACTCTGATTTTAATGTTATGTCCCCTTGTCCTGGACTCCCCCACCAGCAGAAAAAGTTTCTCTCTATCTACCCTATCAATTCCTTTCAAAATCCTAAAAACCACAATCAGATCACCCCTTAACCTTCTCTAATCCAGGCAATACAAGCCTACTTTATGTAATCTCTCCTCATAATCTAACCCTTGGAGTCCTTGGAACATTCTGTTGAATCTGCGCTGCACTCCTTCCAAGGCCAATACGTCCTTTCTAAGGAGTGGTGCCCAGAACTGTACACAGTGCTCCAGATGTGGTTTAACCAGGGCTCTGTATAGCTGTAGCAAAACGTCCATCCTTTTATATTCTAGCCCTCTAGCTATAAAGGCTAACATTCCATTAGCCTTTTGATTATTTTTTGTACCTGACTACTATATTTTAGCGACCTGTGTACGTGGACCCCATAATCGCTCTGGACCTCCACTGATCCTAGCTTTTCTCCATTATAATTATTCAAGCAATACATCGTATTTTGTTTGAACTGTTTTATCGACACTATTAACGTGTTCTTCTATTTGTACTATTACGTATGCAACATAGGAACATAGAGGGGAATTTTAACCAGCCCAGGGGGGGTTTAAATTGCTAAAATTGGAAACTGGACCCCAACCTGTCATGAACGCACTCACTTCTGGATTAACCGCGGCGTATTAGGGTCTGCTGATTAACCCGCTCCAGAGAGGCGGGGCCGTGATTATAATACGTTAACGAGGCTGCATTCCTCAGATTTTGGCAGCAATTTTAAATTTAACGGCTGTGGACTGGGTTTCCCAGGGCTTGGGAAACCCAACAGCTAAAGGGAGGCGAGAACTGCCGGATCCAGCAGGTAAGTGCCTTTCCAGCACTGCTTGTGGGCCAGGAGGAGCAGGAATATCCTCCCGGCCCCCCAAGCGATCCTGCTGGGATCTGCCTTCCTTCCCCTAATTGGCCAACGCCCCACCCCCCCCATTTCTCCCCCCCGATTTCTCCCTCCCTGCGGTCTCTCTCCCGCCCTGCGATCTCATAGAATCGCTACACGCAGAAGGAGGCCATTTGGCCCATTGAGCCTGTGCCGGCTCTTTGTAGGACCAATCCAGTTGGTCCCATTCCCCCGCTCTTTCCTCGTAGCCCTGCAAATTTCTTCCCTTCAGATATTTATCCAATTCCTTTTTGAAAGCCACGATTGCATCTGCTTCCAACACCTTTTCAGGCAATGCATTCCAGATCATAACTACTCACTGCGTAAAAAAGTTTTTCCTCACGTCGCCTGTGGTTCCTTTGCCAATCACCTTAAATCTGTGTCCTCTGGTTCTCGACCCTTCTGCCAATGGGAACAGTTTCTCTTTATTTACTTTATCGAAACCCATCATGATTTTGAACACTTCTATCATATCTCCTCTTAACCTTCTCTGCTCTAAGGAGAACAACCCCAGCTTCTCCAGTCTATCCACATAACTGAAGTCCCTCATCCCTGGGACCATTCTAGTAAATCTTTCCTGCACCCTCTCTAAGGCCTTCACATCCTTCCTAAAGTGCGGTGCCCAGAATTGGACACGATACCCAATTATGGCCTAACCAGTGTTTTATAAAGGTTCAATATAACTTCCTTGCTTTTGTACTCTATACCTCTATTTATAAAGCCCAGGATCCCGTATGCTTTTTTTAACTGCTTCCTCAACCTGTCTTGCCACCTTCAAAGATTTGTGCACATATACCCCCAGGTCTCTTTGTTACTGCACCCCCTTTAGAATTGTACCATTTAGTTTATATTGCCTCTCCTCATTCTTCCTGCCAAAATGTATCACTTCGCACTTCTCTGCGTTAAATGTCAACTGCCATGTGTCCGCCCTTTCCACCAGCCTGTCTGTGTCCTCTTGAGAAGTCTATTACTATACTCCTTGTGTCATCTGCAAATTTTGAGATTGTGCCCTGTATGTCCATGTCCAAGTCATTAATATATATCAAAAAAAGCAGTGGTCCTGGTACTGACCCCTGGCGAACACCACTGTATAACTTCCTCTAGTCCAAAAAACAAACGTTCAACACTACTCTCTGTTTCCTGTCACTTAGCCAATTTCATATCCTTGCTGCTGCTGCCTCTTTTATTCCATGGGCTTCAATTTTGCTGACAAGCCTATTATGCTGCACTTTATCAAACACTTTTTGAAAGCCCAAATACACAACATCAACCGCATTGCCCTCATCAATCCTCTCTGTTATCTCATCAGAAACTCAATCAAGTTGGTTAAACACGATTTGCCTTTAATGAATCCATGCTGGCTTTCCTTAATTAATCCACACTTATCCAAGTGTCTTTTAATTTTGTCCCGGATCATTGTTTCGTTAATACTACTGTATTAACGGGGAAGAGCCATTATGTGGGGGGGTGTGGGGGGGGGTCAAGCGCTAATTCCATTCCCAGAGCCACCCCCCTCCCAGCAATAAAAATGAACTTCCCAGCGACTACCACTCCTTCCACCAGCACCACTCTTTAACGCACGGGAACAAAGCGTTAAGAGAATTACATAGAATTACATAGAACGTACAGCACAGAAACAGGCCATTTGGCCCAACAGGTCCATGCTGGTGTTTATGCTCCACATGAGCCTTTCTCCCTCCTTCATCAGCATATCCTTCTACTCCTTTCTCCCTCATGTGTTTATCTAGCTTCCCCTTAAATGTATCTATGCCAGTCTCCTCAACTACTCCTTGTGATAGTGAGTTCCACATTCTAACCACAGTATTGATTTAAAAAAATATTCCCACCAAACCCCAGCACCATCTGCTGCTCGAAAATTAATTTAAAAAAATTATTCCTGGCCCACTCCTGGGACCTCCATAATGAATTTAATAATGCTCACTCCTTTTGTTTTATTATTAATGTGACCAATAATATTGTATTTGTTTCTTTTATATATATTTCCCTGAACCTCCAATCCTTTTATTAATTAATACGTTTTGCGGGAACCGCATTTTATTTCTTCCTTTTTATTTAATTTATAACCTCATGGAGATTGCCTTAACCTAAATAGCTGCTACTTTTATTGAATTAATAAATGTATGTATGCATACCACATTAAATGCCCAACCGCATTATCATCAAATTACTACAATTTATGTGTTGTTTAATTTCTTTTCACCAAACCCATTTCATTAAATAACCACTCCTACTTTATAATCATTTTTCAATTTAGCTGAAACTCCATTGCAGTACATGCACATTATTTTTATCTAATTAATCAATTTTCAGGGATTTCTTCAATTGCTCCAACTTTCTGTGAGCAACAAGATGGAAAAGCCACTAATATATATATATATAATAAATGGTAGCAGTAGATCATAGAATGATACAGCATAGATGGATGCCATTCGGCCCATCATGCCTGTGCTGGCTCTTTAAAAGAGTGACCCAATTAGCCCCACTCCCCTGCTCTTTCTCCATAGCCCTGCAAAATTTTCCATTTCAAATACTTATCCAATTCCCTTTTGAAAGTTATTATTGAATCTGCTTCCACCGCCCTTTCAGGCAGTGCATTCCAGATCATAACAATTCGCTGCATAAAAAATGTTTTCCTCATGTCGCCTCTGCTTCTTTTGCCAATTACCTTAAATCTGTGTCCTCTGGTTACCGACCCTTCTGCCACTGGAAACAGTTTCTCCCTATTTACTCTATCAAAACCCTTCATGATTTTGAGCACCACTGTCAAATCTCCCCTTAGAATTCACTGCTCTAAGGAGAACATCCCCAGATTCTTCAGTCTCTCCACATGACTGAAGTCTTTCATCCATGGTATCATTCTGGTAAATCTCCTCTGCACCCTCTCTAAGTGGTTTTCTGCAGCCGCGACCGGGAGTCCCGAAGGCTGTGTTGCCTGCCCAGTGCCAGGGTTAAGGATATCTCCTCGCGGTTGGCAAAGAACTTGGAGTATGAGGGGGAGGATCCAGTTGTCATGATCCCAGTAGGAACCAATGATATAGGTAGAACTAAGAATGAGGTTCTGCTGAGGAAGTTCGAGGAGCTAGGATCTAAATTAATAAGCAGAACCTCAAAGGTAATAATCTCTGGATTACTACCTGAGCATTGCGCAAATTGGCACAGGGACAAACAGATCAGAGAGTTAAATGCGTGGCTCAAAGAATGGTGTGGGAGGAAGAGGTTTCAATTCATGGGGCACTGGGACAAGCACTGGGGAAAGAGGGAGCTGTTCTGATGGGAAGGGCTGCACTTAAACTGGGCTGGGACCAGTGTCCTGGCGAATTGAAAAACTAGGGCTGTGGAGAGGGCTTTCAACTAAAAGGGGGGGGATCAGGTGAGGGGAAATTTAGAAATCTAAAGAGAAAAGACAAGGCAATATAGGAGTGTAGCGATTTGGGTAAAGATAAGCAGAGTGTGACAGGAAGGGACAGAGAGCTTAACGGAAATAGTGCATCAACAAATAAGGTTAAAGCAGGGGATAATGGTAAAAAGTTAAAATAAAGGCTCTTTATCTGAATGCACAAAGCATTCGTAACAAGATAGACGAAATAACAAGGGGCAGAAAACACTGGTTGGAGTAGGTTATAGACCCCCTAACAGTAGCTATACCATTGGACAGAGTATTAATTAAGAAATAATAGGAACCTGTAACAAAGGTAATGCAGTAATCATGGGGGACTTTAATCTTCATATAGACTGAGCAAATCAAATTGGCAAAAGTAGTCTGGAGGACGAGTTCATGGAATGTATTCGAGATGTTGAACAAATATTTTGTATCTGTCTTTATAGTAGAATTCACAAAAAATGTACCAAAAATAGTGGGGAACCAAGGGGCTAATGAGAGTGAGGAACTTAAAACAGTTATTATCACTAGAGAAAAAGTATTAGACAAACTAATGGGACTAAAAGCCGACAAATCCCCTGGACCTGATGGCCTACATCCTAGGGTTTTAAACAAGGTGGCTGCAGAGATAGTGGATGCATTGATTGTGATCTTCCAAAATTCCCTAGATTCTAGAAGGGTCCCAGTGGATTGGAAGGTAGCAAATGTTACCCCGCTATTCAAGAAGGGAGGGAGAGAGAAAACAGGGAACTACAGGCCAGTTAGCCTGACATCAGTCGTCGGGAAAATGCTGAAATCCATTATAAGGAAGTAGTAACAGGGCACTTAGAAAATCATAATATGATTAGGCAGAGTCAAAATGGTTTTATGAAAGGGAAATCATGTTTGACAAATTTATTAGAGTTCTTTGAGGATGTAACTAGCACAGTAGATAAAAGGGAACCAGTGGATGTAGTATATTTAGATTTCCAAAAGGCATTCAATAAGGTGCCACGCAAGATTATGGACAGGCCCTGCGAATACATAGGGTCTGCTCAGACGAGGAGGAACGCGATGGACACCTACAGACGCTGAAAGACGCCCTAGTAAGAACGGGATATGACGCTAGACTCATCGATCCACAGTTCCGACGGGCCACAGCGAAAAATCGCATAGACCTCCTCAGGAGACTAACACGGGACCCAACCAACAGAGTACCCTTCGTCGTCCAGTACTTCCCCGGAGCGGAGAAACTACGCCATGTTCTCCGCAGCCTTCAACATGTCATCAATGACGACGAACACCTCGCTATGGCCATCCCCACACCTCCACTACTCGCCTTTAAACAGCCACCCAACCTCAAACAGACCATTGTTCGCAGCAAATTACCTAGCCTTCAAGAGAACAACGTCCACGACACCACACAACCCTGCCACGGTAACCTCTGTAAGACATGCCAGATCATCGACACAGATACCACCATCACACGAGAGGACACCACCCACCAGGTGCATGGTTCATACTCCTGTGACTCGGCCAACGTTGTCTACCTCATACGTTGCAGGAAAGGATGCCCCAGAGCATGGTACATTGGCGAGACCATGCAGACGCTGCGACAACGGATGAACGGACACCGCGCAACAATCACCAAACAGGAGGGTTCCCTCCCAGTCGGGGAACACTTCAGCAGTCAAGGACGTTCAGCCACCGACCTTCGGGTAAGCGTACTCCAAGGCGGCCTTCGAGACACACGACAACGCAAAATCGTCGAGCAGAAATTGATAGCCAAGTTCCGCACCCATGAGGACGGCCTCAACCGGGATCTTGGGTTCATGTCACGCTACACGTTACCCCACCAGCGAACAAATGTTATCTGTTTTTAATATAACGGGTCAGTTGCTGTCTTTTCTATGTTTCTACCTCTCTATCTCTGTTTTTTTTTGTTTTTTTGTTTTTTTTTGGTGATTTGTATATTCAGAGACCTTGCAGGTAACACCTGTCTGTCTGCACACTGATTGCCTTGGCAACGGGCAGTTGAAAAAACTGTCTGTAATCACCAAGCATTGTTCTGTGATGTATAAATGCGATTTCATTTCGAGGATTTCATTTCCAACAACGTTCACCTGAGGAAGGAGGAAGCCTCCGAAAGCTTGTGAATTTAAAATAAAATTGCTGGACTATAACTTGGTGTTGTAAAATTGTTTACAAAACTCAAGATAATGGCACACAGGTTTGAGGGTAATATATTAGCATGGATAGAAGATTGGTTAACGGACAGAAAATAGAAAGTAGGGATAAACGGGTCATTTTTAGGTTGGCAGGCTGTAACTAGTGGGTTGCCGCAAAGATCAGTGCTTGGGCCTCAGCTATTTACAATCTATATTAATGACTTAGATGAAGGGACCGAGTTAATGTATTCAAGTTTGCTGATGATACAAAGCTAGGTGGGAAAGTAACCTGTGAGGAGGACACAAAGAGTCTTCAAAGGGATATAGACAGGTTAATTGAATGGGCACGAAGGTGGCAGATGGAGTATAATGCAGGGAAATGTGAGGTTATTCACTTTAGTAGGAAGAATAGAAAAGCAAAATATTTTTAAAATGTTGAGAAACGATTAAATGTTCGTGTACAGAGAGATTTGGATGTCCTCGTACAAGAAACACGGAAAGTTAGCATGCAGGTACAGCAAGCAATTAGGAAGGCAAATGGTACGTTGGCCTTTATTGCAAGGGGGTTGGAGTACAAGAGTAAGGAAGTCTTGCTGCAATTGGTGCTTTGGTGAGACCACACCTGGAGTACTGTGTGCAGTTTTGGTCTCCTTATCTAAGGAAGGATATACATGCCTTGGAGGCGGTGCAATGAAGGTTCAGTAGATTGATTCCTGGGAAGAGAGGGTTGTCCTATGAGGAGAGATCGAGTAGAATGGGCCTATATACTCTGGAGTTTAGAAGAATGAGAGGTGATCTATTTGAAACATACAAGATTCTGAGGGGGTTTGACAGGGTAGACGCTGAGAGATTGTTTGCCCTGGCTGGAGAGTCAAGAACTAAGGGGCATGGTCTTTGGATAAGGGGTCGGCCATTTAAGACTGAGATGAGGGAGAATTTCTTCACTCAGAGGTTTTGAATGTTTGGAATTCTCTACCCCAGAGGGTGCTGAGTCATTGAGTATATTCAAGGCTGAGATTGATAGATTTTTGGACTCTAGGGGAATCAAGGGATATGGGGATCGGGCGGGAAAGTGGAGTTGAGGCCAAAGATCAACCATGGTCTTATTGAATGGCGGAGCAGGCTTGAGGGGCCGTATGCCCTACTCTTGCTCCTATTTATTTCTTGTGTTCTAAGGTTTTGACATCCTTCCCAAAGTGTGGTGCCCAGAAATGGACACAATACTCCAGCTGGAGCCTAACCAGTGTTCTTTAAAGGTTTAGCATAACGACCTTGCTTTTGTACTCTATGCCTCTATTTATAAAGCCAAGGATCCCGTATGCCGTTTTAACAGCCTTCTCAACTTGCCCTGCCACCTTCAAAAACTTGTGTACATACACCCCAAGGCCTCTCTGTCCCTGAAGCCCCTTTAATATTGTACCATTTAGTTTATATTGCCTCTCCTCATTCTTCCTACGAAAATGAATCACTTCACACTTCTCTGCATTAACTGTCGTCTGCCATCTGTCTGCCCATTTCACCAGTCTGTCTATGTCCTCCTGAAGTCTGTTACTATCCTCCTCACTGTTTACTACATTCCCGAGTTTTGTGTCATCTGCAAACACCCCAGGATGCACTGCAGCAACTCGCCAAGGCTCCTCCCAAACCCGCGACCTCTACCACCTAGAAGGACAAGAGCAGCAGGCACATGGGATCAACACCACCTGCACATTCCCCTCCAGGTCACACACCATCCCGACTTGGAAATATATCGCCGTTCCTTCATAGTCGTTGGGTCAAAATCCTGGAACTCCCTTCCTAACAGCACTGTGGGAGAACCTTCACCACACGGACTGCAGCGGTTCAAGAGGGCGGCTCATCACCATCACATCAATGGCAGATGGAGTTTAATTTAGATAAATGTGAGGTGATGCATTTTGGTAGATCGAATCGGGCCAGGACCTACTCCATTAATGGTAGGGCGTTGGGGAGAGTTATAGAACAAAGAGATCTAGGAGTACAGGTTCATAGCTCCTTGAAAGTGGAGTCACAGGTGGATAGGGTGGTGAAGAAGGCATTCGGCATGCTTGGTTTCATTGGTCAGAACATTGAATACAGGAGTTGGGATGTCTTGTTGAAGTTGTACAAGACATTAGTAAGGCCACACTTGGAGTCCTGTGTACAGTTCTGGTCACCCTATTATAGAAAGGATATTATTAAACTAGAAAGAGTGCAGAAAAGATTTACTAGGATGCTGCCGGGACTTGATGGTTTGACTTATGGGAGAGGTTGGATAGACTGAGGCTTTTTTCCCTGGAGAGTAGGAGGTTGAGGGGTGATCTTATAGAAGTCTATAAAATAATGAGGGGCATAGATAAGGTAGAAAGTCAAAATCTTTTCCCAAAGGTAGGGGAGTCTATAACGAGGGGGCATAGATTTAAGGTGAGAGGGGAGAGTTACAAAAGGGTCCAGAGGGGCAATTTTTTCACTCAAAGGGTGGTGAGTGTCTGGAACGAGCTGCCAGAGGCAGTAGTAGAGGCGGGTACAATTTTGTCTTTTAAAAAGCATTTGGACAGTTAAATGGGTAAGATGGGTATCGAGGGATATGGGCCAAGTGCAGGCAATTGGGACTAGCTTAGTGGTATAAACTGGGCGACATGGACATGTTGGGCCGAAGGGCCTGTTTCCATGTTGTAAACTTCTATGATTCTATGATTCTATGATTCTAATTTTGTCCCGGATTAATTTCTCTAGAGGTTTCCCCAGCACCGACTGGCCTGTAATTGCCGGGTTTATCCCTCTCTCCTTTTTTGAACAGGGGTGTAACATTTGCGATCCTCCAGTCCTCTGGCACCACTCCGATATCTAAGGAGGATTGGAAGACTGGGGCCAGAGCCTCTGCAATTTTCACCCTTCCCTCGGCAACCTAGGATGCATCCCATCTGGACTGGATGACTTTTCTACTTTTTTCCTTTGTGTAGCTAACACTGTCTTTAGCAAGTTAGAATATGGGGTCCCTGGAAATGTGCCAATAGTTGCAGGGATTCCCCGAGAGTATTTTTAGCGGTTCCTTGGGAGTGTGCCGATATTTGTAACGGCTCCCTGGGAATGGGTTACTGTGTACAGGGGGTACTAGGAATATGCAAGAATTTGAAGGGAATCCCTGAGAGTATATCAATATTTATAGGGTGTCTCCAGGGCTGTGTCAGAATTTGTTTGGGTTCCAAAGAGTTTGGCAGTGTTTGTGGGAGTACTCCACTCAGAAAATTTTGAAGACCGTTGGGCTCCTGGGAATATCATGTCATTGTGATTATTT